>NC_079440.1:8203304-8471385 GCF_903798145.1 Danio aesculapii
CATCCTGTAATGTTCTTTAATCCTTGCCTGATAACTATACCACACAGATGAGTTTTCTAGCATGTGATTTGTGCTTATTTTCAAGAACTTGCATGCACATATATTTGGAGCGCACCTTAATGTCCTAAGGGTTTATTGTTGGCGGAGATTGTTGGATCCCCAAGCCCCCCCTGTGGATTTGGCTACTGTTATTGAGCGAATACATTAGCAGGTGAGGAATCCCATCTCCGCATGTATCTGGCTGCAAAACGAAATTCAGCACAGGCCTTATCAGCTGCATGCTGAATGTTGACCGGATACTACAGGACTGCGGCATCTCTAGACCCCTTTTCTTCCTGCCAAGAGACTCCCAGAGCTGATCAATACTCTTACGCATTTTTCCCCAAGATTATAGCATTCCCAGATATCAAATCTGTGTAAGGGGGCTTGCTTTTTTTAGGCTACGAAACACCCCTGACGCTGCGGCTAAAATGATTCATTGCACATATAAAGGGGACAGCCCTCTAATATTAATCACTGCTGATAGAGGGCAAAAAGATAATTGGTTGCAAAGGCAAACTTATGGGGAGGGGACATCAGGGAGACACTATCTTTAGTCAGAGATAGAGGCGAGAGTATCGAGCGAAAAACAAGCTGGATTATCAACAGATGGGGTGCAGAACTTGCTTTTCTTTGCACCTTGGCTCTACGTTTATCATTGCTGGATGTGCAGAGGTTAAGTGGATTATAAAGGGCTGTTCACATTGACAACAGTTTAATCTATATAGGTGGTGGCTGGTTGAGGTTCCTTATCTGGTGAATGGTAGGCACCAAACACTCTTAGAAACAGATAGGTAAAAAAGCTGTCACTGGAGCAGTACTGTACCTTTTCAAAAAGTATATTTTGTAGCTAAAGCATAGGTGTCAAACTTAGTTCCTGGATGGCTGCAGTTCTGCACAGTTTCCACCCTACTTAAACACTCCAGATCCAACTAATTAGGTCTTTCAGGCTTGTTTGAAACCTACAGGTAAGTGTGTTGTGACAGGATTGAAACTAAACTGTGCAGGGGCCCTCGAGAAACTGAGTTTGACACCCCTGAGCTAAAGGGTCCATTATGGGAGCTTAAAGTTACAGTACACTCACTGGCCAATTTCTAATCAGCCAATCACACGGCAGCAACTCAATGCATTTAGTCATGTAAACATGGTCAAGAGGATTGGAGTAGGGATGAAAGGTGATTTAAGTGACTTTGAACGTGGCATGGTTGTTAGTGCCAGGCGGACTGGTCTAAGTATTTCAGAAACTGCTGATGTATTGGCATTTAAGCACAACCATCTCTAGGGTTTACAGAGAATGGATCTTATGAGACTGAAAAATGCCCAGTGAGTGGCATTTCTGTGGGCAAAAATGCCTTGTTGATGCTAGAGGTCAGAAAAGAATGGCCAGACTTGTTCGAGCTGATAGAAAGGCAACATTAACTCAAATAACCACTTGTTACAACCGCAGTATGCAGAAGAGCATCTCTGAACATACAACACTTTGAACCTTAAGGCGGATGGGCTACAGCAGCAGAAGACCACACCGGGTGCCATTCCTGTCAGCTAAGAAAAGGAAACTGAGGCTACAAATGGCACAGCTAAATTGGACAATAGATGATTGGAAAATGTTGCCTGGTCTGATGAGACTCGATTTCTGCTGCGACATTCGGGTGGTAAGGTCAGAATTCGGCATCAACAACATGAAAGCATGGATCCATCCAGCCTTGTATCAACTGTTCAGGCTGATGGTGGTGGTGTAATGGTGTGGGGGATATTTTCTTGGCCCACTTTAGGCCCATTAGTACCAATTGAGCATTGTGTCAATGCTACAGCCTACTTGAGTATTGTTGCTGACCATGTCTATCCCCTTATGACCAAAGTGCACCCATCTTCTGATGGCTATTTCCAGCAGGATAACGTGCGTCATTCGTATCATTCGCATGTTGGTGTTTCGTAACATCTCATTTTTAAGAGGTGGGTCATTAACCCAATGCTCAACCCCCAACCTGGAGAATCAGGACATTCACTTCAGACAATTTACCATACCCAATTTACCTATAGCGCATGTCTTTGGACTGTGGGGGTAACCGAGCACCCAGAGGAAACCCACGCTAACATGAGGTAAACATGCAAACTCCACACAGAAATGCCAACTGACCTAGCCCGGGCTCAAACCAGTGACCTTGCTGTAGGTGACAGAGCTACCTACTGCACCACCGTGGATTTACATCTATAGAAATAAAAGTCAAAGATACTAAGTACTTTAACCTCTTGGGCTTGAGTGTTCACATGCGTGAACAACACATTTTAGCTCTTAAGTGGCTGTTTAAAATACCTTGAATGTTTTACATTTTGTTACAGATTAACAGTGTCATCCTGCAACTGTTTTGCAGCATATGAAATGTCCCATACCCTATTTTTAACTGTCCAAAATGGGAAAAAATGTTGTTTTTACTCTCTGATAGTCAAAGTAAGTAAAAAAAATGTTCTATGTTATATATGCATTAAAAATAACTCAGATAAAATTCGGACCAAGAGTCCACATAATTTTTTCTCCTAAAGTACATCATATCAAAAGATGATACTTAAATTTTTATTCCAATTAGGTTCCAATAAGCCCAAATAGCGAAGTGAAATAAAAAATGCATGTAATAAAACACCTTGGGCCTTAAGAGGTTATGTTCATGCTTTATTTAGGAAAGTTTTGATATTTTGTACTGGAAAACAAAACAAAACACATAATGAGCAAAATAAATACTTTTTTGTGCAATGTAGTGTGTATTTACACAGATCCACAATCTTGTGAATGCTGATTTGCATGCATGGCAGGCAGAAAATAATACATGTTCTGATTATAATGAGTGGATGTTGCCAGGTCAACTGTTTTCCATGAAAAGAAATATTAAAAAAATATTACTAATGATTGGAGAACTTGCTTGGAATCACTTGCCTTGTTCAAATTGCAGACATGTTTTTATGGATCAGTTAAAAATATGAATCCTCAATATGAAAATATAATTTTTGAATTGATTGGAAAGTTAAATGTAGAAAGACACAAGTAAAGAGATGAACAATAAAATAAAGAGAGTAAAATTTTCCAAAGTGGAATAAACTCAAATAAATACCTGTGAGTGGTTGATTTGATTGGCTGGTTGGGTTGATTTGATTTGATTGGTTGGTTAGTTGGTTATTTGATTTGATTTGATTTGATTTGATTTGATTTGATTTGATTTGATTTGATTTGATTTGGTTGGTTGGTTGATTTGAGTTGGTTGATTTGATTTTGATTTGATTTGATTTTATTTGATTGGTTGATTGATTTGATTTGATTTTATTTGGTTGGTTAGTTGGTTGGTTTAATTTGATTTGAGTTGGTTGGTTGGTTGGTTGGTTGATTTGAGTTGGTTGATTTGATTTGATTTTGATTTGATTTGATTTTATTTGATTGGTTGATTGAGTTGATTTGATTTGGTTGGTTAGTTGGTTGGTTTAATTTGATTTGAGTTGGTTGGTTTGATTTGATTTGAGTTGGGTTGGTAGGTTGGTTTGATTTGAATTTATTTGAGTTGGTTAGTTGATTTGAATTGATTTGATTTGATTAGAGTTGGTTGGTTGGTTGGTTTGAATTGATTTGATTTGATTTGATTTGATTGGTTGATTTGATTTGATTTGATTTGATTTGATTTGATTTGAGTTGGTCGGTTGGTTTGATTTGATTTGATTTGATTTGATTTGATTTGATTTGATTTGGTTGGTTGGTTGGTTGATTAGATTGATCCTTTAAGGGCCTTCTTTAAGTAATCATCCATTTATCAGTCACCTTGACATTGCCTGAGAATTATTACAAGTATTTTTGTAGCCAAAAAAATTTTGGCTTACCATCCTTTAAACCTTGTTCATCTCCCTGCTCGCCTAACAGCACTTAGGTGTTTCTCATCTCATCTAAGCATTTGTTTCTTTCTTTAAGATAAAAAAGGAGCTTCTGATTTAGGAGTTTGAAACCGCCATAGTTACAGAAATAACCTAAATGACCTTGCCCAGACATCACAACGCCTATTTGACAAGTATGATGAAACAAGACAGAAGGATGAGGAGAACACCTGTGGAGCTGAGAGGAAATAACAGGAACTGGAAATGACAGCTCTGGTCAATCAAACGCTGGTAAATTAGACAGAGACCCGTACAAGTACACAGTATGGGACAGCTAGTTTCGTTACGGAGCACTGACCCAACCGATGGTGACGGGAGATCACACTGAACCCCATGTAGAGGGACATTTAAGCACTTGTAATTCATCTCACTGTGTGTTCTGTGTCAGATGAACAGCATCTTACTTGCGTTTCCATTCCTGGAAAGAGACGTGATGTGGAGACAATAGAGTATGGGAGCAGATTCCCCACAGCGGTTTGACACCGAAGTCACGCTTCTAAATGCCTGAATGTCATTGCATTATATCATAAAATATCAAATCAAGTGGCATGATGCTTGACCTTTTTCTCATTTTGTAGTGACTTTTAAGCAGCTGGTTTCAAAGGTGATGTTTAATGGATGTATGAAGTCATGCAGGTGTCCTGCAGACTAACCATTTAACATTTAATCAAATGAATGACATCAAATTTATGATGGTTTTATAGGAGATATGCTATACGAGACAGACATAAAAAGTATCTACACATACTTAGCTGTAATAGAAACTCATGGAGTTTGTCATAAAAGTGTGTATTCAAGAAATGTATTCAAATGTACTGTATGTACTTAATACGGTGAATCACTATGAGTTATGATGATTTCATTTTATTATTATGTATGTGTTCATTCATTTTCTTTTTGGCTTAGTCCCTTTATTAATCTGGAGTCGCCACAGCAGAATGAACCGCCAACTTAGCCAGCATATGTTTTACACAATGGATGCCCTTACAGCTGCAACTCATCACTGGGAAACATACATATACACTCATTTAGCAAGGAAATTTTCACAGTATGTCTAATAATATTTTTTCTTCTGAAGAAAGTTTTAGTTTTATTTCGGCTAGAATAAAAGTTATTAGAAATCACTAATCAGTTATTAGAAATGAGTTATTAAAACTATTATGTTTAGAAATGTGTTGAAAAATTATTCTCTCCATTAAACAGAAATTGGGGAAAAAATGAACAGGGGGGCTAATAATTCAAGGGGGGCTAATAATTCTGACTTCAACTATATATATATAATATATATTACTATTAATATTATTATTATTATTATTATTATTATTATTATTATTATTATTATTATTATTATTATTATCACTGCATTCCTACAATAAAATTCTTAGTATTTACATGTATTTGGTTTATATCATTATTTTAAAATTCTACGTCATTAGCATGTGTCAATTTCACATTTCAAGATAATTCTATCACCAATAATAAATTTTAGACTGATTTTATGATGATAAAAGCTATGTTTATTAACATCTAAGGCTCCACTCATACGTTCAGTTCCATATCCTGGGGGGACTTTTTTAATAGGTCAGGCCAAAATGCTGTCCGGTTTTGTCTGTGAGGTTTTGTTAAATCCTCAAGAGAGGCTCTGGCGTCCTTCTGCCTTCCCAGCAAATTATCTTGAGAGGATTACGCGTCCTCCGCAATATGTCCCCATATTCCTCGGCCGCATAAAAATACACTCCGTAAACCTGTGTATTGGATTAAAGATTTCCCAGCCCATGCTGCAATAATAGGGTGAGAACCAGAACACAATAAATGCCCCGGACGGCTGATGTAGGACGCCATATTTAAAATGCATTTGTTGCACGATTTCTCATGAATTCTATTTTGAAGCCAGGCTTTGGGGAAATAGTCCGGGAGCAGATTGCAAAAAAACTGAGCTTAACATTATTCTTTTTTTAAACATAATATTATATTGGGAAATCCAGCTGTAACGTCTGATTGTTACTTGATCCAACTATGGGCTAAATATTGGGCTTTGCTTTTTTTTTCCCCAAAAAGAGCTCACTTGCAATAAAATATAACATATTGCCAGCATGTTTCTAGCATGCTACCATATTGCTAGCTTGAATTTAAATATTTAAATATTTATAATGTGAATTAGTATGTATCTAGTAGGAATTAGCATGTTGTTCATCTGCAAATATGCTAGCATGTTCAAGTAGCATATTGTTATCAGGTTTATACCACATTATTACATTGCTAGCACATTTCTTGCATGGTGCTAGTGCATTTTTATGATGAATTTGTATTTTGCTAGCAGGATTTAACATGTTGCTAACTACAGTGGGAGACAGACAGACAGACAGACAGAATAGTTCTAATATGATTTAGTTTGTTGTTAATGTGTCTAGAAGGAATTAACATGTTGTTCATTTTTATCATATGGATCTGCAAATATTTTACTAGCTTGTTTAAGCAGCATGTTGTCATCAGGTTTATAGCACATATTGTTAGCATGTTTTCTTGCTTAATGCTAGTGCATTTTTGTGATGAATTTGTATTTAGCTAGCATGATTAACATGTTGACATTACTTATAACATGTTGCTAACTTATTTCTAGCATAATTTATAAGATGAAGTATAATGTTTCTAGTACAAGTTAGTATTTTGCTACCATGAATTTTGTACTGTTTCCCTAGCATGAAGTGGGTAGTGCTGTCACCTCACAGCAAGAAGGTCACTGGTTCGAGCCTCGGCTGGGTCAGTTGGTATTTCTGTGTGGAGTTTGCATGTTCTCCCCGTGTTCGCGTGGGTGTCCTCCGGGTGTTCTGGTGTCCCCCACAAGTCCAAAGACGTGGGATAGGTGAATTGGGTACGCTAAAATTGTCTGTAATGTACTGTATGTACTGTATGTGAATGAGTGTGTATGGATGTTTCCCAATGATGGGTTGCAGCTGGAAGGGCATCCGCTGCGTAGAACATATGCTGGATAAGTTGGCGGTTCATTCCGCTGTTGTGACCCCAGATTAATAAAGGGACTAAGCCAAAAAGAAAATGATTGAATGAATGAACGTGTTTTGCACAAATTAGCATGTCCCTACAATAAATTTGGTTGTACTGTGTACCTAGCATGAATTAGCATGTTGCTAACATGTTCTAGGTAACGTTACTACAGCAGGAGACAGACAGACAAAATATTTTTAATATGAATTAGTATGTTGTTGGTATGTGTCTAGAAGTAATTAGCATATTGTTCATTTTATTCATATGAATCTGCAACCATATTGCTTGCATGTTTAAGCAGCAGGTTGTCATCAGGTTTATAGCACATTATCACATTGTTAGCATGTTTCTTGTTTAATGCTAGTGCGTTTTATAATGAATTTGTATTTAGCTAGCATGATTTAACATGTTGCTAACTCATTTCTAGTACAAGATGAAGCATAATGATTCTAGCACAAATTAGCATTTTGCAACCATGAATGGGTTCTGTTATGTTGGTCATGTTGCTAACCTGTTCTAGGTTAGTTAATGTAATAGATAGATAGATAGATAGTTTTTTCACACCTGGATTTAGGGATCCTCTCCAGTTCTGTCAGGTTGGATGGTAAATGTTGGTGGACATCCATTTTAGTTGTCTCCAGTGATGCTCAATTGGGTTTAAGTCAGGGCTGGGCCATTCAAGAACAGTCATAGAGTTGTTGTGAAGCCATTCTTTTGTTATTAGATAGATAGATAGATAGATAGATAGATAGATAGATAGATAGATAGATAGATAGACAGACAGACAGACAGACAGACAGACAGACAGACAGACAGACAGACAGACAGACAGACAGACAGACAGACAGACAGACAAAATATTGTACTGTAAAATCTGTCAGAACTTGATACAACCATGGACTAAATGTACTGTGGCAGTTTTGCCTTTGGTATTTATCATCTTGTTTTGAGGACATTATTAATATTTTTTTCCCCCAAACAGAGCTCACTTGCAACTGGATGTAGCAAAGTGTTCCCATTGTGTGTCAGACATGACAAACTAATTATTAGTCATTGTGAGTTTTAGTGGGAGCAGATGGAAGCGGTTTGCTCCAGGAAGCACTGGAATGGCTCCCCTTGTGTGCTGCCTGCCGACTTTTTTTTTTTTTTTTTGGAGTGTCACAGGAATAAGCCTCACAGGACATTGTAAAAAGAAACAACTAGGTGGCAATGATTTCCTGTAAGCACCATGTAAATGTCATAGTCTGACATATATTTACATGATGTCACATAAATCATTGGAATGGAATGTGCATATTAAGTATACAACGCAGCATCTGTGGTGAGTCCAACTATTGTGATTCGGAATACAAAACAAAGTTTGGTGGGCTGTTCTGTCCAGTAAGGTTTGTGGGTTCATGATGTTGTACATATTTGCAACATACAGTACAGTTGAAGACAGAATTATTATACACCCCCCCCCCCCCCCTTATACTTTCTCCAATTTCTGTTTAAAGGAGAGAAGATTTTTTCCAACACATTTTCTAAACATAATAGTTTTAATGACTGATTTCTTTTATTTTTGCCATGATGACAGTACATACTGTAACATTGATTTTTTATGTTTTTCAAGATACTAATATTCAGCTTAAGGTAACATTTAATGGCTTAACTTGGTTAATTATGTTAATTAGGCAAGTCATTGTATAAAAGTGGTTTGTTCTATAGACAATCAATACTCAGTATTTAGTAAAAACACCCTTTTGATCAAATACAGCCATGAGTCTTTTTGGAGAAGATGCAAGTTTTTCCACTGGATTTGGGGATTCTGTGCCATTCCTCCATGCAGATCCTCTCCAGTTCTGTCAGGTTAGATGGTAAACGTTGATGGACAGCCATTTTAGGTCTGTCCAGAGATGCTCAATTGAGTTTCAGTCAGGGCTCTGGCTGGGCCATTCAAGAACAATCACAGAACAATCAAGAGTTGTTGTGAAGCCACTCCATTATTAGATAGATAGATAGATAGATAGATAGATAGATAGATAGATAGATAGATAGATAGATAGATAGATAGATAGATAGATAGATAGATAGATAGATAGATAGATAGATAGATAGATGGATGGATGGATAAATAGACAGATAAAATGTTGATTTTGTTGATTGTGCTCCAACTATATTTGCTGCTTTGTACAAGTGATGTTAGAGATCACAAATCTTACAGTACGGATCACACTACAGTTTTTGAGTCATGGATCGGAGCATTTTTGGATAAGCAAAAAAAGGAGGAGACAAATTTCCTTTGCTTTCCATTTATACAAAAATAATACTGCAAAAAAAACATTGGTTTAAACAAACAGAACATAGAAACTAATTTTAATAAAAATAAAAATCAAGAAAGAATAAGCTGAAGAGAAGGAAAATATTCACTACAAAAAGTATCTTATCTACTGCTGTTGCTAAATATAGAAATCCTACATCTACACATGTACAGCATTTCATATCAATGAATTATTCAACAATTCACACATAAAACGTCATGTTTTATTGTAGGCAGATCATTTTTGAAAACCTATTCAGTGACATAATTTTAATGGTTGTTTGTCCTGTTGGTTACACAATGTAATTGCTACAACATTCACTAGCATCAAGTTCCATAAACGGTCATTTAAATCTTTACTATAAACATCAGTGTTTATATGTAAACTATAAACTTTTCTCCCTGTACTTCTGTGTTATTTAATTGTTTGTAATGAACCGAAAGATTGCAAAAACTGAATCTCTCTTGATCAAACGCAGATTTGAATGCAGCGATTCAAAGGATTAATAAACATATACAAATCATTATCATTCATGTTGCACGTTTTGAATTGAGAACACAATCTTTTAGTGTTTAATTGTGCAGCTTTACACTGAATGCATTAATGCAAGCTTAACAAACTGTGACAGAAAACAACATTAATTAAAAACTTAGGAAACATTTAGGTTCAACCACAACTTTTTCCATCGTCATTATATTTTACAGGGAAGCCAAAATGCTTTCATGCACGTGATTTGAATGATGCGGGAGGTGTTCTCTCTGCAATTGTTATAAATGTTGGATTAACCTACAAGTTAAAAAAAAGTTGTTAATCTGTGGGTCACGTGCGTTCCGAACCATTGGTTGTGATACGTACGGATCACTGATCAACCATGATCCGTTACATCCCTACTTTGTGCACAGCTATGTTTAGCACTCTTTGTCCATAGACAAGCATGCATTCTCCTCCCCAGAGTCCTCTGTGGTATCTGATGCTCCTCAGAAGAGGTTTTGCATGCTCAGTAGTGATTAAGCAGGAATTTGGGCAAAATTTCCAATCATCCAAGACGCCTCTCATAGATTCCCCACTGAGGTAAAGCACAGTCACTGAAGGAGAGGTGGGATGCCTTTTAAACATTCTCCAAAATTCGCCTCACACACACACACTGCCTAATACCATTACAAATGAGAACCGAACACATGATTTCAAGCTAATATGCAGCCATTGTCCAGTTGCCAACGTTTTGTGACAGGAATAGAGCAGCAGGCTTTGACTTGAGAGAGACTGGCAACTTGTATTGTTCGCTTATCTCTCTTTCCACAATTGGTCTCCATTTTTGTTTGAGTCTGTTTTCTTTTTTCCTTCACCCGTTTCTCAAGGAAAACAAATAAACATCTGTAATTCATTCATTGAGAGGAAATCGCCTGCTCCTCCTTCTAAAATGTGGTTTTCAATTTGTACCGTTATGAAGAGAAGCAAATCATGGAGCAGTCAGTCATCTGTGTTAGATTCTGAGACTCTTTTGTGTCAGCTGTGCTATCATCGAGTTCAGTTTATTGACCATCTGATGTTGCATGTGGTACTGAGCTCCAATCACACTGCAATAACCTTTATTGGTCGACTGGTAAACAGAATCATGATGAAGTGAGCTCTTTTGTGAAAGAACTGATCACTAAAAAGTTCTCAAGGTCAACAGGCTGTCACTTACATTTGGTCTACCATGTGAGCAATAAAGCGAGGAAGCACAGGGAATTAGCAGTAAAGTTTGATGAAAAACTTTTATATTGGCTTGACAAAAACACATTCATTAACATGTTGCTAACATAATATATCAAATTGCTAGCCTGTTTTTAGCATGTTAACACTGTTAGCTTAAAATTTTAATGTTTGTAATGTGAATTAGCATGTTGTTAGTGTGTATCTACTGTAGAAGTAATAAAAATGTTGTTAGCATGAATAAGGATTTTGATAGTAGGTTGTCAACATGTTTCTAGAATGAACTAGCATGTCGCTACAAAGAAATAGTATATTGTTAGGGCGTTTTTATCATGAAATATATTTTGGTGGCATGTTTCTAGCATAGTATATATCTAGCATGATCAAATTAGCCATTTCCTAACATCCTGTAAATGAGTATCTTGCTAACATGTATCTAACATGAATGAACATTGCTAGCAAGAATCAACATGTTAACATGCTTAAAACATGCACTGAAATGTTGTTAGCATGTTTCTTGCTTTAGCATTGTTATGAAGTCATTCATTCATTTTGTTTTCGGCTTAGTCCCTTTATTAATTAGGGGTCACCACAGCGGAATGATTCGCTAACTTATCCAGCATATTTTTTCTATTTTCCTTCCAGCTGCAACCCATCACTGGGAAACACCCATACACACTCATTCCCACACATACACTACGCACAATTTAGCTTACCCAATTCACCTATAGTGCATGTATTTGGACTTGTGGGGAAAACCGGAGGAAACCCACGTGAACACAGGGAGAACATGCAAACTCCACAGAGAAATGCCAACTGACCCAGCTGAGGCTCGAACCAGCGACCTTCTTCCTGTTAGGCGACATCGCTACCCACTGCGCCACTATTGTTATTAAGTGACATTTGTAACATTTCTCACATGGTTAGCGTATTGTTAGCCTGTATTGAAATGTTTTTATTGTTTCTAGCATGTTTAGCTTGATGCTAGCATAAGTTTGCATGTTGCTAGCATGTTTTAATAAGACTGAAGCTCTTGAACTGGATGACTTAGGGTTACTTTGTGAGTGTCTTAAACAGTGGGTCATCCTATTTTCTGTCTTCATTGTCTTTTTTAGACATGCCTGAGGGTCTGTATGACCTAAGTTAGGATTTTGTAGTTTAAAAGCTTCAGGAAAAGATAGAGAAATGTGGGATTTATGTTGGCTTTGTTGAGCCAGCATGCTGTAATTTTACGATAAGCTGCCCTGAAATGCTGTTATAATATTAATGTTGTGACAAGAGTTTCCATTTAAAAAGCCACTATTTCAACTGAAACATTTTTGAGCACATAACCCATCTCATACCCCTATGGGATACCCCTGATCAGCTGAGATTTGTTACTTTTTTCCACCCAGTATTATCATTCAAATGCATCTTGTGACCACTCTTGTGTTTGAATTTATTCAAGATGACTTCCACTTCAATTTGTACCCTGTATACATTTCTGGAGATCTCGAATTATGTAGCCAGAGCTATGTATGGCTGCATTTTGTCTTTAAAATGAACGCCATTGAGCAGAATGATGTCACTGATGGCTTCTGTTTCTTTTCGCACTACCTGCTTACAGCTTACCTCCATGTGGACCGCTTTTCCGCTGTTACCAGTTTGCCCATTGGCTTGCCACGTATGTTGGAGGACTTGAGACGCAGAGAGGAGTTGACCACGACAACAGGGTTTGAGTCTGGCAAAGAATGGTTCCAGAAAGCAGGTAAAACAAAAACAAAATGCAAAAAAAATAAATAAATATAAAAGTAAATAACAGGATGAGAACGTGGTAAGATCTTAAAACATGGTAAAAATCAGGTGGCTGCAAGGGACTGTCTTTTTTTCTGGATTGCTTGTGAAAACACTGTTGGTTGGGTTTAGGGAAAGGGGTGGGTGGGTGTTATTGGTAGTTGTGGGCAAAGTGAGGCTTCATGAAACACTAAAACTTTCGAAGCTGAAATGCGTCGAAGCTTCGAAACGTTTCGAAACCCGTCTCTACAGTGACACCTAGTGGTCATTCTTTATGTATTGTACTAGAACAGCTTCAACAAAGAAACAGTTAAGCAAATTGAGGTATTAAACCTCACGTTGTAGAGTTGAAGCTTCAAGTTATTTAGTTGATCGTTGAGAGCTCCTGACTAGCATGCAGAGATAATAGGTTCAAACTCAGGGTGAGGCAGCTATAGATGTTAGGTTTGAAATGCTCTGTTCTTGTAACGTGTTTTATTTTAATGTTGGTCTGACATTTGAATGAACAATTTGTGAATAAATATGTTTTGTTTTGGTCATAAAACAGGGTTTTTTTTCTAGATCAGATACGATTGTAGCCGGAAGTTAACGAGAATTAGTTATATTATTCATTAAATTTCCAATTTATTGTATTTTATGAATGCCTACCCCCACCCCAACCCTAAACCCAACCTTCACAGTTCTGTGAAATATCTATTATTGTTATACAGTAAATTATGCTATATTGATGGCGTATCCGCAGATGTATCTTGTCTAGACCATAAAACAGTAACATTATTAAAATACATAAAATCATCATTTCAGAATATTTGTACAAGTCGGGATTCGAACCCAAAAGCCGTTTACAGCACAGTTACTATGTAAACAAGCACAATCCACTAGGCTATATGAAACAATCGATGCTTTAAATCGCTTTAGCATGTGACCTGGTGTTTCAAATCACCTTTGTCACATGACCTGTGTGTTTCGAATCATCTTAGTCACGTGACCTGTGTGTTTCGAATCACTTTAGTTATCTGACCTGGGTGTTTCGAATCATGCTTCACTGCAGTGTTTTGAAAATACTTCGGAATCTCGACACTGTGTCGAAACGTCAGTTTCACGTCAGCCATCTCTAGTTATCGGTCGATCGGTCATTCAGTCAGTAAACAGCGGCCTCTGGTGGATTTTCGTGAGAACAGCAGGCGTGAATGGCACTCGTGGGAGACTTTTGAGATCTCAAAAAGCGTACACAGCGGCCTCTGGTGGATTTTCGTGAGAACAGCAGGCGTGAATGGCACTCGTGGGAGACTTTTGAGATCTCAAAAAGCGTACACCACGACCTCTGGTGGATTCGCGAACAGGAAAACTGCAAAAAAAAAAACGTACCTTTCGCTTTCTCAGGAAATGTATACAGAGGTACATATCCATAACAAGCCTAGATTGGAAATAGAACATCAAGGGTTTCTGGAGAGCTTAATGTGATGAGTTTGGAGTGAGAATAAATTGTGAAATCGATTGTTTAAAAGTTTTTGAAAGTTTTGTTTGAGGCACTTAAACACAAGTAATTGAAAATTGTAGATTCTAAAAACAGTTATTAGCTAAATCTAAAATGCTTCTAGAAAAGAAATGCACAATGCATGAAAGATCCACTTTGGAATATACACAAAATGAGAGATATATTCAATTCAATTCAAGTTTATTTGTATAGCGCTTTCCATAGTAATTATTGTTTTCAAAGCAGCTTTACAAAAGGTAAACATTACTGCATTACAATCAATTTCGGACAAGCTAAGCTTAGTAGTTATTAATAACTTACTAATTAACTAGTAACTAATAGCTTTTTTACAGGTAAAGGTATAACATATAAGCATAGGTAACACATACATATATATATATATATATATATATATATATATATATATATATATATATATATATATATATATATATATATATAGCATATAGGTGATGTCCATCTGTACATGAAGTGTATTTGTGTATTAAATGTATGTGTTGATATACTCAAGTTCCAAAATACGCCTTTGAATAACAACCTGCGGTTTACCTGCTGGATGACTGAAGTACAAAATTATTTTAGCTCAATACTGACAGCCAAGCTTTGTGTCGCTTTATGATGAGACATAAAATCCATTGACTTTTTTTCTTGGCTGTGGTTGCTCACATTCGATACCGTCTTTGTTTTGTGCCAATTGATCCAATTGAAGTTCATCGCAAGGTGAGGCCTACACAACCAATTAACAGCATAGTCAGGGAGGAATCTGTTTTATTGACCTTTTTTTGTCAAGATACAGGACAACGTCTGCAGATCCATTAAAGTTTAGACCAGGAAGGTGGTGTGGGTGATTTGATAAGCGTGTTTAATTCGGGTGACTTTCCATGTACGGCAAACCCAAAATGACCTTCTTCACTTTGGCTGCTTGAAGAACCGAAGCTTTATTCTGAATGTCACATTAATGATCCTATCAGGGGGTAAATATTTATTTTGTTCATCAAAGACTTTTGAATTATATTTTACCACAGCAAAGCACATGAGAACACTAATTTTAAAGTTGGTGAAATTGTAAATGCATGCTATAGGTCTTATTATAAATGAGTCATGTTTTTTATTTGTCAAACATTTGTAATGTTTGATCTTTTCAATTTGTGATGAAATTAACTTCTCGCTGTATACCTGAATTTTAGTTTACTTAAACGGATAGTTCACCCAGTAATGAACATTTGCTCATTATTGACTACTACTTGGACCAGGGGTGTCCAAACTAGTCTTGGATGGCCAGTGTCCTACAGAGTTTAGTTCCAACTTGCTTCTTCCATGATGTTTCTAGCATACCTAGAAAGAGCTTGATTAGCTGGATCAGGTGTCTTCAATAGGGGTTGGGCTAAACTCTGCAAGACAACGACCCTCCAGGATTGAGTTCGGGCACCCCTGAAAGAAAGACTCAGTAAGTGATACTGAATTTTCAGCTTTGGCAGTTTAAACACTGGCAATGCAAACTGTATTTTTTTCTCCTAATAAAATCAGCTTTAAATGACTGTTCCCATCCCCAATTATATGTATATATATATATATATATATATATTAGTAAAAATTGCTTTTATTCTAAAAGAATTCTGACTTCAACTGTATATATATATATATATATATATATATATATATATATATATATATATATATATATATATATATATATATATATATATATATATATATATATATATATATGTAGGCCTATCTAGAAAAGTTTCAACCTACCGCCACTGGTCTGGATCAAGAAAGTGCTAAAAGCAGCATTCACATATTGCTTTTGCACGCTGGAGGCAACTGTCTGCAAAATTATGCCATGGTTGCAGTTTTTCTTTTAGACAGGTAATTACATGCTTTTGATTTGTTTCTGATAGATTTTGTTAATGCAATGATGTATTTAGCCTGTAGTTGTGTATACCTTGGCGATAAGAGAAAATAAGCTTTTACATTGATTTTTATAGTAATGCTATGTGCCTTATACTGTAATGTTGTAAAGAATGCAAAATTTAATGAGTGCCACTGTTTTAATTGAAATTTCATATGAAAATAAATGATATTCAATCAAATTTTAAATTATCAATATAATGTACGATTAATATTTAATAATGTATGCTCCATATACAGTATGTTTTGCCAGCCTTGAGGAAACGTAACTATTTTACATTTTGTCAGATTAGTGGTGAATTCATACGAATTCAGTAGTACAAAAACGTACAAATTTTAAAAGGAGGCATGGCACCAAACCAGACCCAACCCCTAAAACCAACCTTCATATGAGGATAAGCAAATCATACTAAATTGTACGAATTAGATTATATGATTTTATACGAATAAGCCACTAAATCAAAGAGTTATGAATTGCTGTAGGATAGCGCTGGTTTTGCTCATCTAAAAGAGATTCAATGTAAAAATACATTTTAAATGCGCCTATGTGCCATTTCTTACTTTTTTTTACAAGTTTCAGTAACACTTTATAATAACTACACACTATGAACCATTTGATAAGCATTAGAAAATAGTTAATTCATTATCTGTTAGGCATTAACTTTACATTTATAGACGGTAGTAAGCAGTTTATAACTGCAGCTACAAATGCTGTATTCTTGACTTATAGGCACATTTATAATGTGCTTAATCATTGTATTCTCATACTTCGTTAATGATTCATTACTAAATAAAGTATTGCATTATTCACAAACCAGTTATTTAAGCGTAATTGGTTGTTTTTTTAAGATCATTCAGAATGCATAAGTAAATGATTAATGAACTTTTCAAATGATCATTTATATATCTTATTATTCAGGCATATATTAATAGTAAATTTGTATATTAACAAATGCTTTATTAACTCAACTTCATGTAGTTTTGTGACCTAGTGAGGACTATTTATGCATTATAAATCCCTTATAAATGACAATTAAAGCATCAGTTATATTCTAAACAGGAAAAAAGAAAAATGTAAATCACTATTCATTTCTATTAATTTGAAGATACACAAACGAAACTGTCTCAAATAAAAAATTAATATTTGCAATCTTAACTTTTAAACATCTAAACATTGTTTAAATGACGTTTAAACATCGATGAATAACATTGAAATGTATCATAAAATGTTTTTAATTGAAATTTCATATGAAAATAAATGATTATTCAATCAAATTTTAAATACAATATAATGTACGATTAATATTTAATAATGTATGCTCAATATACTGTATGGATATACAGTATGGATACATTTTACATTTTGTCAGTTTAGTGGTGAATTCATACGAGTTCAGGAAAAAAGAAAATGTAAATCACTATTCATTTCTATTAATTTGAAGATACACAAACGAAACTGTCTCAAATAAAAAATTAATATTTGCAATCTTAACTTTTAAACATCTATACATTGTTTAAATGATGTTTAAACATCGCTGAATAACATTGAAATGTATCATAAAATGTTTTTAAATCATTATATTGTTGTTTTTTATCCAACTTTGTTATATTTTGACACTCCTGTTATTCAGCAGTGTTTAAACTTTACAGTAATTTTATTTTTTAGATAAGATTGCAAAGATTATTGTTCGTTTGATACTAATTTAATTGTCATTTATAAGGGATTTACAAAGCATAATTAGTCTTCACTTTAGATTAGGTCACAAAATTGCATGAAGTTGTGTTAATAAAGCATTTATTAACATACAAATTACCTATTAATATATGCCTGAACAATAAGATGTATAAACCTTGGTTTCAATTGCTAATTAATCATTTATTAACTCATTCTGAAGGAGCTTAAAAACCACCAACTACACCTAAATACAATGGTTTGTAAATAATGCCATACTTCGGTTATTGATGAAAAATCTATGTCACAAATTGTGAAAGTACAATGATAAAGCACGTTATACACGTGCTTATAAGTCAAGAATATAGTATTTGTAACTGCAGTTATAAACTGCTTACTAATATTTATTAATGTAGACTATACTAATGTAGACTATTAACAGATAATGAAATAACTATATGCTAATACTTAATAAATGGTTCATAGTGTGTAGTTATTATAAAGTGTTACCCAAGTTTCTAACAATCAATCAAGGATATTCAGAATGTCGATAAATATTATTTTAAGAAGGCAATGAGATGGCAATAATATGCAATAATGCATATAGTAAATAAATACAGACAATGAATAATCCATGGACTCGCATGAAACTGGCTTGCATATACTTCCCGCAGTAAACATTGACTTTATGAGGGCTGTATTGCTATTACCATCTGTCTCTTGCTTTATGCATCTCTGACTCACAGCTGGATGCCGTACTCATTGGTGAGGGAACGACAAAGAAATATTTGATTGACATCTGCAGCTGTCAAGCTTTGGGACCACTAATGGATTCCAGGTCCAGGCTGAGTTGAAGCACATATACAGAAGAGCAGGAACTGTAGTGAGGGATTCTGGCCTACACCCCTCCAGCACCCTGCATTCAGCTTCAAGCCATACGCTGATGGGCTCGCTAAATTGCAGGGCTTTTTTTTTACTCTTACAACAGTTTAACAATGGTTACCTACAATTGCATCAGCATGTCTTGAGGCTAAAAACCCTATATACATGAGCATCTTGTGCATGCGGTTCTCCTCTGGCGCTTTGGAGAAAAAAAACGGTGGCTGTGATTTGTTTTGTGGCTGCCCAATAAAAAGTGATTGCCATAGGAGATTCATTAAAAACGCTAATCAATGCAGAGTGCCTTTATAGTGATGGTGCAGACACTGAGCGATTCTAAATTATAAATGATCTAATTATAAAAGGTCCCGATTTATAAAAAAGTAAGGCCCCAAAAAAGCATTTGGACAGATTTACTAACAGCTTGCACTAATGCTAATTCAGTTCTGGCATGAAAAAAAAGTACTTTCTGGAATTTCTAAAGACAAAAATAGTGATGAAAATGTGTGGGTTTTTTTTTAAACATGCATTTGTCTTCTCCCTTTATTTCTTTCTCTTTTTTTTCAACTTTAAGATATATGGAGTTCCTTTACAAAGTGACATTGCCAACTAACATTGCATGGACAATACAGCATTTTTTGTAAAGGAGGGGATGTTCTGAAAATGTGTATGAATCATTTGGATTTTTTTTTTGTCATTTACTATAGCTCTTTTAACTAGGTTTGGCTAGTTAACCAGGAAAGTCTTAGTATAAAAATATAAATATTAAAAATAGTATATTAATGTAATGTTAGGCCTGTCAAATCTATTTAAAATCATAAAAATCAATATTAATAATAGGTAATTACTCTAAAACATAATACGATTATTATTCATTCATTTATTCATTTTTATTCTTCTTAGTCCCAGATTTATCAAGGGTTGACACAGCAGAATGAACCACCAATTATCATTCAATATTAAACTATCCCAGCAGGCACACAACGTCAAAAGATGTTAATATTTGGTTAGATTTAGGTCGTAATGTCTAGCCAGCATCTAAGGATAATGTTATTTTGACATCTAATAACGACGTTGATATTTGGTTTATTTTAGGTTGTGTTGGAAAGTGACCAAAATCCAGCGTTGAGCCAACATCTTAAACCGTCATACTGACGTCAAACAACAATGTTTATTTGTCAGGTATGGCAACCAAAATCTAACATTTGACGGATGTCATATTGGTAACGTCCACACAACGTCAAGCTGTAGCAGCATTAGACTTTGATATTTGGTTGATTTTAGATTGGAAGTTGACGTCTGCCTGATGTTGGGCTCTGACATCAATCCAATTTTCATTTCCAAACAAAATACAACGTCCCCACAACATTGGGGTAGAACGTCAATCTGAGGTCATGTTGACATCCTGTGCCTGCTGGGATTATTCATTGTGCAGGTGAAAAAAAAATACATTTTTTTCTATTATATGATCAGAGGCGCACAGTAAAGGAAGATATACACTACCTGACAAAAGTCTTGTCGCTTATCCAAGTTTTAGGAACAGCAAATCATAACTTGACTTCTAGCTGATCATTTTGTATCAGAAGTGGCTAATGTGAAAGGCAAAGGCCTCTAGATTATGCTTATATTACCAAAATAAAATCCGATCATGCCGTGATTTTAAAAAAAATTAATTAGGACAATAAGGTCTCACTTTGCTTAGACAAAGGTCTTGTCACTGAATAGAAATAATGTACAGTATAGAAAATAAAGTCATGGTGCAGTATAAAAGGAATTATTATTGTGTAGGACTCTCATGAGCTTGGACGACTGCATCCATACTTCTCTACAATGACTCAAATAACTTATTAATAAAGTCATCTGGAATGGCAAAGAAATCATTCTTGCAGGACTCCCAGAGTTCACCAAGATTCTTTGGATTCTTCTTCAATGCCTCCTTCATCTTACCCCAGAAATGCTCAATAATGTTCATGTCTAGTGACTGGACTGGGCAATCCTGAAGCACTTGACCTACTGTGCTTTCAGGAACTTTGATGTGGAGGCTGAAGTATGAGGAGGAGCGCTATCCTGCTGAAGAATTTGCCCTCTCCTGTGGTTTGTAATATAATGGGCAGCACAAATGTCTTGATACTTGATATTGTTTATTTATTTTAAATTTTTTTGAAAAGTCTACTTTTACAATTTGACACATACAAACCGCTGCAGAAATGTGCTAACCAACAGGCCCATGTCATATACAGTACAGATACTTCATAAATAACCTACTATAAATTAAAAGCATTAACGTATGCTATGTTTTTTGTTTTACAAGCTTTGGAGACGTAACATAAATCTCGCTTTTAAATAATAGGTCACCTATAGCTTTCGTCATGAGCCACGTCTGTGTTCAAAATGGCATCAGTGTTTTCAAAGTGCACTGCGAAGGGAACGCAATTGTAAACATGAAGTTCGCTAAAACTGAACTTTAAAAATGCTTTGAAAGCAAAAGAGTGATGACTTTAATGCTTTTTTTTTTTAAATCATTCCAAGTTTAAATTTTAGAATGTTCTAAACGAATAGGGTACAAGGGGAATAACGGGGAATAGAACACAGCCAGGAACTATGTTTCTAACTACAGCTCCAGAGGTGTTGTTGCAAGCACAGAAGTTTGCGACGCAGTTTGCGAATGTCCGTTGGAATGATGGATTTGGGAAATGCCAAATCAACAAATTGTCACGGTTGCAGGTTTGTGCGCTTTCCGGAGTATCTGTTTTGTCACGTGGGTTTGTGTTGTTTGGTTGTCCACGTGTATTTGTTTGGTCACGTGTTATGACGGCACTCAGCTGTTTGATTTGATCACCAGCTGAGGTTCATTATTGTGCCTATATCTGGGCTACGTTTCTATGTTTCCTTGTCAGTTCGTTGTGTTTGCTTATGTGAGTCTGTATGTGCTCAGGACTAAGAGGAGTGACTGCTGGACTTGTGACTGCCCCAGTATCCCAGTGTCCTCGCCCTCTATTTGTAGCCCTGTTGGCTTAATTTGACAGTGTCTATTAAACTTTCACTTGCATATTGGATCCTTCTCTGTACCCTTATTTACACGTGACACAAACTATGTTTGTAACGACACAACTTGTGACCTTAGATAGTTAACGATGGCTTTTGGAAATGCACCCCTGTTTAGCAAATCTGCCTCTTAAAACTGTAAAGTGTTCATTTTGGCACATAAGAGTAGCCAAACTTCTTGCAAGCACAAAAAAAAGAAGCTTAACCTTCACTGCTGCTTATTTTAGCTATAAACCGCCCAGCTGCTGGAAATATAAAGCAACCAACTACTGTTTTGTTTTATTCATAGCTATTAATTATTGATTTTATGTAACACATTTCAATTCTCAGCTTGGTTCAGTCTTAATTTTGTACAGTTTAGGTTATGTTCTTATAAAAATCATAGTCTCCCCGTGATACCCTTGTAAAACGAAGACATTTTAATGTGATTACTCTTTATTACAGACGTTTCCATGATAATTGCTTTTTATATTTTCTGCATTTAAGATGTTGTTTCACTCCAATAATTCCCTGTTTCATCGTTCTCTTTATATTAGTTTGTTACAACTATGAAATTCCTTGTAGAGTTATCACCCCTACTGTAAATCTATTGATGTGCCCCCTATTGAAAGAACTACTTAAAATATTTGTCAGTGTTTCTCCTCTCATGGTCAAACATCCATCAGCTGGTTTTTATGTTGTTTTAAATGATGCCTAGTTGATGTTTTGACACATTTAAGAAGTGGACATTTCTGTTGGTGAATATGATACTCATAAAAAATGGTTCTTCCCAGCTATATACTTTTATACGTGGATCTTTTATTTTAGCGTATTTTATTCCACTGCTGGTTTACGGAGCATCATTAAACGACCCGTCGGGCAGCTTGATTGGTTTGTGCTGCATATTAAACGATTCGGCTTTTATCAAACATGATCATGGCTTCTTATATTTCAAGCACACACAGTATTAATTTGAGAGGAGGAGTGCTTTAAATGACACTTATTGGGTAAGGTAATGTATTGCATTGCTCACTGGCAGCAATAAATTTCCCTTAAATGCATATCACAGTCACTGAACATGAATGTCTGTACAAGCAAGTAGACTTATTTTTTTTGAATGCTTTCCAAAATGATTTTCACATACAAATAGAAAAGAAAAGATTCAGATATCTGTACCTACATACAAAACAAACTCTATAACAAATATCTATATCCATGCACTAATATAATTACAAGTATATAATTTTTGCCTCTAGCACTTTTGGGCTGCACCAGGGTTCATTTGATGTCAAAGTACGGTACGTTTAGCTAGTGTGTCTTCTGGACTCGCACACGTGAACCGTACCCAAGACCGCCTGAAAGAGGTGGTCTGGGGTATGGTTCGTGTAAACTCTGGTCCGGTTAACTTCTGATATGAATGCAATCGTAACAAATATCGGAAGTGAACCGCCAACTGTACAACAAACTTTCGTTTTCATAACGTTCATTCGTGTGTGTATGACTGTGTATCACCTACCTTGGTGACAAGCGGGACTGACCCAGTGCAAACAGTGATAATAACCCCTTCACACAGGCAAGGACGTTCTGGAATTTTTCCGGAAAAGACCATTCACACATCAGTTCCAAAATACAGGTAAATTCTCACACTGTTAACCAGAAATTACCTCTAAACAGCTGCTCTTGTATTTGTAAACATTGAAGGAATCAGACTTTTGTTGATGGTTTCACTTTTATTTAAAGCTTTAGCATTCCAAAAGCAGAAGCGCTAACTGCAGCTAAATGTTTATACATTTGATATTACAAATTCTGTGGATAGATAAGTATTGTGAACAACTTCGATGAAAACATGAGGAACACTTTCGCATGTCGACATGTACATAATGTGTGTGTGTGTGTGTGTGTGTGTGTGTGTGTGTGTGTGTGTGTGTGTGTGTGTGTGCTGGCGCTCACTGGCTGCTTCACATGCACACGCGACAAGCAACTGAAGCAGAGCTTAAAGGTAAACAGACAGTGGTTAATTTTTTTACACAGTTGGCTTAAGAAGGAACATGGAAATGTCATCTGACTAAAATCTAGCAGCTAAATGTGTCTGGAAAAACATTCAAAGGCTTTTATTTTCATAAACAGCATGGTTGTGAATGCGCCTGAGTGTTCTGATTGGCTGAAGTAGACGTCTCACGTCAGCACGTTCTAATCGTGAACGTGCTCTTTCCGGTAATTTTCCTTCTGCGATCACACAGAGCAGCATTGCGGGAATTTACCAGTAATGTTACAACTTCTTTTTCCAGAAAATTGCCTGAATGAATTTACCGGCAATTTCAATTTCCTGGTAATTTTCCGGAAAGGTCTGTATGTGTGAAAGGGGCTATAGTCTGCTTGTCTCTGCCAAAACGACTTCTGCAGACATCACGTGATGTTCTGAACATTTTTAATGTTTTTGCGGCAGATAGATCTCGCTGTATTTTGGTTTTAATAACAAAACCAAAAGTTTTAGTAAAAGCAGAACGACCGTGATATGCGTACATCTCCATTTTCCCTACTAAAGAACATCTTAAACCAGCCTAGGCTGGTTGGCTGGTTTTAGCTGGTCAACCAGCCTGGTTTTAGAGGGGTTTTGGCCATTTCCAGCATACCAGCCTGGTCTTAGCTGGTCAGGCTGGAAAATGACCAGCTAAAACCAGCTTGACCAGCCTAGACAGGCTGGGAGCCCAGCCAAACCAGCTATGTCTAGCTTAAACCAGGCTAGTCAAGCTGGTTTTAGCTGGATTTAGCTGGTCATTTTCCAGCCAAGACCAGGCTGGAAATGGCTGGAAACCAGCCTGGAAATGGCCAAAACCCCTCTAAAACCAGGCTGGTCAACCAGCTAAAACCAGCCAACCAGCCTAGGCTGGTTTAAGCTGGATTTTTCAGCAGGGTTGGAGCTTTGCTTTCATGGCCATCACATAGCAACAGCTGTACACAAAACAGCAGCTTGATGATACAAGCATACCAGGGTTCAGAAGGAAAAAAGACAATGTGAACACAAACCAGCCGAGGGGGGACATTCGAACATAGGTTTAAACCAGTCATTCGAATCAAGTGTGAAGGCACCCTAAGTGAATGTTTGCTTACACAAAATAAAGTATTTTCTCCATAGAAAAAATTTAATGAAACTAAAAAAGGGGAAAAGAAATGATAAAAATGCATCCTTTGGACAAAATGTACGCTGTTTGCATTAAAGAAATAGTTCACCTAAAAATGGAAATTTTGTCATCATTTACTCTCATTTACTACTTGGGGATAAACAAAGATTGAGACTTTTCTTTTACTACCTGGGAAGAGCGGATGGAAGAGGCAAATGAAAGGAAACACTCAAAGTACTAGGAGTTAGTAGAGCAGTGCCGGGAAGAGGGCTGGAAGACCCACTGTGAGCCAATAGAGGTGGGCTATAGAGGGTTCACTCTGTAAAGTCTTCAACCAACCAGATGCTGATCCGTGGGTGATGGCTACTGGGACGTAAGATGGGATCTGGTCAACCTCAGCTGGGTTACCTGGGCGAGGGTGTCTGATGTTGAAAGACCCAAAACACCCAGTGACCTCTGGATACATAACTGACGATGCGTCCCAGTGCATCTAGATGATGTATCCTGCACATTCACTTCTTTGAAACCATTATGAGTTTCTTTGATTTCTTGAACACAGAATAAAATGTTTTGAAGAAAACTGAAAACCTGTAACTATTGACTTCCATAGTCATTTGTCTACTATAGAAGTCAATGGTTACAGGTTTTTAGCTTTCTTCAAAACATTTTATTTTGATGTTCTCAGAAAGTTTTGGAACCACTTGAGAGTGAGTAAAAGGTGAGTAAATTTACATTTTAGGGTAAACCATCTCTTTAACATAGCCAAAAATTCTGATTTAAAAAAAATAAATAATAATAAACAAACTAAATTAAGTTTTATTTCAAAACTAATTTTGAGAGGGACAGTGCAGTGCTGTCGCGTCACAGCAAGAAGGTCGCTGGTTCGAGCCTCAGCTGGGTCAGTTGCCATTTCTGTGTAATTTCTGTGTCAAATCAAACATTGAGTTTGCATGTTCTCCCTGCGGTCGTGTGGGTTTCCTCCGGGTGCTCTGGTTTCCCCCACAGTCCAAAGACATGCGGTACAGGTGAATTGGGTAAGCTAAATTGTCCATAGTGTGTATGGATGTTTCCCAGAGATGGGTTGCAGCTGAAAGGGAATCCGCTGCTTAAAACATATGCTGGATAAGTTGGCAGTTCATTCCACTGTGGCGACCCTGGAATAATAAAGGGACTGAGCTGAAAAGAAAATGAATGAATGAACGAATTAATTTTGAGAGGATCACGTGCTTATGATTGTTCTCAGCTGGTCCCACATCAGCTCATGATTGATTCTCCAATCAGATGATTCCTAACTCACTATAAATAACCAAAGTTAACTTATCTCAATAACTTCATCTTGAACAATCCCTCCCCACCCACCCCTACTCCCCCTCCTTAACAAATGGGTGACACAGTGGCCCAGTGATTAGCACTTTTGCCTCACAGCAAGAATGTCTCTGGTTAAAGTTCCTACTAAACCAGTTGACATTTCTGTGCAGAGTTTGCTCGCTCTCCCCGCTCACGTGGGTTTTCCCCGGGTTCTCCCGTTTCCTCCCACCAAAGTAAATTGAACATCCCAAATTGATACCATAGCCAAGCTCTTAGCAAGTGTACATCTTACCTTAGCCACCCCTATCTGTCATCAGCCAGACGTAAGCCGGGGGGAGTTCATCGAGATCTACCTGAGCTCAAACTCCCTTCTCGCCCAGCAAACAGGAGGGAGCCCAGGGCTCGAGGATCTCATAAGCTAAGGGCTCTCTCCCAGGACAGCATGCCAAACAAGCTTTATTATCAATCATCAGCTAAGTGTGAACTCTCAGTAAAGGTAAATGTCAGTAAAGGCATTCATGGGTTGATATGGTTGTGTCATTAAATTACAATTTCAGCAATGTTTATTTATTTTCCTTCAGCTTAGTCCCTTTTTTAATCAGAGGTCGCTACAGCGGAATAAACCACCAACTTATCCAGCATATGTCTTACGCAGCGGATGCCCTTCCAGCCGCAATCCAGTACTGGAAAACACCAATGCACTCTCTCATTCACACACACACACACATACACTATGGCCAATTTAATTCATCCATTTTTCCTATAGTGCATGTCTTTGGACTGTGGGGGAAAGCGGAGAACCCGAGGAAACCCACGCTGACACGGGAAGAACATGCAAACTACACACTGAAATGCCAACTGATCTAGCCAGTACTCGAACTAGCAACCTTCCTGCTGTGAGGTGACAATGCTAACCACTGAGCCACCATGTCGCTGTTATAAATTATATTGAAAAGCAATACTTTTTCTTTAAATATATAATTTTATGCAGAAAACAAAATGCCAATTTTATTTTATTTCTTAAAAAAATAATAACTGCATAATTTTCTATGAGATTCACCAAAACCTGCTATGATCCTACTAGAAATGCTACATGCTGACTTTGCACAAGCTGAAACAAAATAAAGAAGCTATATTTGTTTCTCGTTTCTCTTTAAAATGTGTAAATGTTTGCAGAATCTTATGATTTTCCTTAGTTCTCTGATGATTGTTTTCAAAGTAAGAAAAATGAGCCTTCGGGGATACAATGCGGTACAATGTCTAGAGCAGACTTGTAGTAGTGGGTTTGAGTGAACCGCTAATGTGCTTGTGTTTTTTTTCCAAACTAAACAAATGGACTAGAATTGTTTTCACTCTCTGCGTGGGTTGAAAACATCAATATTTAAGAGCAGCATATCATTTTACACTTAAAACCGCGCAATTATGCCTCCTCGCAGGATATTCGAGCACGCTGAATTACCACTGAAATAATGAATATTCAAACACCGTTCCAAGTTCTCAGCAGAGCACCTTGAAATTAACATCACAGCTCACAGTGGCTACATAAATTAAAAATTCATGTGCTTTTATTCTAGCCCATTAACATCCAGCAACTTCACATTGCGCCTCGGAAAGATCTGAAGCATGCAAACAAATTGGCTACACACACACACACTTATACAGTACGTAGGCACTGTAACAAATGAAAAGTGACTGACACTGACCTCAGCAACGATAAATTACTAAAGGTGGAGTGGAAATACAAAAATGGCTTCCCAAGTATGTACTACACACTCCATTCGCCTGTCACATCAGCCAGTGTTCAGGTAAACTAGTCAATGTTGTGTCTCTATATGTAACATTCAACATTTAAAGGGCTAGTTCACCCAAAGCAAAAAAAAATCCTGGTATTTTACTCACCCACAGGTCATCCAAGATGTAAGTGACTTTATTTTCTTCAGTAAAACATTGAACAAGTTCTTCAGCTGCATCTGTAGTGCTTGTGATTCAAATACCGGTAGTCAGAATTATTAGCCCACCTGTATATTTTTTCCCCAAATATCTGTTTAACGGAAAGAAGATTTTTTTAACACATTTTTAACATTGTTGTTTTAATAAGTAATTTCTAAAAACTGATTTCTTTTTTCTTTGCCATGATGTCAGTTAGACCCCGTAGTTTTTCGTGATTGCGCGATCGCTGTAGTCTGGTTGCTTTTGATGAGGACTACAATAGGACTACAATCGCACATGTGTTGAGAACTGTTTAACCAGGTGATTTCATATGTGATTTTAACATATGAACTGTTTTTCTCTGTAAGGGATATTAAGAGCTATATGAAAAAAATCTGTTTCAGTATGTTGATTAATCCTCTTCATTGTGTAATGATTATTAATGCTGATTCATAGAAAACCTTTCCAAATGGTTTTGTGTTTGGGGAAACAGCATGTCATATTCCGCCTACACAAACAAACATGTTGGTCCATTTATGCACTTATAATTCCCATTATAATCACTGAAGCTACAGTATGAAATTAATCTCTTATATACAGTGTATATGCATTTCGGTGTTTATAAAGAGAGAAACTCTGAGAGCACAGAATCCAGTTACTAAATGCACACTCTCAACAAAACTCTGTTGTTTAATTTTTGTTGTTTAATCTTAACTTGAATTGCTAGTGTATAGGTAGTGAAAATGTTTGTGATTGATTTTAATGCTAAGCACTGAATAAAAAAATATGATTCAACATATACGTATTTAAATTTAATACTACAAACTGATACATCCATACATCTCTGCAATGACTCAAATAACTTCAAAGTCATCTGGCAAAGAAAGCGTTCTTGCAGGACTCCCAGAGTTCATCAAGAGTCTTTGTATTCATATTCAATGCCTCCTCCTTCATCTTAGCCAAGACATGCTCAATAATGTTCATGTCTGGTGACTGGGATGGCCAATTCTGTAGCATCTTGACCTTGTTTGCGCTATCCTGCTGAAGAATTTGACCTCTCCTGTGGTTTGTCAAGTAATGGGCAGCACAAATGTTTTGATATCTCAGGTTGTTGATGGTGCCATAAACTCTGCAGATATCTCGCACGCCCCCATACTGAATGTAACCAGAAACCATGTTTTTTTTTCCTCACCAAACTTGACTGATTTCTGTGTGAATCTTGGGTCCATGCGGGTTCCAATAGGTGTTCTGCAGTATTTGTGATGATTGGGATGCAGTTCAACAGATGATTCATCAGGAAAAATCGACCTACTGCCCCTTTTCCAAATGATCAACTAGAAGTTATTATTTGTTGCTCTCACAACTGGGATAGATGACAAGACGTTTGTCAGGTAGTATAAGCTTGTCCGTAACTTTCCATTTGCTGAAAAACATCTTCAAAATGTGAGAGTTTTAGATCCTTGTTTGTACATAGTAAGTGGCATATGCTCTCTCAGCCCTCAGGGAGAATATATATCTTGATAATGACACAGACTATACTATCACTGTATCGATTTTCATCCTCTGCCTACTGTCTAATCAGTTTTTATAAAGTTCCAGTTGTTCCACTGTTTTAATTAAGTGCCATCAAAGGTCAAGCTCCGGGGGTTTCTGCTCGTTCACATTTCAACCCAAATGTGTAATTTCCTCTTTTTTACTTGACTTAGTCGTCACCTTTGGGCATTGGGATTGGGTTAAGTTCAACGTTGGCTCATATTTCATATACTAAATACAAGAATTACATTTAAAAAGCTTCAAAGGGAATTCATTGTGTGGTTTGGTTTGAGGCTGTTTAATTTACAGCCATTTTTTATCTACACTATCATGTCCAGTACTCTATGAATATTTCATTCTGGACCCTTGAAACAGATCTTATCGTTGAAATCCATTGCCTGTTTTTCACACGGAATGGAAATTCAATTAAATGACAATTCATTTTATCGTATTGCTGACCAAATATGCCTGAACAATGTGGTTAAAGTAATTTTACCATGACAAGTTATATTTTAGAAACTCTGCTTCAAGCCTAAATAGCACTTTTTTTACACTAGGTGCACCTCAAAAACTCTAAAGTATGTGATCCATCAAGATTCCTTTTCACTTTTCTGTTTCTCCAAGAAGTAATGTTGTTCACTTGAGCGTTTCAAAGCGTCCGCAATTGAATAGGAGTGTAGAAGTGTTTAGTCATGAATCAAACCTGAACGAAACTGATCTTCCTAGAAACATTTGTGGCACAGACCAATCATTTCCCCCTCTCAGAAGTTAAAGAAGCAATTCGAAATGCAATTTTTGTTCAGTAAACAGCTCCTTTAGGCTTACACAAGCCATGACGCCGTGTTAAAGATCAGTGGCGGTGAGTGTTCAGACAACTGAGGTGAGTCATTTTGATGTGGAAGCATCAAAAGCAAGTCAGAAGTAAGTTGAAGTCAGACTTATCAGAACTTAGGTTTATTTTTATTTTCACCTTTATCTTAGGTTTATTGTGTCTGATCCAAAACCTTAGGCAAACTTTAAGGGGTGATTTAGACAAACTGTTTTTTATAAGTTTAAGCATGTAAATATTCAAAGCAAAATGACAATGAGTCTGAGACTTTGTCACAATGAGGTTCCATTGGTTATTTACAGTGTTCGGCAGTAGTCGCTACAAGTAGCTTGGCGGTAGCGTCGCTACTTTCTAAATCAAATAGCTTTTCAATAGCAAGGCTGTTTTTTTAGTAAAGTAGTGCAGTAACGTCCACACAAGCTACATTTACCGATAGCGGACTCACAGAGCTGTAAGGCTGGTGTCTAGCCGATGAAAATAAATCCATTTGATGGTGAGAATGACGATTTCTTCTTTCTGTTTTACTGTAGTTGACATTTTGGTGCATTACTACTAGCTTTCGCTCCGGTTGGTGACGTCGCCAAACAATTAGGACAACACAAGAAACTTGCTTGATGGAAAGATGACTGAGGGAGTAGAGTTATTTCTGAAGCAGGATTCCTCGTGACTATACCTTGAGAAGTACAGTACTGTATATAGTTTACTGTAGTAACCACTAAAGTTTACTATGGTAATTACTATTGGTTCACGATAGATACTAATGATACTACATTAGTGTAATTCACTGAGTTGCAAATATACGCTATAAGAGTCATTCCTAAATATTTCCATTTACTTTAAATTACTATAGTATTTTAAATGTGTAACACTTGATTTTATTGGACTTTATACTATACTTTGTTTAGTACATGATATTAATTGCAGTAAATAATTGAACTGAATAATTATCCTTCATATGTTTCATTGAAAGTTTTATTGATCAGATATAATTGAGTTGGATTTAAGTTGCTTTGATTTAAAAATAGCTTAGATGTACAGTAGCTAAACTACTTTTGCCAAGAAGTTTTTAGCCTAACATTTCCCAGTAGGTAGCTTTTAGTGAAGTTAAGCTACATTTTAAGTAGAGTTGCTAATAGCTTAGCTCACTATATTTTTCAAGTAGCTTGCCCAACTCTGTGTATTTATTTACTAACAGGAACATATAATGAACAAAACATTAGAGTATTTATTGATCTTTGTTAATCTCAATAGATGAAGTCACAATTGCAATTAATGTTGACAAGCATATAATTTTGATTTTAATACTGATTAATAAATGCTATAGAAGTATTGTTCATTATTAGTTCATGTTGGTAAATATATTAACTAACGGCAGCACTTTATACAGCAATAACTACACACTATGAGTTATCTTTTAACTATTAGCAAACAGTGAATTCATTATTTGTTAAGCATTAACTCTACATTAATAGATGTTAGTAAGCAGTTTATAACTGCAGATACAAATGCTGTATTCTTGAATTATAAGCACATTTAAATGTTCTGGCCAATCACAAAATATCTCGTATAATTATACATCACAGTAATGTGACATTGGCGCCATCTCAGTTCAGCCCAAAATTTCCAAATTTTCTCTGATCAGTCTGGACAGAGATGCATCAACACTCAAAAAAAAAATACTTTTGCTATCTGTTTAAACTACATTACCTGACAAAAGTCTTGTTGCCTCTCCGAATTTTAGGAACAACATATTATAACTTGACTTCTAGTTGATCATTTGGTATTAGTGTCTTATATGAAAGCAAAGACCTCTAGATTATGCTTATTTTACCAAAATAAAATATGATCATGCGTTGATTTTTAATTATTTAATTAGGAAAGTAAGGTCTGACTTTTCTTAGACAAAAGTTTTGTCACTTACCAAAAATAATGTATAGTATAGAATATAAAGTGTTGGCGCAGTGGAAAAAGACTCTCATGAACTTGAATGACTGCATCAATACATCTCTGCTATGACTCAAATCACTTATTAATGAAGTCATCTGGAATGGCAAAGAAAGCGTTCTTGCAGGACTCCCAAAGTTCATCAAGAGTCTTTGGATTCATTTTCAATGCCTCCTCCTTCATCTTACCCCAGACATGCTCAATAATGTTCATATCTAGTGACTGGGATGGCCAATCCTGGAGCATTTTTACCTTCTTTGCTTTCAGGAACTATGATGTGGAGGCTGAAGTATGAGAAGGAGCGCTATCCTGCTGAAGAATTTGCCCTTTCCTGTGGTTTGTAATGTAATGGGCAGCACAAATGTCTTGATACCTCAGGCTGTTGATGTTTTCATCCTCTCTGCAGATCTTTCATACACCCCATACTGAATGTAACCCCAAACCATGATTTTTTCCTTCACCAAACTTGACTGATTTCCATGAGAATTTTGGGTTCATGCGGGTTCCAATAGGTCTTCTGCAGTATGTGCAATGATTGGAATGCAGTTCAACAGATACCTAGAAAAATCGACCTAGAAGTCAAATTAATATTATTTGTTGCTTTTACAACTGGGATCGATGGCAAGACTTTTGTCAGGCAGTGTACTTATTTAATATGAGTTGAGCAAACACAATTCTTAAGGTTTTTTTAAAGAACAACTTAATTGTTTTATGTTCAATCCACTTAAATTTGTAAAAACGATTAACTGAATTTGTGGTGGGACAACATGAAGGAATTGTGTGGAACACAGCATTATTTACAGTGTTTCTATCCTGCAGAATGTACTTGAATTTGACTACTGTGTTGCATTTTTCAATCCCACATTTATTTAATAACTTTACTGCAGCTGAAGTTCCTTTCATTTTGTTCTGTGTGAACATCTGACCTATAAACGTTAACTACTATAGGGATCGCAGTGTATACTTTCTATACAGACAGGAGCACCACTGAACACAACTTTATGTAGGATACAGCAAGTTTTCTCCCCCTCCAGATCAGCATGCAACACAACATATGTTTTATATCGCTCACATTAACACTTCCCTCCTGGTGCGCAACTTCATCTTAAAGTAATTTGCAGCTTTCCAACTGTTTCTGGATTTTAAAATAGATAAATGTATAATACTAATGAGAAACTTAACACACAAACATAAAATATGAAGCACTTTCGTTTAGCATGGTGATCCATCGTAATCATTTGGCCTTTATGGGAAAACGGTTCGATTGGAATCAGCGTGCTTGGGCTATGGCATCACACATAAAACTCAAGAAACTTCTGTTTGGCCATGGATGGCGTCCAATAAATGATCTTAACATTGTAGATTCACCCCTGTGGGATTGCTCTGAAATCTGGTGTTTTTCTTCCCATGCATCTTAATAGGTCTCTTGGGTGTACGACAGTCATGTTGCAGGAACGGCAATGTCTTATGTCGCTGTACTGCTGGAAAACAGTAGGAGAGAGGGGTGGGGGTGTAATTGAAGTTTCATTGCTGTTTTCCTTCTCAAGTTTTCACTGTTGCTCTTTTTTGTGAGCCAGTTTGTTTGTTTGCCTTTTCAAAAATCACTGCAATTTGCATTTGTGTCGCATGTTTCTCCAGCTCAAAGCAGATCAGTGTGAAAATCTCCATAATGAGGCAAAGCAGGTTAGACTTAACCTAAACCATTCTTCTTAAATCAGCATTGAGAGTATCTTATAAGGGATTGAGTGCAGTCAAAAGGACTATGTATGCAGAAAAGGCTTACAATGCTGAGTAAAGCTGCAATACAGAATACAATTTTCATATTTGGACAACACTTTATAGCGATAGACATTATATACAAAAAAACAAAGATATTCAAAGAAAAACTCATTTGACCAATTCACACCACACTAATAAACTGTAAGGGGGTTTCCATTATTTATCAAACTGTGCAAATTAAAAATGCTAATTAAACAAACACATACTAGACGCATCAATTTTCCAAAAACTTCCATATATCGCTAAAAGGTTTTTATGCTGAAACAAGGTGGTTTTTCTAGTGGATTTAATCGTGATGATACAATAGGCTTCAGCTGGAAGTTCTGAATATGCCTAAGGTATTAAGAAAATTTATTTTAAGACCAAATTTGTGCAGTTTGTCAGTCAAGTAGATGAAAATCAGAATGTTAAAACTAATTTATAGCAATGTAATAAATGTGTTTCAGGCACAAGAGATGCAAAGAACGAATTGACATCGTATCACACTAATAATTTTGATTGCATATATATAAATGAGTAGGATATCATTTTTAACTTAGAATTGTATAGCTTTATTTGTATTTATTCAGAATAAAGTGAAAACAATGTGCCTTTTTTCAAGGTTTTGAGAAAAAAAATTCTATTTTATTTCATTTATTTAGCTTTTTGGGGTATTTTGGATTAACATATGGATGTCATTTCTGCATTTATTCAATCCTGGCATTGCTATGTAGAAAGCAAATGAATCTTAAACCTCAAAGAAAAACAAGCACTGCAGTCCCACAATTACAAAACCATTTTTTCCTCCAATTTGTTTAGGTGTTAATTATTTAGCCAATAGAAATAATTTCATATAATCATAGTTATTTTATTCAAGTGTTGATCTGAGAAACTCTTTTGCTCAAAAATGTATGTAATATAAATACGTATTCAACAAGCAGTTCAACAAGCAGTTGAATGTGCAAAGAGCCCCACCACTCAAGAATAAAGTTAACCACAGCTACATATTATATTAAATTATTATCCAAGAATAAATGTCTTCTAAGGTTACTTCAGAAACAATACAAAAATCAAAGACAAACATATACATTCATTTATTCAGTCATTCATTTCCTTTTAGGCTTAGTCCCTTATTAATTTGAGGTCACCACAGTGGAATGAACTACCTATATATATATATATATATATATATATATATATATATATATATATATAGGTATATATAGTGGCACTGTAGGTAGTGCTGTCACCTTATAGCAAGAAGGTTGCTGGGTCGAGCCTCAGCTGAGTCAGTTGGCATTTCTGTGTGGAGTTTGCATGTTTTCCCCGTTTTCGTGTGGGTTTCCTCCGGGTGCTCCGATTTCCCCCACAAGTCCAAACACATGCGGTACAGGTGAATTGGGTAAGCTAAATTGTCCATAGTGTTTGTGTGTGAATGAGTGTGTATGGTTGTTTCCCAGTGATGTGTAGCAGCTGGAAGGGCATCCGCTGCATAAAACATATGCTAGATAAGTTGGCGGTTATTTCCGCTGTGGCGACCCCAGATGCCGGTTCGGCCCGCGGGCCGCCAATTAAATAGCCCTGTCTTAGACACTTAGAAAACAGTGCTAAAGATTTGCCAATAGCTCGCAATGCAGCACGAAAAACCTACTCAAAACACACGTTCCGAATCATACAACATGCCCAGTTATTTATCAGGGGTCGCCACAGCGGAATGAACCGCCAACTATTCCAGCATATGTTTTGCTGCCCTTCCAGCCACAACCCAGTACTAAGAAACACCCATACACACTCTCATTCACACATTGCAGCCAAATTAGTTCGTTCAATTTACCCATAGTGCATGTGTTTGGACTGTGGGGGAAACTGGAGCACGTGGAGAACATGCAAACTCCACATAGAAATGCCAGCTAGTCCAACCGAAACTCAAACCAGCGATCTTCTTGCTGTGAAGCAGCAGTGCTAAAATATGATAGTTAAGTTTCCTCATGAGACTGGGCTGGATTGTCACTGTATATTTTTGATGCATCTTTTACCCATCAATGTTTTCTGAAGTGTAAACCCTTCTTTCACTTCTTACCATTAGCTAAAAAGCTGAAATACAAAGACAGTGAATAAATCTGTGCAAGCTTCACTCAGTACCAATTTGTCCATATGCTGAAATGTCCTAATTAACAACATTTTCATTTAACACAACTCATTGTCTGTGGATTCTCCATTTTTCTTTTTCAATTAGCGACCCATACTACAACCCATTTTTCAATACTTAAGTCACTCAGAACTCTTCACACAGTGAGCACAACAGCAGTTTATGTGGGCTGAACTTAGATCATTTATCATTGCTTTGGCACAAAATGAATTCAGTGACTACATCTTTCAATTTCATGAACTCCTTTTTCATTCAGACACAAACACCACCGAACGTAAACATGGACTGTGTAGCATATACTGCAGTGATTTGTAAGCCATTAAGTGTGCCGTTCTTGTTTTGTCCAGACATTGTGCCAAAGAAAAAGTCATACAATGCTGGCGCTGCAGAATCTTTGATGTTAAAACGGCATCAAAAAAGTTTGATTGAAATTGATTTGATGTCGAAACATTGATGTCATACTCATAATACATCATGATGAACTTTTGACAACCCAAAATAATGACACAAAAGTATTATAATATACACTGGATATTTTGGACCTGCAATGCATGTAAACTACCTTGATGTTAAAAAAGTGGACCTTTTTGCAATTATAGGCCTCTTTTAGGCTACTATTTAATAATGAGGCTTAAATGCTGCATTCTAGTGACATTTTAAGCACTATTTTAGCTGAAATAGATGGTCGGATGGTCATGATAACTAAAAAAAAGTACATTTGAAAATTTATGGATAACAATAGCCAAAATAGTATTCAAATTAATTTTAACACGGGCCGCTTTTGGTGCTTCACAGCTTTTTAGTGTTATTTTTTTCTTTCAAGAATGAGGTCCAAGATTTAGAGTAAAAGTTACTTGTAAATAATTTTTTCTATTTAAAAGCAATACAGTAACAAAATATGACTTATGTCAGATTGTATGTTTTTTTGCACAGCTGGATGTTGAACTTATCGTGTAATAATCGTGTGCATTGGCCAAAACTGATTAGCTGAAGTCACCACAGCCAACAGAGGATTCCGCTTAGTCTTAAAACATTTTTCAATGGGTTGTTTTCACTATTTATGATGGCCTAGCAGTCAAAATATGAGAAATGAGGTTGTGTATGGGACAAATTCTGGACCTTTGTCAGTGAAGGTTGGGTCTTTCGAACCCCCCCTGGCTACAGACCTGGTTTATCTTCAGCATTTTTCGAGACATTTCGAGGCGATTTTCATCAGTGTTGAGCAGAGTGAACGTGCGAAATTACCCCCTGACATTAGATAGCGCTTAATGAACTTGCAAGTCAGAAAAGAAAAGTGAAATGAAGCTCACCATCAAATCCTATTTGCTTCACTTCACTCCTACTGACATTATTGTAGTTGTGTTTATCATGTAGATCTTTGAGTTCAAACACCAGTTAAAAATCAGCTTCACATTCATCTTGCCTCAGTGCATCATTTTCTTCATTGAATGAAAGTGAAACTGGGATCACCTCAGCTGTTTTGCACTTGTGCACCTCCAAGTGGTGTTTACTATAAATTTCAGCAGCTCCGGGCATGCGAACAAAAGTGCCAATCTGAAAAAAAAAACAAAAACAAGCATGAGGCGTTTCTCTAAAATTATAAAATTATGCTTTGTGAAGTTTTATAAACTAATTTTGAGATGAGCATATGATGTGATTGATTGATCAGGGCTGGTCTCTCATCTGCAGTCATCGATAAACCAATCAGATCAATCCAAGCCTACAATAAACAGCCCATTTCATCTTACTTCCCGTCTTCGTTTTTAAAGAATCCCCCTTCCACCCCATCTCCCCCTTTTCTTACTTTACCAGGGAGAGCTCTCGAGACCTACTTGTTCTCGGACCCCCTTTCATGTAAATGACCAGACGGGAGCCATGGGCTCAATTATCTCCAAGCTCAGGGTTCTCTCCCGGGACAGCATGCTGAACCTGCAATTAGTATCAAGCAATGTCTAAGTATGAACTCTTGAATATGCCTGGTGTTTTGCACAGTCACATTGGTGCCCTTTGTTTAGTCACAAGGCATTAATCATTGAGGAAAAGTGAATGGGTCTTAACTTTTAAATCAAAATATACATAACAAATTGGTTACAAAGGAGTCCTGTAATCAATTTTTGATGCCAATGTTAGATTTAAGTCGATTTGTAGTCATTTAGTATCAATTCAGTTTACATTTCAGCCATTCATGATGTTATTTTGACATCAAGGTGGCCACTGGGACTTTTAGATCATTGGGTGACAGTTTTAGGGTTGATTTGAGACATACATTCACCGGCCACTTTATTAGGTACACCTGTCCAACTCGTTACTAGTAAGGTGTACCTAATAAAGTGGCCGGTGAGTATATATGAACTGTTTCAGTAGTTCTAGCGCATTTGGATGTCAGCTTTACTGCAATGCCTCTCTGAAAGGGAATGTGAAGGCATTTTATAAAGTTACCCAAGTATTGAGAAATGTGTCCTAAAAAAAGAAAAAGTGCGCAGGTCAAAAGCGTCCATCTTTCCACAGCTACAATATGCCTTGTGCACACAGCCCTGAACATGCTGCATTTTTAACGTGTGGTACTTTAACCCATTTCATTAACGGCCTCTATGCCATGCATATGTAATCCTAATAGATGCCCTGCCTTTAAAAACACACATCTACAAGGAAGTCATCTCCTCTCGACTAATGAGGGCGCCACTTAAAGAGGAGGATACAGAATGTTTGCAGTGGGGGGAAATTTCCTGCAGAAAGGCTGTTTGAGTTTCTGCAAGAGCTAAAGTGGGGCATTCGCAGCCAGGCCAATGCGTATGTGTGTTAGCCATACAATATAAGAGAGTACATTATATCAGCCTCTGGTTAGTCTGAGGCAGAGAGTTATCAGTAGCCCATTAACCACAGGATTCTGTGAGAAGGAGAGAGAGGGAGAGTGGAGGAAAGCTGCTGGTTTGTCTGAGGTAGAGGACAGAAACAGCCCATTAGTCAGCTTTGGAAGATGGAGGCTGCTCTGATCACTTCTCCTCAAGGTTATTTTGCTCCTTGTGGACAGAGATGAGAGAGAAAGGGGGGAAGGGAGGGAGACATTTTTGCTGTGCAGCACTGGACAGTCACTCAAACTGCATCAGAGAGTCTGAGAGTGCAGATGCTCAGGAAAACTCTGCAGTGTTTGGGGCTGAAAAAAAGCTTGGCATTTAGCCTGTGTCTGTGTGTGATGGGATTTAAAGGGTTTTGTTAAAAGAAATTGCACAGCTATAATGGAGGTTCTTTCATTAGGTACTCGCCCTCATGTTGGATTTCTTGCATAGAACACAAAAGTAGAAGTTTGATACAAATTCCCATTAAGTGTTTAATCCATATGACTATATTGCACTAATAGTATCATCAGTGACTATTTATGTATAAAAAGCTATTTTTTTTACTGAAAATATCACATTAATTACATTGAATGAAGCAGTTGGGTGTCTGAAAGATTCATTAATAAGTCTCTTAGACTCTCTTAGACTCTTAGGCTGTTAATTTGATACAGTAAATATCCTTAAAGCTATTTTGATATATTTTAAAATATAAGTTATTCCAATGGCTCCAATCATTATTCTTGAGAATGTGTGTGCTTATATATTGACTGAACAATGTTTCTATCTATCTATCTATCTATCTATCTATCTATCTATCTATCTATCTATCTATCTATCTATCTATCTATCTATCTATCTATCTATCTATCTATCTATCCATCCATCCATCCATCCATCCATCCATCCATCCATCCATCCATCCATCCATCCATCCATCCATCCATCCATCCATCCATCCATCCATCCATCCATCCATCCATCCATCCATCCATCCATCCATCCATCCATCCATCCATCCATCTATCTATCTACAGTATGTATGTATGCATGTATGTATGTATGTATGTATTATATATATATATATATATATATATATATATATATATATATATATATATATATATATATATATATATATATATATATATTATAGGTGGGCATAGATACATTTTTTTAATCTAGATTAATCTAGATTAAAATGGCTCATTTGAATTCTGCCAAAGGCATTCAGAATATGTGTGCTACCCAAATAATAAATCTTTGAGAACAGGATTCTCGAGCCAGGTAGCGCATTAGACCTGGGGCTTATCTCCTATTTTCAAAATGCATCACAAACTGCTTGAGAAACTGTTCTACTATGATAATTGGTGATGAAAATAAATTATGTATCTATCTTTTTTTCTACGCATTTCATTGTGTTTGATCTTATTGTTAAAGGAAATGTTTATTGTGACATGTCATGTCTATCACCCTACATTACTTGAGAGACTGTGTAATATTTATCCATATACCATGTAACAGGAATGTTTAAGTGAACTACAAAAATCATAAATATGTTAAAGAGCAGTTACAGCTCCTGATGTGTATATACACACTTGAAAGGTAATTGATTATATTAGATGTTGAATGTATTATAATGTTTTAACAGTGTCATTATTGTGAGTCTGAGCCATACTGTGAATAATAGCAGGTCTAGTGTTATATTCACAGTGTATCACTCCCTTAAGTGCCATAGCATTAAGAAAGCTTGTCACGTTTTTTATTATATTAGGAATAATCTAGATTAGATTATGCATTTATTGTGATTACATGTTATATTGCACAAATATATATATATATATATATATATATATATATATATATATATATATATATTATGAATGAGTTTTATTTGGTTTGAGGTTGAAATAAACCAATAAACTTCAAACAAAATAGAAGAACAAACTGAAATGCTGTAATTTCAAACAAAATCTGACCCAAACAGTTTGTTTTGAGTTTGTTTTGGCAGGTCACATCCCTAAAGTAAACTTTTAGGGAAGTTCGATGTGGCTCTTAAACACATCTGAGCTCCCATTGGTCGGTGACAATTACCAAAAGGTGGGTGTGTTCTGGAACTCCGCCTTCTTCATTTTACAACAACACTAACCACTTGAAAATACTGGCAAGTCGAGTAGCAGGGCTGGTACAGATGTATCTACTCCTGTACGATCGCTCGTATGAGAAGCACACCTCATTGTTCCACGTCATTTCTATGAGTGCACACACCAACAATGCCATACTGTCCATAGCAAATAGGAATAGCCAATGCTGCATTGTTGTTTACATGACTAAACCATTTTTTTAAAATCCCACTGCAAGAAAATACCTGAAATGGCAACAATGTGGTCAGTAGAAGAGCTCCAGATGTTGCTCTCACTGGTAACTGAGGAGCAGGTTCAGTGAGAGCTCCATGGGAGGACAAAATTGGAAAAGTTTTTCAGGAAGTCATGGCAGTAGAGTTGGGGCAGCTGTTGAGATAATCTCTCCCACTTTAAGTGGTACTAAACTGAGTGTAAATGCAAACTGAGCAGAGCAAAACTGTGCCATGTCAAACTGCCATGTGCCACGTCGTACCGTACTGCGCAGTGGAAAAGCATCTTTACTCTACTAACCCGAACTGAGCAGTCTACTAATTCTCAAATGGATGACAGCCAGTTAGAATGACATGTAGTTTCAAACTTAGTCAACAGAATATCTACATTAGAATTAGATTTTAAGGTATTGGTTTAAATGTATTAACTATAAATGTATTTAAAACACTACAATAAGGCATTATACTGTACCAGGTTCAGAAAAAAAGTGTTGCCAGCCTGGGTGGGAAAGTATCGATCAGCCCTGTGACAGGGAGAGAGGAGAAAGCAGGTTTATTTTAAGACAAACTAAACATTTTTAGAGTTCATTTTCGCATTTAACGCAAAATCCATGTATCACTCTCATAAACATGCCACTCATAAGGAAGTTGATTGGCTAATCTATATGTGATTGGTTTACTAGGTTTCTGTGGTGCAACAACAGAGAGATTTATGGGAGAGGTTTACGAGTGAATGGACTACTTATGTGCGCTGCGGTCAATATGTTTGTACTGTAAATTGTGGCTCTCTTCGCTTTCTTGTGCCTCTGAATGAGATATGGCAGTCGGAGGGTTGACACAGCGCTGTGCTAAGGTGGAGGGCCTCTAAGTGGCCGGTCCTTCCAGCTGGGTCCAGCTTTTCTTCTCTTTCAACTGCTTCCCAATGGCAGATGGACCCACAGCAGAAAAAATCAAGCCCTGTGCACAAAGAAAGCAGTCCTTTGATATAACTCCAGTGTGTGCTGCAGGCACTCGGGGTGCAAAGCCCTGTGTTCTCACTTCCTATAGCCTTATCCACATCCTCCTGTGACATTTTTTCCATTCCTAGTTCCAGTTCAAAAATTATATGCAACTGGTGGGGACACAGTGTCTATTGAAAGTCTCACAATGAGCACAGGAGAAGCAAGTATGGTGGAGAAAAGAATCCCAAGCACACACACACACACCTTGGAACTGTGGGACAAGATTTGTCTGCTCTGAGTGAGAGTGATAATTGAAAGGCCATCGGCCCTGCACTGAGAAAGAAAGAGTGGAGGGGGAAAAAAGGAAAGGTACACGGAATGGTAGAGAGATGTACTGCCATGAAAGAGAGGAGGCCCAGATATTGGGCTCCCATCAGGCCCCGGGGCAGCTGGTTGTCACGACCACCAGACTCGGAGGCCATCGGGGCAGCTCCATCAGAGAGACAGCTCTGAAATCACACACGACAGAGGTGAATGAAGCTGTTTTTCCCTCTTAATTTCATTTAATTTGCCATAACAGTTCCCCTCATCTCACATTATATTACAAGGGTGAGCGAGGGCGAGGGAGAGAGAAAGAGGAGAGATGATGGCCCACAATCCACCAGCACCACCAAGTGGTTTCAGAAATACAATCAAGTGAGGAAAAACAAAATAAGCATGAATCCTGGCTTTACTAATTGTTGAGGATTTATTTATAGTTTGAATACAGAAAAACATATATAATAAAGCAGCTATGGATTATGGTGATTATGATACACCCAGTTGGGATGTTATGATGTATTAGCTAAATAAATGTTAGGGTTAAGGTTCCACACTGTGGAATTAGCATTTTAGACAAATATAATTTGTGTTTGCAGTTTATTGAATTGAATCATGTTTTGTCTTTTGTATGTTGGAATGTTTCTTAATGAAAAGATTGGTTAATTGATTAGTTGGTTGGTTAATTGATTGATTAAAATTGGTAAATTTGTAGATAACTGTGTCCACAATAATTTAAATGCTTAATAATAAGAATAATTGTGATGACCCCTTATGGTCATTTTCTGTTGAGGTGTGGGCGTTTAGGATTGTGCGCACCTGCGTGCGTGTGTCTGTGCGTGTTTACAGGTCCAGCTGACTGCGCTGCTATTGAAAACACTGGTGTATATCGGTTCTCCCTGTTATAAGCAGCATGTCTGTCTTGGACGAGTTAGGCTGGGGTCGGAGTCTGATAATCAGGCCATGGTCTGGATAGAGCTAATAATGTTTTGTTTGACAAAATGAGTTAAAATAAATCTATTTTTCTACTGCAAATGCACTCAACTTCTTATTTGTCAAGGTTGGGTGGTGTAGGACCAGCGGTGGTGTAGGACTTTTTTCTATGAAACTTCTTTTTCTATGAACCATTTTCTATGGTTCGGGATCTGTAGAGCTGCGCATCGATGGATTTGCTCTTCAGTGTTTGGACTCTCGGTATTGATTATTAAACCACACTAACCTGAGCTAAACTGAACTGAACTTAAACTTTAAAAACTGAACTACACTACTTCAATTTACTTTGATCTTTTATGTGAAGCTGCTTTGACACAGTCTACATTGTAAAAGCGCTATACAAATAAAGGTGAGTTGAATTGAATTGAATATGAAGGGCCAGAATCCAAGCTGTGAGCTGAAGGTAAATATAGCAAACTGTATTACATTAAAGTTTTCATGCAGGGTAATTTCTAGATTAATTTCATAATAATTAAAAATAAAAGAAAAGATTACTTCAACCGTATTGACTAATGCAATCAAATTGTCCGAAAATGTTTATTATTTTAACAAACTTTGCCTTGATTTGCACACTGATGTCTTCTGCTTTGTCCCCTATTCGTTAAGTCAGTGGTCCCCAACCTTTTTTTCACCTCGGACCGGTTAAAGCTTAGCAATTTTACTGCGGACCGAGGGCGTGGGGGCTTCAAAGTGCAGTGTTTGGGTGTTCTGTTTTTGTCTGAGATAATTAGTCTACCGAAATGTTTATATTTCATACAGGCTGAAGGTGATTGGTCAGTTCTTGTCACGTGACTCGCGGTGCACTCCCAGTATTCATTCAACTGTGTGCATCTGGAAGGCATGAGCCTGCAAGCTGTGCACCTCTATTGGAAAAAACAAACTTGCATGAACTCTAGAAAAGACGCGATATGTGGACAGCCCCTAAAAAGCCGATGTCATTTGCGATCTCCAGTAGTCGATCTTCCAGCCTCGAGACTTCTTTCCACGAGAAAATGTAAGTATTTTACGTTTTGACAGTTTAGTGGCTAATTTGTACGAATTCGTACGAGTTCAGTTGTACGAAATTGTACGATTTTAAAAAGGAGGCGTGGCACCTAACCCCACCCCTAAACCCAACCGTCATTGGGGGATGAGCAAATCGTACTAAATTGTACGAATTAGATCGTACGAATTTGTACGAATTAGCCACTAAATCAAAAAGTTACGAATTGCCGTGAGATTGTGTTGGATCTTCTTGCACAGACATGCTGGATTCACTTGATTCCATTCCTTGGCAGTTTGCGGGTCTTTCACTGGGCCTTTTTTCCTTAGCAAAGAAACTTTCCAAAGATGTCTGTTTCTTACTCCTTTTGCTGCTTGTGGGTTAAATTTGGGCACTCATGTGCCCGAGAGAATACGGTCATTTTTCAAAATAAAAGATCATTTAGACTCAGATAATTAATAAAACGGAAATAATTCATGATTTCTTGTGCAGCCCGGTGCCAATTGATTCACGTACTGGTACCGGTCCGTGGTCTGGTGGTTGAGGATGACTGTGTTAAGTGACACTATGTACATTTAAAAAAAAATCGGTTTCATTTACAACATTCAATTGAAACATTTAATTTAATTTTGTTTGTTTTCTGTAAAACGAGCAGACAACAGGTTACATTAAAAAAGAAATGAGAATCTCTGTTAAAGGCATTCCCCAACCTTTCCCAATCATTTTCCCTCTGGCGGGCCATATCAAAGGGCCAACTTTGGCCCCCGGGTCCTAGTTTGGGCATTCCTGAATTTAAAAATAATGTAAAGTTTTCAGTTAAAGCAAGTGTAGACAATTACATATTTTTGAAACAACTATACTCCTATACACAAATACTTTAATAATAATTATGATGATAATTATTTTTTTAATTAAAAACTAATTTTGAAACTGGTTTACTTCTGTGCATTCTGACCCTAAATATTTAATTGAAACCTAATACTGTGAGGGATTCAGTCATATAAGATTTATTAATTCATTTTCTTTTCAGCTTAATCCCCTTATTAGTCAGGGGTCGCCACAGTGGAATGAACCACCAACTTATCCAGCATATGTTGTACACAGCGGATACCCTTCCAGCTGCAACCCAGGGAGAAATGGAAACTCCACACAGAAATGCCAACTGACCCAGCCGAGGCTCAAACCAGCAACCTTCCTACTGTGAGGCGACATCGCTACCCACTGCGCTACATCATAAAATATCTAAATAAAAATTATAAGAAGAATAAGAATAACTAGTTAACCAATTATGACATGATTAGAATTTTAGATTATCATCACAAATACATAGGACAAACTACTGACTGCTTAAGTATATTTCGTAGGAGAGCTGAAGTTTGCTGCCTCTCTCGTTGTGAGGTTTTTGATTTCAGACCTGTTTCCACATCCTCTCTCTGATCCTGATCAGAAATCTGCTTTGCCGGAATGTAACTGAACTTCATGTTGCCCTTTCCCTGCTGACATGACCTTTTATCTCACACCTCCTATTGTTACTTGATTGCCAAAATGTGCAAAAAGAGAGATTCATATTCCCTTTCATTTTACTTCCGGCTGTGAAGCAAATCACTCGACTCGGTGGGTTATTTCGATGATAAGAGTTTAAGAATGTAGGGGTCTCGATGTGTGTGCTTAGAGGCATCGTTCGTTTCGGTTTGTTCTCGGAACAAAACTGAAAACTCTGACACTTTCCCTGCTGTAGACTCTGATTAAGTGCAGATAGTGGACTGCACCCATTGAGCTGCCAGATCTTTTATGTTCTCCGAGTGCTAATCTTCAATACCGGACATGGGAGATCTTTTATAACATGGTTTGCACACATTCGGCTATGGATTACATAACCCATTACATTCATCAGGGAGATATGAGATGACAAAGTAGGTTCATAGCTGAGTTCTTTTTCTCCGAAAACATCCATATTGCTTGAATTTCATCTTTCAGGCTGTACAAATGGTTTTTAGATCAAGTAAATCATGCTGAGAAACAGCCATGATTTAGTTGATTATTGGAGTTAGTGTAATATAATGTCATGGTGAAGTTTGAGCGGCGTTAAACTTTTAGGAACACAAGTAATTCATCTCTTGCAGCTTTTTGGTTTGATAAATCGTAATATTTTCAGATGTGAAACCAACAATCAAAGCAAATTTCTTAAAAAAAAAGGCCTAAAATGAGAGAAAGAAAGGTTTCCCAATGCATGCTGGGAAACCTTAAACAAAATGTTCAGATGTTGCATTGTTTCATGAAAGTTTTTGCCATTTTGCTGTTTCTCACAATTTAGTTTTGCTTAAAATTAAAGATAAAGAGTGCTGTGTTGTTTGTGTCCTGCGTTGAAGCCAATTTCAGTTTCCAATTCACAATATTTTGCGTATTTTGTAGAGGCTTAGAGAACATGTGTATTGAAGGTACACATTTCAACATTGTGTGTGTTCCCTAGGATCAAACTCATTTATGTAAATCAGAATTATTAGCTTCCCTTTTTCTTTTTTTAAATATTTCCCAAATGATGTTTAACAGAGCAAGGAAATTTTCACAGTTAGTCTGATAATATTTTTTCTTCTGGAGAAAGTCTTATTTGTTTTGTTTCGGCTAGAATGAAAGCAGTTTTGAATTTTTTAAAACCATTTTAAGGTCAAAATTATTATCTCCTTTAAGTTATGTTTGTTTTTGATAGTCTACAGAACAAAACATTGTTATACAATAACTTGCCTAATTACCCTAACCTGCCTAGTTAACCTAGTTAAGCCTTTAAATGTCACTTTAAGCTGTATAGAAGTGTCTTGAAAAATATCTAGTCAAATATTATTTACTGTCATCATGGCAAAGATAAAATAAATCAGTTATTGGAAATGAGTTATTAAAACTATTGTGTTCAGACATGTGTTGAAAAAAAATCTGCTTTCCCTTAAACAGAAATTGGGGGAAAAAATAAACAGGGGGGCTAATAATTCAGGGGAGCTAATAATTCTGACTTTAACGGTATATGTAACATTTTCTACCTACTCAATATTATGTAGATGACACTTTGTGCTTAAACATGGTCCTATCATCAGCACCCTCCAGTGCCCATCTTACATACAGTGTTGTGCTAGTAACTGAAAAAAAGTAACTAGTTACAGTTACTACACTGATAAAACCCAAAAAGGTAAGGTCACTCAAACCATTTCAGGAAACCGATTGCAACAAATGATTTAAGTTCAAAAACGAATCCTAATGAGTACTGTGAACTTAATCCATTTGAGTAAATAAATCAGTTTGAGCACAGTAAAACCTGATAAATGGAGAACTCAAACCAACTGCACTATAAGAAATGCAGGGTTCCACTTAATTCATTCATGTTGACTCCACACAAATCAATTAAGTTTAATCTTTAGCAAATTTATGTGGATTGAACATAAAAAAATTAAGTTGTCCCAATGAAATCTCAAGATTTGTGTTGTTTCAGCTCATTTTAATTAAGTAATTTGAGTTCAAAACTCTTTTCAAATTAGTAGAATCAACTTTCAGTCAATTTTGAGTTAACTACACTCATTTCATTTGATAAAGTTAACTGTTGAGTTTTACAGTGTAATTACTTCATTCAAAAAGTAACTCAATTACTTTATCGATTACTTACACCAAAAAGTAATGCATTACTGTTAAAAGTAATTTTTGAGTTACTTCTTAAAAGGACATTTTAATGCTCCCATTAATGCCCTTAAACTTAAATAAATAAAAGTCATTTTTGAACACTAATTTATTTAAGTCAGACCAGCAGCAAAAAAATACAAATATCACAAGGTTATAAACCAACTGAATTATATATTCAGAAACAAAAAAAGCAAAAATTAATGTTACTTCAGCATCATAAAAGTTTGTATTTAACCCTTAAACATGTTTCTTTACAGTTTGAGTATGAAAATACCATATACAACAAACATGAAACCTTAATGAAATAAATAAAGTAATCTGAATTATCATTCAGAAACATTTTAGTGAAACCCAGCACCAAAAAACTGCTATATATATATATATATATATATATATATATATATATATATATATATATATATATATATATATATATATATATATATATATATATATATTATGCATAAATGTTATGCATTTTAAACAAAATAAAAACATAAGAGCTGTTAAAAAATGAAATCTATTAGCAATTTTCAAACTAACCACAAATTAAATGTGTCTGCAACTTATGGTAAGTGAGCTGTTTATATTTAAAGTACAAAATCTGCTGTTGTAACAGCTATAAAAATATGTTTAACAAAAAAATAAAAATAAATCACAGCATTTTTCTGAGCAAAACAACACTGTACATTTAAATAACTTGTTCTGAAATATAACAGAAAAGTGTCACTGTGTCTACTAAACTAATACATTTTGTTATACATAACAAATGTGTGCTTATATGACATATGCTATCAATGTCTGATGTGGAAAAGCTTATTTCATCACCTCTCGGTTAGACTATTGTAATGCGTTACTAGGGGGTTGCCCTAACTAACAAACTTTAGCGGGTTCAAAATGCAGCTGCTAGAGGGCTTTCTAGAACAAAAAATATGATCATATTGCTCCAGTTCTTTCATCATTGCATTGGCTCCCTATTGAATATTGTATACATTTTAAAATTTTAGTAACTACCTACAAAGCCAGGCAGCTCCTGGTGTATTACAGCCCCTCACGGCCTCTACGCTCAATTAATTCTGGACATTGCTTATACCCAGAATATCAAAATAAACTGTAGGTGGTAGATCTTTCTCATATCTGGCACCTAAACTCTAGAACAGCCTTCCTAGCACAGTCTGGGAAGCAGTTTAAACACACTGTCAGTTTAAAACTAGAATTAAGACACATCTCTTCGCATCAGCATACACATAAACACAAATGCTTTTGAAATTCAAATCCTCTAAGGGATTGTTAGTCTGCATTATTCAGGGCAACCGAAGCCAGGAACACTTCCCAAAAAACATTATGATTTGAACGGCATCTGCGCTTATGTTAGTCTGTTTTTTTTTATTTATTGTTTCCGAGGTTTCCATAATCCTGGACCAGGCCGTATCCTGAGCAGCTGCTGTGATGGTCATGGAGGAATGGAGAGCATGAGACTGATTCCTGTAAGATCCCAGTGACAGACAAGTCTTCGCATTGATCCTGAAGGGCCAGCCCATACACCAGCCGGTGAACTCTCCCACCTGCAGCTTCTCCACGATGGACATCCAGCGTTCTCCAGCCTCCGGTGCCTAGACTGCAGCTCTACATAAGTTTGGCCAGAGGAGAAATGGTAGTGCCCAACTGAGCCTGGTTTCTTTCAAGGTTTTTTTACCTTCACTTTCGTAAAATGGTGAAGTTTGTTCCTCGCCGCTGTCGCCACTGGCTTGCATGGTTCGGGACTTGTGGAGCTGCGCATTGATGGATTTGTTCTTCAGTGTTTGGACTTTTAGCAGTGAAAATTAAACCACACTGAACTGAACTAAACCAAATTTAAACTCTAAAAAACTAGACTGACAGAGTTTCAATTTACTAGAACTTCTATGTTAAGCTGCTTTGACACAATCTACATTGTAAAAGCGCTATAGAAATCAAGATGAACTGAATTAATTATTTGAAACAACAAACATAGTAGTAATAGTAATTAATAATAGTAACGCTAATAGTCTCTCGGCCTATCTCTCGCACGCATTCGGTCTATCTGCTTTCACTTTTGCCCAATCTGGCACCTTGTACATCTTGTGTCTTCTTTACAGTGGTTGGTTGGCATCCACCAATCCCACCATGCGTCACCGCTGTAAACAGGAAAATGTAGGCTAGACTGCAGCCAAAATTAATTAATTTCCCAAGTAACTGACAAACGCATCATATTGTAATGGTAACGGAGATAATATATTTAAAAAGTAATGCGTTACAGTATTGGTTACTGTCTTAAGTAATGCCGTTACAGTAACACATTACTAGTAATGCGTTATTGCCCAACACTGGTAACATACAAGTAAAAGCCACACCCACACACAAACAGAAGCGCACACACATAACCCAGTATATGTTCTGCAGGGGAACGTAACAACGTTTTCTATAAGTATGGCTATTCTCCTTTTAGCTGCATCGAGAGGACCTGCACTGGTATCTGGATGGACTGTCCTAATTTGAGAAAATGGAAAAGTTCCCGCGTTAGTGAATCCAGAGCTCTAGTAACCTGGACGAGGCCCAAGCAGGTGAACTGTCAACTCATCCGGGGCGGTGGGGAAGATTAAACTGCTTCAGGAAACTGCTAAAAAGTGGGCCAAGAGCTTTTCTGCAGCACCAAGGCCATTCATCGACCCCCTTTTTTTACTTGTGCTCCCCTCAGGGCTGTCAGAGCACACAGGCTTGATCCGGTGGCACAACTCAATTACATTACCTTAAGTAAACAGGCCAGTCAAACGCTCCGCCCTCCTCTGTTAACTCAGGGCCTCTCGGGCAGCCTGATGTGCGCAGGGGTGAATTAACATTTGCTCGCACCATCTGCAAATGGCAGGCCGTGTCTGCAATGGGAAATGAAAATTCAGCAGGCGGCCGACTCCGTGAGATGAAATATTTGAGCAACTTCGATTAGCAATTCTATTCAGGTTGGGGTAACATTTGCTCCGAGAGAACGTGCAAGATTGAAAACGTCCTGAGATCCACATTTTGCAGACACGTGAGTGGATCACGCAGCTGTCAGCACTGTTTGTACTCTTGCATTTCTGTCACATTTGTCTTCGCTTTAAATGGTTAGAATGTGCTGGGATGAGATTTAAAGAACAAGCTTACTCAAAAATAAGCATTTGAGACTTATTTTCTCTTGAAACATACAAAAAAAAAAGATTGAAAAGAAGCTGAATTTCCAAACTTTTGGATTTAAGAGATTAAATGGCTGAAAAAAAAGCAAGCTTGTATATAGATAGATAGATAGATAGATAGATAGATAGATAGATAGATAGATAGATAGATAGATAGATAGATAGATAGATAGATAGATAGATAGATAGATAGATAGATAGATAGATAGATAGATAGATAGATAGATAGATAGATAGATAGATAGATAGATCATATAGTTACGGTGCAGTGGAAAAATAATTAATATTGTGTACGACTCCCATGAGCTTGAACGACTGCATCCATACATCTCTGCAATGACTCAAATCACTTATTAATAAAGTCATCTGGAATGGCAAAGCGTTCCTGCGGGACTCCCAGAGTTCATCAAGATTCTTTGAATTCATCTGTAATGCCTCCTTCTTCTTCTTACCACAGAAATGCTCAATAATGTTCATGTTTGGTGACTGGGATGGCCAATTCTGGAGCATCTTGACCTTCTTTGCTTTCAGGAACTGAATGTAACTCCATACTGAACCATGATTTTTCCATGTGGGATCCAATAGGTCTTCTGCAGTATTTGTGATGATTGGGATGCAGTTCAACAGATGATTCATCAAAAAATCGACCTTCTGCTTTTTTTTGTGATCAACTAGAAGTCAAGTTATTATTTTTTGCTTTTACAACTATATATACATTTAAATAATTAAAGTATTTTTTTATATTTAATAATATAAAAACACTTGTTAACAGGAAGTAATAATGTAGTATTTTTACAGTGTTTATAAACCTTTATTAAACTTAGCCAACAATTTTTTTCATTTATGTCAGTTTACAGTTCTTTAACTAATGTAAACAAAATGTAAACAAAATGTAAACAAAGCGTTGAAATTAAAATGAATAAATATTGAAGCAGTATTGTTCAATGTTAGTTCATGTTAACTAAGGTTAACAAATGAATCCTTCTTGTATCGTCTTACCAATTCAAGAGTCAAATGTTATAAATAAATAACTTCAAAATGACCACAGTGGGATGAGCATATTAAAAATATAAATTAAGCAAGGTAAATGCACACCCAGTCCCTGAAGTCAAATATAAGCCTGAAGCGCCATAAGTTCCTCCATTTTTGTGCTGAGCCAAGAGGTCATTAATGGCAGAATAAAGTAGCCACTCTGGATTCTTCCGTCTGATTGCTTAAGTGCATGTGGTGAAGGGAACTACCCTGGCGCTCCTCAGCTTCATGATTTCTTCTCCAAGCTGAGCTTTATGCTTGGCTGTGAAAAAAATACATGGACTGTGTTTAAAGGTTATGTTCACACACACAAAAAATGCACATTATTAAGTAAAGATGGATAATATTGTACAGCCTTTGGGAGATATTCAATATCTCACTATTTGTGTATATGCACATATTGGATATTGTGTAATAACTGTTTATTTTCTTTCTTTCTTTTGGGAAACCAGCTATTTCAACAGCTATTGACAACCCAGGCTCATTCTGAAAACCTAAGCCCATATACAATTCTGGAGAGCGCCAAATACGTCCCAGAAGGTACGTTTTTTAGCAGTTTTTGTTTTCGCGAATCCACCAGAGGCCACTGTGTAGGGTTTTACAGATCTCAAATTTCTTTCACGAGTGCCATTCGCGCCTGCTGTTCTCACGTAAATCCACCAGAGGCCGCTGTTCACTGACTGACCAACCAAGCGATCTCCTCACTCACCTCCTTTCCCAAACCAAATCGATAGTGTTTTCAAAAGCACCAATTGACCAGCGAATATTACTGATTTATGTTTGGTGTAATTTATAGTAAATAAGGATAATAAAAGAATATATTTTAATCAAATATATGACAAAATGTCTACAAATACAGTTGGTATAACAATTTAACCTCAAAAATAAAGTTTGACTAAATGTTTTTAATCATATATATTTTTATTATTTAATACATTATATTTCCCAATTTATGTTTAACACTGAAAATTCCACATTATTTCTTATACTTTCTGATTCTTGTGGAGACTTTTGTGTTTTTGTTTTAATTTTTTTGTGGGTGTGGGTGTGGAAAAAGTTTGTTTTTTATTAAAAATAAATATTAAGATCAAAATTATTTTACTTTCTGCATGCCCTATATGTACAGATTTTATTATGTTGTTTTTCAATATGACACCTTAAAGTACCTCTATTTTTATAATTCCTCATTTCTCATACAGTCTCATACAGGAGTGCGTTTCTGAAAACCATCGTTAGCCAACTTAGGTTGCAAGTTTCGTCGCTACAAACATAGTTAATTGATTTAGCATTTCAAAATCCATCGTTCCATCAGACATTCGCAAACTTTGTCACAAACTTGTACATTTGCAACTACACCTCTGGAGCTGTAGTTAGAAACATACTTCCTGGCTGTGTTCTATTCCAAGTTATGCCCCTTATGCCCTATTCCTTTAGAACATTCTGATATTTAAACTTGGAATTATATATATATATATATATATATATATATATATATATATATATATATATATATATATATATAAAGCATTATAATCATCACTCTCAGGTGTAATTTGCTTCCAGTTCAGCTTTAACAATTTTCATGTTTACAGTTGCATTCCCTTTGCAGTGCACTTTGAAAATATTGATTAATTTTGAACACAGCCGTGGCTCATGACGAAAGCTATAGGTGACTTATTAGTTAAAAGCAGAATTTGTATTACGTCTCCAAAGCTTGTCTAAACAAAAAACATAGCATACGTTAATGCTTTTAATTTATGGTCATTTATTAAGTATCTTTACTGTGTATGACATGGGCCTGTTGGTTAGAACATTTCTGCAGTGATTTGTATCTGACAAACTGTAAAAGTAGACTTTTAAAAAGATTTAAAATAAATAAACAATACCCTACTTAATAATAATAATATAATAATATAATAATATAATATATAATAATAATAATAATAATAATAATCATTAATATTATTATTAAAGTAGGATTTTCTTAATTTCCTAATAAATAATAAATATTAAATTTCATTTCTTAATATAGCCTCAGTATTTATTTATTTATTTATTTATTTGATTCATATATGATATTAGAATATTTTAATTAATATGAAAAACGAGTGCATGTTTTTACCAAAGCTAATGTTGGATTTTGTTTTTAAATGCATCTGCGTGTTAAACATTATAATTTGCACAAAGAAATTATGGGGTTCTTCTCTAAAGAAATTTTTACCACCCCATTTAGAGCATCATTATGGGCGTTTTACGTTATAACTTGAACGTGGTTCAAACGATGGATGGATTCTTTTCCCAAACGATGCATCGTACTATGGTAGTTCAGCCGCGAGTTGTTTAGGAAACGCACCTCATGAAGGTTTATATTTATTCAAGTAATAAAAAAATTATTTTCAATATAACAAGCATTTCAGCATTAGTTCTTTTATAACAGTGTCTAAAATAGTCCATTCAAAGATATGTTTTTTCTAATCCTTTTTGAGAGCTTGCTCCAATTGGTCAGATGGCCAAGTCTATTGTGACCAATCAACTTATAACAGCACATTTCAATCTAAACTTGAGCTCCAGAGGTGTAAACACAGTAATTTAAACAGTAATGACATTAGATTAACCACTTCAGTCCTCAGTTTTTAAAAGTGCATGAAAAGTGTATTTCCAGTGTTTCCCAGCCCTGTTCCTGAAGGCAAACCAACAGTGCACATTTTCAACCTCTCCCTAATCAAACACACTTGATCCAACTCATCAGAATATTAGAAGAGACTCCAAAACCTGAAGTTAATGGGTCAGATAAGAGAGACATCCAAAAATTGTACTGTTAGTGTGCCTCCAGGAACAGGGTTGGGAAACATTGCCATATGCAATGCAGAAAATTTTGTCTTCTCAACATGACAATGTAAACTATGCGGATTTGTAGGTTTGTGCAGAAAACGTACTAAACAATTACTGATGATTTTCAGTAAGGAGTTGGTTCTTCGAAACACTGCAGAGTTTTTATGTTCACAAACTGCTAGATTACATGAAAGATACTGTAATATCCAGAAATAAATCTATTAAATATGAACAATTATTGAAGTATATCAGTCATGTAGCTCCAAATGTTGAACAAGGTGTTAGCAACGCCAAGGTCAGAATTTTTTTGATTGCCAATAAATGCATGAATGGAATAGCTTCATGTATAACTTGCATACAATGCGAGCTATGCTTTGGATCAAAGCCTCAAAGCAAAGCAAATGTGTCCATGTCAAGTAATCTTCAACCATTTAAATATTTATTTTAAAATTCAAACAGATCCAACAGTTTTGCTACATTTTGAAAAATTAATACACTTCATTTACAAGGAGTCGTCAGTCAAAAACACTTGAGACAAAATTGTAACTTTTTAAAATTTTACCTTGAAGGACACCTAGGTTAGCCCTTTTATTCAGATTTATTATAAGTCTTTTGTGTCCCCAGAATGTGTCTGTAAAGTTTCAGCTCAAAACAACCATCAGAGTATTTGTTATAGCTTTCTGAATGTCTGTAGTGTCTGTATTATAGGCGGTAAAACTTGGTTGCTGATTTTTTGTATTGGGCCTTTAAGGCTAGTCCTCCCCGCCCACCGTTCCCACGTGCCTGTCAGCAACATGCCTCAGTCGCCGCTCTTGGCTGCCTGAGCAGATCTCACGTCGCGTTTATAAGAAATACTACAGTAAGAACTATAACAATCAGTATTTGATGCAGTTTTTGTGAGTTGCAACGATGAGTCACACACAATGTCATTACAAAATTTTTAATAAAGTGATTTATTGTCTGGGTTGGTGTTGTATATTATGTAACAAAATCCTAATAATCTGCCAGCACATTTTCTGTCCTTTTACAGACTTATTTCTCCATATATTATTTCTTATATATTATATTATTTCAAGCTACTAAAATGTCAATAAAAGTCACTTTGTTAAACTGTAGAATTGAATTTTCAACATTAAAGTTTATAGAACAGATATCAACACCCCATAATTCACAATTTTCAACGTAAATAAACAGAAAATGCAAAATACAGAAACTGCTAATTAATAAAAGAGATATGTTTTGCAGTTTATGCTATACTATATTATACTATACTGTACTGTGTTTTTCTTTTGACACAAATTGGGTTATATGTGTCCTATACATTTACCCATTAGAAAAAGTATCCAACATAGGCTCATTCTGAAAGCGTAGCCCTATATACATTACTGAAGATCGCAAATTATGTAGCCAGAGGTGTGTATGGCTGCATTTCGGCTTTAAAATGAACGCTATGGGGTGGTACGATGCTGTTGCTTTTCGCACTTACCTCCATGTGGACGGGTTTTCCACTGTTCCCAGTTTGTCCAGTAGCTCACCGCGTTTGTTGGTGGACTTGAGACGCAAAGAGAAGTTGGTTCCAGAAAGCAGGTAAGACAAAAACAAATGATAAAAAATAAAATGAACTGTAAATAACAGGTTGAGAATTTGGTAAAATGTAAAAACGTGGTGAAAATTAGGGGGCTTTTCTTTTTTCTGGATTGCTTTTGAAAACACTGTCGGCAAATGGCACTCGCAAGAGAAATCTGAGATCTCAAAAAGCATACACATACACAAATAAGCATTCACATACACAAAAACTGCCAAAAAAAAGTACCTCCTGGGACATATTTGGCGCTCTCCAGAAATGTATATAGGGGTACATCTTTCAGAATGAGCCTGGGTTGACAGTATCCCAGTGTTTTATTTAGTTAGATTTTTACCTAATATTTGGTTAAAATAACCCAACCTCTACACATGTATAACTCACATACATAATCTGAACAATTTATTTGCAAAAACAAATAACTCCATTTTTATTTTACTTTGAGATATCATGTTTTCACAGTGATTATCGAAGAATTCAATTGCAAAAGTACTGGCTATTGTTAATTCTTCTAATATATACAAATGTCTAACTCTTCTGTGTTTATATATGCCCAATCCCAATTCTATTTTTGTACCCCTACCCCTTCCCCTTGGCCCTTAAAACCAAGTGTAAAGGGGAAGGGCTTCAAAATTTACCCCTAAGAAATGGGACAGTACTACAGCACACGTCATCATATGTCATCGCGATCTCTTGCTTCATATGAGATCAGACGATATCGACTGCTGTAGTTATTCCAGTTGTGTTATTTTTGGTATGTATCTTCAATAAATCACTGAAGGCATATATTATGTTATCATAACAATCTAATGTGGCAATAAGACACAGACACCGTAAAAGGCCCATTCCCAGCCACTAGACTCTTCTGGCAGGGTATTTGAGTGTCATTGAGTGTCAGATTGGGACTTCTATACAAGAGTTATTATTATGGATTATGGGTTTTCATTTAAACGTTTTTGGGGTTTTTTAAATCATGATGGTAAAACACAAACGTGGTTATGAATATATTAAAACATGTGCTTGATTGTTGTAAAAATTCGTAATGATGACAAAAATAAATATGTGGGATTTCCTTGCCTCCGGGTGCAGCTATACTGCCGTTGTGGTTGGTGTATTCTGGGAAATTTTCTTACCCCTTGGTTTCAAGTGTGGTCCTAAAAATCTCAGTTCGAAACAGATTAGCCAAACGCCTTCAAGTGAAAGAGAATTAAGAAGGGGAATGGTTAAGGGGTAAAATTGGGATTGGGCCATAAATGGGCCATAATAAATCAAAATTGAACTATGATGATCATAAAAAAGGATAGTTTACCCAAAAGTAAAATTTTATGTAAAATTACTTACCCTCAAACCATCCAAGAGGGCTCTTTCTTTCTTCAGTAGTACAATAAATGAGACTTTTAGCTGAATCCATAGCCCTTGGGCATTCACAAAATACAAATCAACAGCTATACTGGCATACTGAGAGCCTAAAAAACATAAACAGGCAAAACCAAAGTAATACCCATGAATCCTGTTGATACACTGAAGCAAACTTAACATCATTTACAACTTTACTTATTAATATTGTGTATGACTCCCATGAGCTTGGAGGATTGCATCGATACATCTCTGCAATTACTGAAATAACTTAATTAATAAAGTCATCTGAAATGGCAAAGAAAGTGTTCTTGCAGACTCATCAAGATTCATTTTCAATCCCTCCTACTTCATTTTACCCCAGACAAACTCAATAATGTTCATGATTGGGGATTGGGATGACCAATTCTGGAGCATCTTGACCTTCTTTGCTTTCAGGAACTTTGATGTTGAGGTTGAAGTATGTGAAGGAGTGCTATCCTGCTGAAGAATTTGCCCTTTCCTGTGGTTGGTAATGTAATGGGCAGCACAAATGTCTTGATACCTCAGACTGTTGATGTTGCCATCCACTCTGCAAATCTCTCACACGCCCCATACTGAATGTAATCCTAAACCATGATTTTTCCTTCACCAAACTTGACCGATTTCAGTGAGAATCTTGGGTCCTTGCGTGTTCCAATAGGTCTTCTGCAGGATTTGTGATGATTGGGATGCAGTTCAACAGATGATTCATCAAAAAAAATCTACCTTCTGCCACTTTTCCAAATGATCAACTAGAAGTCAAGTTATTATTTGGCCGCATTTACACTGCACTGTTCAAGTGAATCAATTCCGATTATTTTCTCCCATCTGGCACAGATCAGATATGGCCCATGTACGTGTAAGCAGAAAAAAAATTACATGGATTCCAATTTACTCAAATCAGACTCAGGCCTTGTTCATATGTGGAAATTTATCCGATATGAATCGGATCTGTGTTCTCGTGACTGCAGTGTAAGCAGGTAGATCGGATTTTTACCTGTCAATGCGAGTCGCATGTCATTAAAAACCATAGCGAATGACGTCAAGTCTAACACTTTCTTTTCAGATCAGACATCAGCCGAGTCCCAAACCTTAAACCTCATCCACGAGGACTTAAACAGCTTTTATATTGTCATAAAGCACAGGTATTTAAGCATGTTAACGAGAGCGAGAGAGCGCAATGTCCGCCACGTAACCAATATAAACTAATATAAAACTAGAGCATACATCACGTTCATAAATCACGCCATGGACATGACATTAAGATGCCTACTGGTTTAAAAAAGTCTATATCTCAAAAGAAGATGGACACATGAGAACCTTTCTGTCATAAACTATAGTAAAACAGCTTGTCAAAAGCTGCGAACAGATTACATACAGGAATAGAGAAAAGGGCACTCTTTAGTTATCAGCTGTCAGTTAGCGCCCACTCTGTTTTTTCCTGGTCATTGCACGTTTGCCGTGTGCTGTGTAAATGCAGATGATCGGATACGAGACACTTTTGAAAGATGATGTAAGCAGGACATCAATAAAATCGGATACAGTCACAAAAACGGAATTGACCATTAAGATCTGCAGTGTAAATGCAGCCTTTATTGCTCTTACAATATTTGTTATTTGCATTAATGTTTAAGAATCGTATAAATTCAATCCAGGCTCATTCTGAAAACGTAGTCCCGTGGACGTTTCTGGAGACCACGAAATACGTCCCAGGATTTTCGCGAACCCGCGAGAGGCCGTTGTGTGCGTTTTTTGCATCTCAAACGTCTCTTGCTGAGTGCCGTTCGTGCCCACGCTGTTCTTGCATAAACCCACCAGAGGCCGCTGTCGAACGACCATCTGTCTGTCTGACTGATTGATTGACTGGGCGATCGGCCAATCGACAGACCCACCTTCCTTAAACCCAACTAGTTTTACCGATTGACACGCCAGCCCGCTTACTTCCCTAAACCCAACCAACAATTTACAAAAGCCGTCCAGAAAGAGGAAAGCCCTCGTCTGATTTTTTTACCACATTCTCACCCTGTTATGAACTTGTTCACTTTATTTTTTGGATTCTGTTTTTGTCTTACCTGATTTCTGGAACCGCTCTTCCCCGGACTCAAACCCGGTCGTCGTTGTCATGATCAGCTCCTCTCTGCATCTCAAGTCTGCCAACGCACACGACGAGCTAACTGGACAAACTGGTTGTGGCGGGAAAGCCCTCCACATGGACATAAGCGGTCAGCCGGTAAGCGTGAAAAGAAACGGCGTCACACTGCCCTGTAGTGTTTGCTTAAAAAATTAAATGCAGCCATACGTACCTCTGGCTACCAAAATTCACAGTCTCCAGAAACGTCCACGGGACTACATTTTCAGAATGAGCCTGGGTTGTATAAATTCATTATTATTATTATTATTATTATTATTATTATTATTTTAAAGAAATGTGTTGAATAGCACCTCAATCACCAAATAGTGAAATAAGCAAAATGGCACTGGCTTGAGTCAATGTTTTGGAAGCAGTGTACATTAAACAGCACTCATAAGCTACAGTACTAGTGTCAGATGACAGTGTGGAAAGCAGAAACTTATCAAACAAGAAGTGAAGGGCTTCATTGAGACAGCAGATATCCATTATGTTCACATATGCCCTTGTATGTTTGACATATTGAAATTCAGTGAACATCAAGCTTTAATCAAAGTCCTCACATAGAAGTTCACAAAATCTCATGTTGCCAAGCATAAATTCCCATTTCAGCTCTCTCTTCCTCCTGCTGAATTCATTCCGAGCCTTTACCACTGCATAATTTAGTGTAAGATGCATTCTTTATTAACCTGCTGTACGGTACACCTTCAGGCCAAGGATAAAAGTCTCCCCGAAGCTTTGCTTTGGTAAAAAACTAGATGCCCTGCGGAGAAGATCTAGGCTGGATAGATAGGGTTGTTTAAATAAGGTCTGGATCACGATTGCCTGACAGATGATGCGCAGTTGATGTAGTGGTGGGGTTTAAAGAAATAGTTAGCTCAGAAATCAAAACAGTTGTTATTTCTCACACTTGTGTTGTTCTAAACGTTTCTTTTGCCTCTATAGATTCTGACTAAATGGTTCCATTTTGTGACCGTTTATCCTGACGGTGGGACTAATCTCAATTCTAATATTTTGTACCCCTACCCTTTCCGCTTGGCCCTTGAAACAAGTGACCCCTGTGTGAAGAGGAAGTGCTTCAAATTTACCTAGAAATGGGACAGCACTACAACAACCACTCAAATCATCATAGGTCATCAAAAGCTCTTACATATGAAATCGATGATGGTGGCTCCTGTAACTATTCCAGTTGCATTATTTTTTATTTATCTTCAGATGACAGAAGACAACAATATCGTGTTATCGTAACAATATAATATTATATAAGCTTGTAAGTGTACTTTGTATTTACACCGTGGCCATATTCATCTATACAAAATTTACATTAACATTATACCAGACACTGTAAAAAGATAATTCATCAACGGTGTCAAGTGACAGATGTGAAAGTTTGCTGTAGAACAACTATACAGAAGTTATTATTATGGATTAGAGATAGCAAAATTTAGCTGAGGATTTTTATTGTTTTTTAAAAAGCATGAAAGTAGAATACAAACGGCGTTATGAATGTATTGAAACATTTGCTTGTTTGTGGCAAAACTTCATAATAATGACAAAAAATGATTACATCTGTTTACATTTTAATTTTGGTACCCCTTGGTTTCTATTGTGGGCCTGGAAAATCTGTTTCAAGGGATATCTAACCCTTCCACTTGGTCCTATGCCTTAAAGCTAAGGATTGGGCCTAAGCCTGCATTTACACTGCAGGTCTTGATGGTCAATTCCGATTTTTTTACTGTATTTGATTATTTTTGACGACCCATGGTGACACTTTAGTTTAGGTCACAGTTTATGCTACCCAGGCTCATTCTGAAAACATACCCCTGTATACATTTCTGGAGAGTGAGAAATACGTTCCAGGAGCTAGATTTTTTATTTTTTATTTTTTTGTAGTTTTTATAGTTTTTGTTAACCCCGTTATTAAGTTGTTTATTTTATTTTTTGAATTCTGTTTTTGTCTTACCCAATTTCTGGAACCATTTTTCACCGGACTCGAACCCTGTCGTCAAGGTCAACTCCCATCTGCATCTCATGTCCACCGACGTACATGGTGATGTAACTGGACAAACTGGTAAGAGCAGGAAAGCCATCCATACAGAGGTAAGCAGTCAACTGGTAAGCGCGAAAAGGAACAACGTCATACTGGACCGTAGCATTCGTTTTAAAGACTAAATGCAGCCATACGTAGCTCTGGTGACATAATTTGCAATCTCCAGAAATGTATACAGTGCTACATTTTCAGAACGAGCCTATGTTGAATTTATGATATTAACAAACCACGACTAGCTTAATAAACTACTAATTAGCTGCTTATTAATACTTAGTAAGTAGGAAGTTGGGTTTAGGCTTTGGGAAGGATTATGGATTCAGAATAAGATGATGCTTTATAAAGGACAGTCAATATCTTAATAATAGGCTGGTAATAAGCCAGTAGTTAATAGTATGAATTGTGACCAAAACTAAAGTGCACTTACATCTTTTTACATTGCACACGGCAATGACCTGCATGACCCGAAATTCATGTAGCCTATAAATAGCATCCTTAAGCACTGTGTTATTTCTCTTTCCCGGCACTGCTGCCAAGCATATTTTTGGACTTGTTGATTTGCTAGTTTATGACAGAAAAGTCATCATCTTCTTTTAATCAGGGCTCTTTTTACCAGTAAGATTTTAATGTCATGTCCATGTGGTGTGATTTTTTTGCACAGTTTGACCAAAATAGTATGTTCATGTGATGTATGCAATAGCTTTATGTTAGTTTATATTGTTTACACACAGTACGGTTTCTAGCAACCTAGGCTCATTCTGAAAATGTACCTCTATATACATTTCTGGAGAGTGCCAAATGCCTCCCTGGAGCTACTTTTTTTTGCAGATCTTGTTTTCGCAAGTCCACCAGAGGCGGCTGTGTGTGCTTTTTGAGATCTCAAATTGCTCTCGCAAAAGCCATTCATGCCTGCTGTTCTCAGGCAAATCCACCAGAGGCCGCTGTCGACTGACTGATCTGTCCGATCAACTGACCCACCCTCCTCCTTCCCTAAACCCAACCATTAGTGTTTTCAAAAGCACAGATTGACCTGCTTACCCACTTCCCTAAACCCAATCGAGTGAGAATGTGGTAAAATCTGAAAACATGGTAAAAATCAGGGGTAACACTTTATTATGATGGTCCATTTAAGTATTGGTAGACTGTCTGCGTAATATATGTTGATACAGACATTCAACAGACATTAAGCTGACTAAGAATCTTTTCAAGTACGTCAACTTACACTAATCTTAACCTCAACCTAACAGTCCATTTATAATCTAATGAGAATTAGTTGGCATGTAGATGCAATTTAACTTAAAACAAACTGACCATCAAAATAAATTATGACCAAATCAGGCGAGGGCTATTGTTTTTCTGGACTGCTTTTTAAAACTGTAAGTTGGGTTTACAGAAGTGGGATGGTGGGTCAGTTGATCGGTCAGTCAGTCAGTCAACAGTCAGTCAGTCACCAGTGGCTTCTCGTGGATTTACGCAAGAACAGCAGGCACAAATGGCACTCGCGAGAGGAATTTGAGATTTAAAAAAAGTGTACACAGCGGCCTTTGGTGGATTCGCGAAAAAAAAAAAACCTCCTGGGACATATTTTGTGATCTCCAGAAATGTATATAGTGGTACATTTTCAGAATGAGTATGGGTTGCATCTCGTTCTGTACCATCTTAAGTGTCATTTTAAAATATTTCCATATTGAAATGCTTTTTTAAAGTACTTTAAAAGTACTTTTTTTCATAGGGGAATGTAATTCTTTTTATTTTCACACCCCAGATGGTGCTATCACACTGGTCTGGAGCCCTGAGAGATGAAAATTATCAATGAATATCGACTTAAATTTTCATCCGTTGCTCAAATATGGATTTAGAAGACTTGGAATACAATGCACGAGTCGCGCAGTCTGTGGCATTTTTTTTTTACATCTTGACAGATGTGTTCACTGTGAATCATTTCTGGATGAACTACTTCATATTCTAATCTTGCGTCTTTCTTTTTTTCTCGCCGCATTACACCAGATAGGAGAGCACCCAACGCAGAGTTAATGTTCCTCTGATCACGTTCTCTAAACAACGGAGGGCATGTTGTGTGCGGAGCCCACCAGGGCTTGTTTGGTGTTGTGCGCCGCTCGCAGTTGGAGTACGATCCATCTGACTCACTCGTTAGGATGTGTAACTACACTGATGGGGCCTCGCTCTGCTCCTTTTGTTTCTCTGCCTTCTGTCTGTCATTCACTGCCTTGTTATTGAATTTAAAGCGAGTCGAGAAAGAGAGGAGAAGAAAAACAGCGAGGAAATACTTTGGAGTATCCCACAGAGAATACAGCCTCATTTCTGATGGTGTCCTAGAAACATAAATCTCATTATAATTTGGAACATCAAGACAATCTAGCGCGGAGTAACACAAAATCACGATTAAAGATAAAAAAGATTTAAAAATAAACAACTTCGATCTATACATATGCATAGAAGAAGAGGATTCAGCAAACACTAAGCGAGTCTGCTGGAGAAGGAGGGGTTGAGGGGTCTGCATCTTTGAAAACTTTGCAAAAATAACTCGCTATGTTGTTTTGCTGTCACAGATTTGGACCTGAGAACGGCTGCCTGCTTTTCGAGCTGCTTAATTAAAATATCTGCATTGGCTTTCTGTGCTCGGCGCTCAATGAAAACACGGCTAACAAGATATCTAACCCTCATTACTTGCTTTTCTTGAATTAGCTGCTGTGAAATGAAAGTTTCGCAGCAAAACATGTTTTGTAATGCATCGCCTTTCTCCTGTTTTCGACGTTTTGTTGCTTATTGTATGGCTTGATGTTCAAAATGTTCTCGGTTGGTGACACAACGCTCATTTATGAGGTAGGAGATTTCCTTCTACGTAAATGTTCACTGTAAAATATGCCATAAAAAAAAAACAGTTCATCACACAATTTAATTCAGTGATCATTGTTTCAAACCCATTGGCTACATGTGTTCTCCAGAATCATTTATGTTCCACAGAAGAATGAAACTGTAGTGTATCATTTATATAAATGTAATATTAAATGTAAATCATGATATTTTATATATGTATATATATATATATATATATATATATATATATATATATATATATATATATATATATATATATATACACACACACACACACTCGCCAGCCACTTTATTAGGTACACCTTTCCAACTGCTCCTTAACACAAATTTCTAATCAGCCAATCACATGGCAGCAACTCAATGCAGTTCAAACCAATCATCAGAAACTCCGATCTATCCAGAAACTGCTGATCTATTTGGGTTTTCACATGTGGTGGTGTAATGGTGTGAGGGATATTTTCTTGGCACACTTTGGGCTCATTAGTACCAATTAAGCATTGTGTCAATGCTTCAAGATAAGTAAAAGTACACATTTTTAAAACTACTTAGTAAATTATAATTCCTAAGAAAAACTACTCAATTACAGTAATTTGAGTATTTGTAAATTGAGTAGTTACTTTACACCACTGGTGACAGGTTTAACACAACAAAGCCAGTGCATAATCACACAGTTTGTTCCTTTATTATTTGAGAATAAAGCTTTATCAGCGAGCTGTAACCTCTGCCGACACCTTTCCATTTATCTTTTGTTTGCTCATTCTATTAGCAGACGCAAAAGCTTCAAGTTATCTCCTGAAGCACGTAAACACATGAATGTGACTCTGGCCGTGTCTCAGCTACAGGTCTCCTCTTGCTGATAGGAACACCACTGTTCGGTTATCTCTGAAGCCCGAATCCCCTCTATTGTTTGTTGTTGTGTTGTGTCTTTGTTGTGTGTTTTATCATAAGGAAACAGAGCGCAGCTGGGTCTCGGCGAGTGTATGAGAGTGGCAGAATCCACTGTCCTCTTACACTCTGTTTATTTGACTAAAACCACTAGAGTATAAATTACTCTTTGCTAACCCACGCTACTCGATAAAATATGCTCCCCTCTGAAAACTCGCCATAATCTGCTATTGAAGATCTGCCGGTCTGCTGTACGAAAATCAGTGACAGCCTATGTTAATGAAGAGGGAAAGGAATATAGTAAAGAACTGTCTTTTTCTGGAATAATATCATGTAGCAAGCTGATTTAGACACATGTAAAACCAAAGAAAAAAGTCCCCTATTTTGTTAGGGGTCACCACAGCGGAATGAACTGCCAACTATTCCGGCATATGTTTTATGCAGTAGATGCCCTTCCAGCCACAACCCAGTAATGGAAAACATCCATACCCACTCATTCACACATGTACTCATACACTACGGTTAATTTAGTATATTGAATACACCTATAGTGTATGTGTTTGGACTGTGGGGGAAACCAGAGGAAACCCATGCCAACATGGGGAGAACATGCAAACTCCACACAGAAATGTCAACTGGCCCAGCCGAGACTTGAACTAGCGATCTTCTTGCTGTTAGATGACAGTGCTAACCACTGAGCCACTGTTACTAGAATCTTTTAGAATTGATTATTGTAAATAAAAGTCATAGTTAGGTCACAATTGTACATTTTTGGGGAACTAATGATTTGTTTTTGCTGCGCAGTATGGTTCAGTTTAGCAGTGTTTCCCAACCCTGTTCCTGAAGGCACACCAACAGTGCACATTTTCAACATCTCCCTAATCAAACACACCTAAATAAACATCAGAATATTAGAAGAGACTCCAAATCCTGAAATGAATGGGTCAGATAAGGGAGACATCCAAAATATGTACTGTTGGTGTGCCTCATGAAACAAGGTTATGAAGGGTATCAAAAAGTGAGCATTTTTGGGACTCTTTCATAAGAGTACCTAGCACAATAGTATGCTACTTGAAATGTGAAGCTAGACTCACAGCAGAACGCTGATTGGTTTCGTTTGGTTCAGTTTCCTTTATTTTTGTCATTCAAAACATCACAATAAATTATAATGCAGAATGAAATTATGTGGGGCGACGCGGTGACACAGTGGGTAGCACGTTCGCCTCACAGCAAGAAGGTCGCTGGTTCGAGCCTCGAGCCTGTGGCGTTTGCATGTTCTCCCGGTGTTCGTGTGGGTTTCCTCCGGGTGCTCCGGGTTCCCCCACAAGTCCAAAGACATGCAGTATAGGTGAATTGGGTAGGCTAAATTGTCTGTAGTGTGTATATGTGTGTGTGTGTGTGTGAATGAGTGTGTATGGACGTTTCCCAGTGATGGGTTGCGGCTGGAAGGGCATCCGCTGCATAAAACTTGCGCTGGATAAGTTGGCGGTTCAGTCTGCTGTGGCAACCCCGGATTTATAAAGGGACTAAGCCGAAAAGAAAGTGAATGAACATAACAACAAGAACATGAAACAAGAACCCAACAAGAACACAAAAACCATCAAACACTATAAAAACTTAAGATAATAAATACATTTTTTTATTTCATAAGTATATAAAAATATAACCCAATTTAAATAAAATCACAGAAGGGAGTAAATTAATACTTAAATAACTATTGCACAGTTTGTTATAATAGTTATAATATTAACAATGTGTGCTAGTTTAACTATTTATTGATTTATTATTACATATTAGCTATCAACAGCATTTAAGATACGGTATTATTCAAAAGCCTTCACGAAACCGAACTGATTTGCTTCACAGGCTTCTGTAACGTCTACCTGATGGCATGAGCAGACTATTGCCAGGGTGGGTTGGATCCCTTAAAATGCTATTTGCCCTAGACAGACCACGTTGTTGATACAGTTCCTCAATAGATGTCATTTTGACTCCAACGGACCTTTCGGCTGACTTTATTATCCTCTCAATGGTGTTCTTGTCAGATACACTGCTATTATTTACATTTACCTAATATTTACAGAGAATTTACACTTGTGTGTGCTATAGGGGGAATGACAATTAAGGTAGCACCAATTTAAAATGCACAGCCAAAACATTACACTATAAAAATGTTGGTGTGCAACAAACAATGAACCATGGTCAAGCCAGGAGATGCAAACTCAACATGAAATAGGGGAACCCAACACCATAGGGCATGAAAATGTAGCCCTACATACATTTCTGGAGAACGCAAATTATGTAGCCAGGGGTACGTATGGCTGCATGTAGTCTTTAAAATGAACGCTACAGGGCAGTATGATGCTGTTCCTTTTCGCGCTTACCAGGTGATCGCTTACTTCTGTGTGGATGGCTTTTCCGCTGTTACCAGTTTGTCCTGTGGCTCCCTGCATACGTTGGTGGACTTGTGACATACGTTGATGAAGAACGGTTCCAGAAAGCAGCTAAGACAAAAACAAAAGCCAAAAAATAAAGTAAATAACAGCGTAAGAATGTGGTAAAAATCTGGCTGCCACGAAGGCTTTTCTTTTTCTGGATTGCTTTTGAAAATACTGTCGGTTGGGTTTAGGGAAGGTGGAGGGTGGGTCAATTGATTGGTCAGTCAGTCAGTCAGTCGACAACAGCCTCAGGTGTATTTACGCAAGAACAGCAGGCACGAATGGCAGTCGTGAGAGAAATTTTAAATTTCAAAAAGTTTACACAGCGGCCTGGTGGATTCGCGGAAGCAAAAATTGCAAAAAACGTACTTCCTGGGACGCATTTGGCGCTCTCCAGAAATGTATTTAGAAAACTGGGTATAATATAGGAACATTTAAGTAATTATACACACAAATATAATATAGCAAAAGGTGAAAGACCACAAAATCTGCCCGCTAGGATCTGCCGTATGTCCTCCATTGTTGTTTGCGGGTTTCTTCTTGAAGCAAGAATGACAACACAGACGCATTGGGGATACATGCCCGAGGTAAAACTGGAAATATGTGTCCTGGCATACTTCCGATTACATTTTGTGTGTAAAATGAACTTTACGGAGCAGGTATGTGGAGAGAGGAGAGGGGCTTTGGGTGTTGCTCTTTTTTCTCTCTGAGAAAAAAATGCCCCTCTAAATAATTGAAAGTGCCCCTAAACCCCTCACTCTTAACGTTGGGCACCTGCCCCTCGAAGGGTCTCTGCACGGCCCTGCTACAGAGCAGTATGATGCTGCCAAAAACTTCTGTTGTTTTTCTCACTACTGATGAACGCTTACCTCTGTATAGAAAGCTCTTCCAGCACACTCAGTTTGCTTTTACAGAAAAGTTCACTCAGGCTGGTAAACACCACTGAAGTACCATTGGTTACATTGTGAATACATAAAAGGGCGGGATCGGCATAAATCTAAAGCTCCGCCTTCTAACTCTAGGAAACCACTTTTTTATCATTATTTTTTTCTCAGCTCTTCAAAGTCAGGCTATGTAAAGTTCTATAAATGTACTATATAAATATTCATCAAAACATCACTCTCAGCAGCATGATAGCATTTGGATCAGTATAGCATTGCAAAGTTATTTCAAGAACAGAACGAAGAACTGCTTTGAAAATACTGAGTTCGCAACAACCCAGAGAAAGATGTCTACAGGAATTCAGATACTGCATGCAATTGAAAAGCCTTTTTGGATGCATAACACTGTCATTACGTGGTAGCAGTAATGCTGCTGCCTTATCACCCTACCTTCCATTATCTGAGTAATGGAAGTTAACAGGCTAAAGATTGTTTGTAATTATCCAAATGCGGAGACAACAGCAAATAAGCGGATTCAGAGTTGCTTTAGTTTAGTAAAAAGCTCGATTTGCATATGTGATCACATAAATACCAGACTATAACATCATTTAAATGTCATTTCAGAACATTCTCTCTTGAAAAAAAAAGAGAAAATCATTCATTTAGAAACTGGCTGGGCTGTTCGACAAAACCGCAGTGTTTTTGTAGCTCTTTTTCTGTCCATTTCACATCCTAAATGCTCCTTTTCCATTATCCACAATTATCCAATCAGTTTCCCACCACCTACTCGCCCAAAACTGCGGCCGTTTGTGAGGACAGATGTGCTCGCCAGCCTCCCGAACCTTTTAGTGCATCAGATGACTTTAAATGACTTGAAACTTTATTTATTTATTCAATCGTAATAATACATTTTCCTTTTGCAGTAATGCAGCTCCATCAGTCTCTAATGCCCCCAGGGCGACCAGATGTTCCTCCAGCCATATGGCGTCCCAGTATCTCTCTCTTTCTCATCTCGCACACTCTTTGTCTGTGTCTCTGTCTCTCTTTTGCCTTCAGCCTTTACTGTGCATCCACATTTTGTTTCTGCACTCTCTTATCTGGCATTTGACATGATCGCAAACTCCCAGCTTCTACCTGATAGATCTGATTACAGAAATTCATATCTATACATAAAGTGATCTCTGTGCCAGTACTAGATTGCTATGTGCCATATTTGGACATGAAATGAGCAGCAAATTTAAAATGAATCTGAAATTCAAATCTCATATTTCCAGGAAAAACTATTTTAAAATGTACAAAGCAGTGTTGGTGAAATGCAAAAGGCTCGAGTGGATTGATACACAGAGAGTTTTTAATTTTTGTAACTGAATAACTCTGAAATAAAAACTAACATATCTATAACACCTTGACGTTTCCTAAATATCTGTGTATTTCTTTCTAACATTGTTATTTTTTTAAACTACAAAACAGTAAAGAACTGAGCATTTCTACCTATAATTACCATATTGGTCAGAATGACTGCATGCATGTCTGCTACTTTTCGCTGTGACTTTAAATATGCCTCTTTTTTTGCCTAGCAACTTCCTGCTAACAAACATAACTCTCTGATAGCAAATACATAAATTTACTTTGGATATATCTTTCAAAACAGCAGATCCTGTGCCGGGAAATAGCTCCTGTTTGAAAGTGAAAACGAAAGATGTGTTCTAGTATCTTATCTACATTTTTATAGGTTGTATTACCAAAATAGATAATTTTTTAGGTTATTGGTGTCATTAAATATGATGACAGGCATTCAGAGCTTAATTTTAATATCTCAAAAGAAGCTTTGAATGTAAATATGACGTGACAATATGACTTTGTATATGAGAACAGTCGGAATGAGCAGTATTGTAATTCTAATAGTTACAGAATGCTACTTCCCCTGTTAATATAGCGTGCTCTCGTGACCGTTAACGCAGAATGACGCAAGTGCATCGATGCCCATTCTGGCCAATCACAGACGTTTCTGTTGAGCTCTTGAGCACACAGGCATTTAGTTATGCTGATATGCTCTCTCTCATTGGCTGCACCTCGTCACTACATCTGACCGCTAAATCAGCTAACATGAAAATTCTGAAAATCTATTCTATAACACTTTCATTGTATTTGTAAAACTTAAACAAAAAAGTTTATCCACCCAAAACTCTGGAAACCGCACAGCATAAAATTAAAACAATGTAAAAATCCCAACACCAAACTGGGGAGATATGATATGACCAACCAATACGGTTGATGAAATTCATGATCTATTATCCTCAAGTCATTTGTTTAAATGTTACTCATTCTTTGCATAAGTGTTTACAATTATGATTCTCTGCAGAAGGGCACACTGTAAAAAATATCCATTAATTAACCGATATTTCGCTCATATTTTATTATTAGTTTAGTTTTGTTTTTCAGTTTATTTATGGTTATGAATCGTATTATGTGACATTTATATCTGCTCTGTAGACATTTGATGTTGAAAACTCGTTCAACAAAATTAGACATTTTAGTCGTTTGCAACTATATATATGTTAAAAGAAATAATGTATAGACACAATTCATTTTATGGCTGCAGGGTGGCGCAGTGGGTAGCACATTCGCCTTACAGCAAGAAGGTCACTGGTTCGAGCCTCGGCTGTGTCAGTTGGTGTTTCTGACGTGGTGGCACAGTGGGTAGCACGTTCGCCTCACAGCAAGAAGGTTGCTGATTCGAGCCTCGAGCCTGTGGAGTTTGCATGTTCTCCCCATGTTCGTGTGGGTTTCCTCCAGGTGCTCCGGTTTCCCCCACAGTCCAAAGACGTGCAGTATAGGTGAATTGGGTAGGCTAAATTGTCCATAGTGAATGAGTGTGTATGAATGTTTCCCAGTAATGGGTTGCAGCTGGAAGGGCGTCCGCTGCGTAAAACATATGCTGGATAAGTTAGCCTCAGATCAATAAAGAGACTAAGCTGAAATGATTTAAAAAATGAATTAATTAATTTTACTGCCAACGCCAACTCAGGCAATATATCACTTCTAACTGTTAAAAATGTCAAAAAAAGTCACTTTTTTAAACTTTTTAACATCAAAAATTCCTGTAGGAAAGGCCAAGGTCCCAAAATGCAATTCAAAAGCATAAACAGATGAAGAAAAGAAAAAAAACATGAATCACAGAATACAAAAGATACAGATTTTTGCATTCAGATGTACGACAATGTCTCTGAGCTGTAACTACACTTACTCTTTTCTCTTCTTTACTTCTTTCTTAAGAATCCTGTGCTTTTCACAGACCTGAAGGGAGTTGCATGTTTTTCTCATGTTTTGATAAATAAGAGATGAAGAGCGCTTGCAGCAAACAGCAGCAGCACCTGCAGGAGTTATTTACAGATATACTAATGCACCGCTGGTATCACAACACCATAGAGTCCACTCCATACTTTTTTTTTTTCAAGCAAAGTTTGGACAGTAACTCTTCTCAGGAATACAGATTCTATATTTTCTATATTATGTCCCAATGCCAAACACAATTCACCACAACAGTCTGGACAATCCTGTTTACCATGTATAATCTAACCGTAATCCACCTACTTTTAGTAATACACCTCTTTGCATCCATAACACGTTTCAATTCCCATTCCTGTTCATTCACCAAGCTTCAGCAAAGACTAATTTGTTAAAGAGGTTATTTTAAAGCACTAAACTGTTAACAATTACTTGTAGAATCTACAGTAATTTACTGGCAACAGTTTGCCAGTAATTTACTGTCAATCGATTAAGCAAAACATATACAATACCATTTATCTTGCTGTGTATGCGTTTACAGTAGTGCATACATTTACTGTAAAATATACAGCAATTTCCACAATGCAACTTTAAAAAACAGTAACATGGTACATAACTGTCCTATATTAAATTGCATTTTATATTACAGTTAAATACTGTGTAATTTACACAAGTTGTTGACAGTGTAGTTGTAGTGCAGCAGTCCTCCAGTAACTTATTGTAAATCAATTACAGCAAAACATATACAGTGCCATTTATCTTGCTGTATATGTCTTTACAGTATTCCATACATTTACTGTAAAATATACAGCAATTTCCACAATGCAACTTTAAAAAACATGAACATGCTGCATAACTGTTGTAAGGTAAAATGCAGTCGTTATTACAGTTAAATACTGTGTAATTTACACAAGTTGTTGACAGTGTAGTTGTATTGCAGCAGTCTGCCAGTAACTTACTGTAAATCAATTACAGCAAAAATATTGTATTTACATTTACACCACTGTTTATATTATTGTATATGTTTACAGTATTGCATACATTTACTGTACAATATACAGTAATTTTCGCAATGCAACTTTAAAATACAGTAACATACTGAAAAACTGTCCTACAGTAAAATACAGTTCATACTACAGTTAAATACTGTGTGATTTACAAAAGTTGTTGACAATGTAGTTGTAGTTCAGCAGTCTGCCAGTAACTTACTGTAAATCAATTACAGCAAAAATACTGTATTTACATCTACAGCACCATTTATCTTGCTGTATATGTTTACACTATTGCACACATTTACTGTAAAATATACAGTAATTTCCACAATGCAACTTTAAAATACAGAAACATACTGTACAACTGTTGTACAGTAAAACACAGTTCATGCTACAGTTAAATTCTGTATAATTTACACAAGTTGTTGACAGTGTTGTTGTAGTGCGCAGTTTGCCAATAACTTACTGTAAAATCAAATTACAGCAAAATTGTTGTATTTACATTTACACATCACAGGTTATTTTGCTTTTTAAGTTTACACCATTGCATATATTTGCTGTAAAATATACTGTAAATTTCACAATGCTATTTTGAAGTACAGTAACATACTGAATAACTGTCCTACAGTAAAATACACTTCATATTACAGTTAAATACTGTGTAATTTGCACAAGTCCTTGACAATGTAGTTATAGTGCAGCAGGCCATAAGTAACTTACTGTAAACCAATTACAGCAAAAATACTGTATTTACATTTACAGCACCATATTTCTTGCTGTGTTTACAGTATTGCATACATTTACTGTAAAATTTGAAGCAATCTTTTTACAATGCAACTTTAAAATACAGTAACATATTGAATATGTCCTACAGCAACACACAGTTTATATTACAGTACAGTTAAATACCGTGTTTACACAAGTCATTGACAGGGTAGTTGTAGTGCAGCAGTCTGCCAGTAACTTACTGTAAATCAATTACAGCAAAAATGCTGTATTTACATTTACACCACCGTTTATCTTGTTATATGTGTTTATACTATTGCATACATTTACTGTAAAATATGCAACAATTTCCACAATGCAACTTTCAATTACAGTAACATACTACTCAACTGTCGTACAGTACAATACAGTTCATATTACAGTTAAATACTGTAATTTAAAAAATAAAAATAAAAAAAATAGCTGCTCTCTTGTTTGCTAACCTAACCCCATCATTCAATGAATGTCTATATTTGTGTCCAAGAAGAGCCTTGATCTCATCCTCAAGTTTTCAAGTGTAAAGACTTACCCAGAGTGAAAATCAGCCATGGTTTGTTTTTCTCCTTCTTCGACGAAGCTTTGGTTAACGGCTGTCCACAACATCAGAGTGTCCTGTTCAATAAGTCATTTCAGAGAAGTGGCTACAGTGTTTGGTTGCTGGCTTTCAATTTCCCCACTTACACACATGGGAGTTGCGTTTGCATTACCACTGCATCACGAAACACGCTCGATACCAATTATAACGAATGGTCAAAATAACAAACTCAAACTGGCACTTCGTCTAAGAGAGAGACTACAGCAAAGTTTGAAGAAAAAAAATCTGAAAGAAGTTCACTTCGGGTTATTGTAACAGACGAAGGCTTTATTTTAGATTCAGACACTCATACAAAAAATGTCAGTTTATGACTTAATGGTGAACCGTTATGGATTTTACGCCAAGTCATTCTTCTAAGATCTGGCATTCATGTTTTATGAACAAAGCAAATGCGGTATGAAATGTAACAGATGTTATGATGGCTAAAAGTGATTGCGATCACCCTTCATACCCAAGGCCAGTGAACACTTAACACAATTTAGAGGAAAAGCTCACCTCTGGTCTTTTACCACACTGCACGTCTTTCTCTTTCTGTCCAAATAAAGTGGCCTGTTTTGCTCGTAATACAAGAAAGGCTTTAACCTCGCTCGCTCTACCAATGCGCCTGTAGGCAAATAGAAAATGCAGGACTTTGCTATGGCATCCTCACACAGCGAAGGCTTTCAGCTTTGCACAGACAAGGCTAGTGTTGAAGAAAGGAGTTGCTTTAAAAATAAACTCTATATTGGGTGGCTAAGCGTGGTGTGGTGTAGACTAGAAAAGATGATTTTGATGGATTCAACAGAAGGCAGTAAACCCTTAATAAATAGCCTCATAATTTATTTGTAAATTTTTGAATGCAATTTTTTTAACTGCACAAATGTATGCTACTGTGTCAAGCCCATGCGGATGGTCTGGCACAACCTTTGCACTGTCGCATACCCCTCGCCGTGGCTGACCCTGATGCTGACGCACATCTCTCAAAAAATGTAGCTACACGTCGCAATGACACGTAGCGCAAGCTCTGTGATTGGTCGGTTTGGTAGTGGTGACGAGTGTGGGCGGTGCTGAGAGCTGCGAGCCCGTTTGAACGAGTGTTTACAAGTGTTGAGTCTTGTGAAGGCGCTCCAGATGGAAACTTGTTTTGTGTTTACCTTATGATTAAAGTTGTTGCACTAATGTTGTCATTAATGTGCTTACTAGGTATTCTGCCCTTCTCTCTTTTGGAACATTCAGATGTCTTCAATTCTCTACTGATGCTGGGGAGGAAAATAATTATGAATAAATGAGTTGGGACAGAACCCCCACTTGTCAAGGACTGGATAATCCTGATTAAAGAAACCATAGTGATGGAAAAAATTGGACATATATTAAAAGGTATATCCAAATCATTTCAGAAAATGTGGGAAACTCCTTTGAACTGTCTTGGCATTGATTATAATTCTACTATGTATCCTTAATTGTACACACCACAATATTGTAATATTGTTTTGAATTAGACCACACTGCTGTTTTTAATTTCATTTATTTAGTTTATTTATTATTATTTTTTTATCTTATAATTTCTATTTATTTATTTATTTATTTTTCTTTTCTATTTTCTCTTTTTTTTCCCCTTAAAATAATGTATACTGTTCATGTTCTACTCAGTACTGTGTACATACGACTAATTTAGAAAAATCCAATAAAAAAGAAATTTAAAAAAAGTTGTTGCATGTACGCCAGTTCCTGCCTCTGTATGAGCGAGTTTTAGCTACTTGTAGCGTTCAGAAAAAACAAAACACCCGCGAAGAAACAACACAGAGGAACAAAGAAAACTGCCAGCCAGCTTTTTGAAAGTGTTATTGCAGAGCAATGCAAGGCATGTGCCGTGGGTCACGCCGATCACTTGACGCAGAAGTATAAACCAGTCTTTAGCATCTGCTTAAGGCTGATTAATGCTTCTGTGTCAAGCGCATGCCCATGGTCTGGCGCAGACTTACTCGCCGCAGCTGATGCCAACGTTGACACACCTCTCAAAAAATGTAACTACATGTCGCAACGACACGTAGCCAAGCTCTGTGATTGGTCGGCTTGGTATCCCTGACCAGTGTGGGCAGGACCATGAGCCGCATGAACCCATTGCAGTGAGTGTTTACAAGTGTCGGGTCCCTCTGAAGAGCTCCAGATGAAAACTTTTGTTTTGTGTTTACCTTATTATTAAATTTGTTGCACATCCGCCGGTTCCCACTTCTGAATAAGGGAGTTTTAGCTACTTCATCACCTTAGAATTATAAGGTTCTGACATTTTTGTTAAAATTGAGTTATTGACATATTCTTATTAAATGACAACTTATTTACATTATGGGATGTTTTTATTATAAGTTGTTTACATTTTAAGACTTTTTATTTAAAAAACAAATGTTACACACATACTGTTTGCAATGGAATGCAACAACTTTAAAGCTCAATATCTCAAAATCATTCAGAACGCAGATAGAACCTTACAATTCCAAGGTGACAACTTGTATATTAAGGTAGCGTTCAGAAAAAACAAAACGTCTATGAAGACACTCGATACAGAGGAACATAAAAACCAACTGCCAGCTAGCGATTCGAAAGTGTTATAACATAAACAGCGCACAGAACTATAAATGCACGACTGCGTGCAAGGCATGCATCGTGGGACACGCAATCACTCAACATAGAGGTTTAAACTAGCCTTTACACGTGTGTCCATGTTCTTGTTCTGCATATCAGCACATTTATATGATATGAACATGTCATTCAGTTTCGGTTATTTTCAAACTGAATGACAGTCAAACTTTCCTATTCAGAATTTTTTAATTACTTGTAGTTTTGCATGTACTGCCAAAGTGTGGATGGGAGACTTTTAGAAAGTTCTTAAATTATGTTTAAAATTTATGAACATCTATGGAAAATTTTTCCTGACAAAATTAAAATGAAAATTATAAAATGCTCCACCCAGATTGGTTGATTGCCACTCGTCGTTTGCATTTTATCTATCAATTGGTTTTGTTTGCGGAGCTGGTTTGAGCATTTGATTTATTATTTGCGGTGTCAGTTTGAGGATTTGATTTATCATATAATTATTACTGGTTCATACTGAGTTGATCATGAAAATTACATATCAGGTAGATTTGAGCATTTGATTGCTCATTTGAGAATGCATTTTGATTGATTGTTTGATCGTTTGTGCATTTGATTTATCATTTGGGTAGTTGTTTTGAGTTGTTCTGATTTGCTATTATATCTTTTTAGGCATTTGAATTTTCAGTTTTTATACTGTTAAGAAAGAACTTCCATAAAAATCATCTGGTTTGTAATGAATTGAGGGCGAGATTTTTTTTCTCTCTCGTGTCTCTCATCATTTATTGCATTTATAACCACAGACTGACTAGCTGTATATAAGGTTGACATGTTAATTATAGACCACACAAAAAAAAATCTAATGTAAATTAAAAATTATTAGTTTTCTTTAACATATTAACCTAACAACAGGCTCCACTGTTCACTACACTGCTAACCCTGCAAATTTCAACATTAAAACTCAACATAGCACAATCTTCTATATGTCTTGCTGTCAATCACACTTTATTTTAACATTTAAATCAATTCAATTCAATTCACCTTTATTTGTATAGCGCTTATACAATGTAGATTGTGTCAAAGCAGCTTAACATAAAAGGTCACAGTAAATAGGAACAGTGTAGTTAAGTTTGTAGTGTTTAAGTTCAGTTCAGTTTAGCTCAGTTCAGTGTGGTTTAATAATCACTACTGAGAGTCCAAATACTGATACTTTATTTTCCTTACACAGTTTGAAGCATGGCATGCTGGGAACTGGAAAGCTGCTTTAGCTCAGTTTAAGTTCAATACAACTGAATTTTGAGTTCAAGTCCCTTTTTTCTATTAAGTACAATGACATTGATAAAATAATTAGTCCCTTATTTTTCAGGGGTTGACACAACGTAATGAACCACCAACTTATCCAGCATAAGTTTTATGCAGTTGATGCCCTTCCAGCCACAAGCCAATACTGGAAAACACCTATACATTATCACATTCACACACAGACACTCATACACTATGGCCAGTTTAATTAATCCAATTCCACTATAGCGCATGTCTTTGGACTGTGGGGGAAACCGGAGCACCTGGAGAAAACCCACACAATCATGGGGAGAACATGCAAACTCCACACAGGAACACCAACTGGCCCATCCTGGACTTGAACCAGCGATCTTCTTGGTGTGAGGTGAGCATGCCAACCACTAAGCCATAGTGCTGCCTTAAGTTTACATGTGTATACATTTTTCCTCTTACCTATACAACCCGAAAACTTACTTCTAGACAAAAAGTGGATGAGCTCTAATTCTTTCTATTAACAAAATCATACTGACCTCCACCGTATGCCACAGAGGTGTCCTGTCCTGCAGAGTTTCTCTCAAACCCCAATTCAACAAGCCTACACCAACTAATCAATGTCTTTGAACTACGGTTTTTGGCTCTCCTAGAGAGTATGTGGAAACGCTAATGTTAAAATGTATCCTACTACCCAATAAATCAATTCCAGACAAAGACAGAATGTCCCAGTTGACCATTTTTTACGAGAAATCTTGCCTGATTGGGGTTTATGGCCCTCACCAATTAAGCCTGAAAGTTTGAATCAGACCCCAGCAAGACTCGTCAGTTCTTCAAATGAAGGTGTGAGAAGAAGCCCATTCGTTCTTCAAATCATTCCCAGAGCCAGCCCTCCATTATTTTATACTAGTCAGAAGTTGTGTTCAAGTCAGCAAGGCCATTAACTGAGCAAAGAGTTCAGTTGCTGAAGCTGTCAGCAGCCACCTGCTGAGAGATGCAGGAGGCGAATGCAACAAAATCGTTAATGCAAAGGATGAAATACTGAAATGTGCCGCCGCTAGACGGAACGGTTTAGTTTCTCAGTGTCAAGGACTGCGCATGCAGGTTAATCAGAAGTTCAGGTTGAAATAAACAACTCACATGGAATATTCATTCTTGTGTCTTGTGGGGATTTCAAAACGTGGTCTCCTGTTCAGGCCTGGGTCATATTAAACATGCGTTTTCTACACACTTTTGCTTTCCTCAACGGTTTTTCCCTCTCATCATCTACTGCCCCTTCACCTTTCATGCTGTCCATCTCTAAAAGTGCCTCAGGCTCCTGAAGAAAAGAAACACCTGCTAATGATATCTGGCCTGCTGAAGCTGCCATGAGAACATCTTTCGCAATTTCCTGCCTCTGATCAGACTCCCTCTTCAAACACACGTGAATTGCTTGCACACACTCGCCTGGTCCCTGGAACCCTTGACAGACCATGTGGAGCAGAGAAGAGGCCGTAGCAGGGGATAAAGCTGCTCTATGCGCTCGGCCTGCATGCTTAGCAGGATCAGCTTTGGCAGAGTCATGGCAAAAGTGGACCGCTTTATCCAACAAACGGCCGGCCAGAATCAGCCCATGGGAACTACAGCATCTCAAACAACCCTCAATAGATGATCTGCCACTGCATGCCAAGTTAAATGGTCAAACAGAATAGAACAGGGGTGCTCAAACTCAGCCCTGGAAGGCTGGGCTGCGTCCGAAATTGCTCACTACTCAGTAGGTACTGCATTTGAATTTATTACACGTTCGTTAGGAAAGTATGTTCTATATAGTGTGAATATGAGTAGTATGAATGGAACTCTGAGGTACTACATCTGTTATTTGTCATTATTATATGACCTACCCGCGTCAGTTGCATCGCTTCATTCCCATTTATGAATTCTCTCACAGTGCAATATGCCATATTGTTGCACCGGAAGTAATAGGTCATCTGGGTACTTCTCACCTACTGTTTTACTAAATATATGAATTCGAACATACTACTTAGCTCGCATACTGTTTTTAGTGTACTATATAGTATGGAAGTGTGCGATTTTGGCCGTAGCACCAGTGTTCTGCAGAGTTTTATTTTAAACTCCAATCACACACACCTGGACTAGTTAATCAAGCTCTTACTAGGCATACTAGAAACAGTCTGGCAGGTGTGTTGAAGCAGGTTGGAGCTAAACTCTGCAGGACACTGGCCTTCCAGAACCAAGTTTGGGTACTTCTAGAGTAGAATATTGTACAACAATTTAAAGATAAATGTGCTCCACCAGAAAAAGGTGGTTTGCCATCTTCAGGTTGGTGGAAAGTCCTTGCCCCAGGTGGAAGAGTTCAAGTATATTGGGGTTTTGTTCACGGTGAGGGAAGGATGGAACGTGAGATTGACAGGCAGATTGGTGCAGCAGCAGCAGTAATGTGATCGATGTACCGTTCCATTGTGGTAAAGAAGGAGCTAAGGGGATAGGCAAAGCTTTCAATTTACTGGTCAAACTACGTTCCTACTTTCACCTATGGTCATGAGCTTTGGGTCATGACCGAAAGGACAAGATCTCAGATACAGGCGGCTGAAATGAATTTCCTTCGTAGGGTGACAGGGTGCACCCTTATGGATAGGGTGAGGAGGTTTGACACCCGTAAGGAGCTCGGAGTAGAGCCGCTGCTCCTCCACATCGAGAGACGTCAGCTGAGGTGGCTCGGGTATCTTTTTCGAGTGCCTGCTGGATGCCTACCTAGCGAGGTGTTCCAGGCATGTCCCACAGGGAGGATGCCTAGGGGAAGACCCAGGACATGCTGCAAGGACTATGTCTCTCGACTGGCCTGAGAATGCCTCGGATTCCCCCCGGAGCTGGAGGAAGTGTCTAAGGAGAGGGAAGTCTGGGGTTCTCTCCTCAGACTGCTGCCCCTGCGACCCGGCCTCGGAAAAGCGGTAGAAAATGAATAAATGCTGTAAAGAGTTGTGGTGAAAAATAGTTTGAGAAATTGTTTCTGCGACGATACTAAGATTTTCAAAATGCATCGATATTCTCTTGAATGGATTCTAAGCTCAGCAGATTGCGCTGTGTTCTCTGCTTGCATCCAATTCCTTGCAAACACCACTTGAACCTAAATTAATCATTAATAAAGTTAGGGAGGGATTATGAAAATTACAAGAGTGTTCATAAAGTGTTGCATATATATCAATATTGTGTCATAAGGATCAGCCAAACACAAGCGCTCTTGCATGTGAACGACTGAGCACATGGATAAAAACGATAAAAATAAAAACTTGCCTATAGCGCCATCTGCTGTTAAAAACTATAATATTGAAAACAAATAATAATTTATGGTTTTCTTTTAATTTATTAAACTAGTTTATTGAAATAGTAACACCATAAGCTGTAAAAATATATGTAATGAAATTTTTATGTTAATTTAACTTTTAATTTTAAGAAGTTAATCAGATTTTTTTTTAATTGTTTAATTTTGCATGAAATACAAAGTTTAACTTAATATTTGACTGATGTAAATTGAGAGAGTTAATCTGACTCAACAAAAAAAAAACTATATTTTTGTTGGACAGTTTTTGGCTGTAATAACAGCAGTTTTTAGAACAGTTTTTAGAAAAAAAATGTTTAACTATTTATAGAATTTTACATGACGACAATACTAATTAAATTAATATTTTTTCATCCGTGACACTGATAATGCAACCACGCCAACAAACCACGATTCAATAAAGCGGATGAAGAGCAAAAAAATGAATAAAGTGCATGAAAAACAAAATCAGTAACACTATTTCAAGTCACAATTCATGGTAATAACAAACTATTAACTAGGACTCGTAGCTCAATAAACTACTAATTTGCTGCTCGATAAAAGGTAGTAAGAGGTTTTGGATAGGATTGAGCTTTTGGGTAGGATTGGGGATGTAAATTAAAATCATACTTTATAATTGCCAAAAAAGTTAATAACGCAATAATAATCTGTAATAAGCCAGTATTTTATCGCATGAATTGTAACTTAAACTAAAGTGTTACCAAAACAATCAAAGAAAGCATACAAGTAAATGCAGTGAAAGCTTTAGTGCCTTCATTTCTACTATATTTCTTTATTCCTATATGGTTTCTTGTATGCCTACGTTCAGAAAATACCTAGGCTCACTGTGGATACATACCCAGGTCTACATTTTTTGGGACAGCAAAATACGTAAGCAGAGGTATGTCGGTTCACAGTTTTTGCAAATCCACCAGAAGTCGCTCTGTACACTTTTTGATGATCTCAAATTTCTCTTGCGTGCAATCTTCTCAAGTAAAACCCCCAGAGGGTGCAATATACACTTCCTACCCACTCCCATTCCTAAACACAACCAATAGTGTTTTCAAAAGCAATATAGAAAAAGAAAAGTTGTGGCGGTCACGTGATTTCACCACATTTTAAGCCTGAGGTTTATTTATGTAACTTTTTTGTTGTTGTTGTTTTACCTGGTTTCTGGTTTCGCCGGACTCAAATCCCATCGTCGCGGTCAACTCAGCTCCACGTACCAAGTCTGCTGATGTATGCAGCGAGCTACTGGGGAAACTGGTAACAGCGGACAAGCCGTCTGTCAGCAGTAAACAGTCAGCTGGTAGCGCCAAAAGTAACAGAAGTCGTTGACTGCATCAGACCACCCCGTAGCATTCATTTTAAAGACGACAGCAAGACATAACTCTGGCTACATAATTGGTGCGCTCCAGAAATGTGGACAGGGGTACGTATCCACAATGAGCCTGTGTTGAGAAAATACCAAACAAACAAACCAAAAGATCTTTGTTGTTGAATATGCACCAAAGCTCTAATACAGAAACTCAACCCAGGCTCATTCTGAAAACGTACCTCCACGGACGTTTCTGGAGACTGCGAAATATGTCCCGGCGGCACGATTTTCTGCAGTTTTTGTTCTCGCAAATCTGCCAGAGGTCGCCGTGTGCGCTTTTCGAGATCTCAAATTTCCCTCGCGAGTGCCATTCGCGCCTGCTGTTCTCGCGTAAACCCACCAGAGGCCGCTGTCGTCTCACTTTTGGACAGACTTTCTGACTGACTGAGCGAACTATCGGCTGACCCACCCTCCCCCTTCCCTAAACACAACCAATTTTATCGATTGACCCAGAAACGTCCGCAGGGCTACGTTTTCAAAATGAGCCTGTGTTGCAGAAACTATACCAAAGGACTGGTTCACGTATAGTCAAATACACACAGGGTTAAGAAAATAGAGAGACAGAGAGACTCAGGGAGCTGGAGGAAACTTGATGACGGTTTTGTTTGTGTGTTTCCAGGCCTCATCATTCTACCAAAACACATGAATCTTTCATCAGTCAATTCTCTCAGTTCTGAATGCAAGCAAATAGAGCAGATCGCACCCGGCATCTCTGCGCTTCTGGCGCGCTAATTTTGGGAGGAAGATTTGCCGGGCCAATACAGACTAATGGAGAGTCTGAGGGAAATGATTTGCAGACACACAGATTTCTGAAAGCACGCACACACACTCACCGGGGTGGTCGAAATCAACTTGAGGACTGCTTGAGCCTCTTACAATTCAACTCCAGTTCTTCATCCGCACTTTTACAAATCCACTGTACGCTCAACTCTTAAGGCTCTCAAAAGCAGAAATGTCCAGCTATTGTTGCTGAATGCTAGCGCAGTGGTGTTCCTCTAAAGAACACGTATTCAGAGAGCCGCTGAATCAAAAGGCTTTACAGGCAAAACTCTTCAAGGTGTTTTGTCTCTCAATGTAGATTGATTCACGAGCTCAGACGTGCCCAAGAGTCCAAGCCAATAGTATAAAGAGCAAGGCCACGAAAACAGAGGCTTTTCCACAAGACCGTGAAGCACGATTTATGTCTTAAAGGTGAACTGTGTAATTTCATCGCTCGCCAGATTCAAACTGAGTTGCAAACATAATGTTTTTTTTTAGAGAGGCAAAGTGATAAACAGTGGGGAAGTGAAATCCTTTTAAAATGCCCTTCCATGTGGACATTTTAGATGTATTTGAGATTGTTTTAGTTTGTTTTTATTAGTTTTAGTGTCATTTTGATTTAGAATAGATCATGGCTATTGACAAAACTTTATTTTTGCAATCGGCAACTGTCATTGGGTGGCAGGGTGGCGCAGTAGTTAGCACTGTCGCCTCACAGCAAGAAGATCGCTGGTTTGAGTCTCGGCTGGGCCAGTTGGCATTTCTGTGTGGAGTCTGCATGTTCTCCCTAACCCTAACCCCTATTTACAGTTCAGGAGAGTGTCAAATACGTACCAGAAGCTATGTTTGCTGTTTTTTTATCCACTAGAGGCAGCTATGTAGGCTTTTTGAGATCTCAAATGTCTCTCATGAGTGCCATGCTTGCCTGCTCTTCTTGCGTAAATCTGCCGTTGTCAATTTACTGTTTGACTGACTGACTGACTGACCAATCAACTGACCCACCCTCCTCCTTCCCTAAACCCAACCAATAGTATTTTCAAAAGCAGAGATTGGACAAACTGGTAACAGCGGGAAAGCGTCCATCATGTGGTAACCGGTCAGCTGGTAAGTGCGAAAAGGAATGGTGTCATATTGCTCAGTAGCATTCCTTTTAAAAACGAAATGCTGCCATACGTACTTCTGGCTACATAATTCATGATCTTAAGAGACTATGTTTTTTATAAGATATTGCAGTGATGGTACAACCAAGGCTTTTTATCATGAATTTTAGGTGCTCTCTTGTATAATGATTCCAACAGTGTTAAAGTTGATTTACATGACTGAGACCAGCTCATTATACAGTACAACAAATGTGGAACAATCATAGTATTTAAATACATACCAAAGGCCTCAAACGTTAGAGAATCTCTGATATAAAATTTCTTAGATTGAATCTCAATGTGGCAGCAAGTTTTTTAATAGGAGTTTTAAAATTAAGGTCTGAGTCTAATGTAATGCCTAAATATTTGAATTCAGTGACATTTTTAATACTTTGCCCATTTATAAAACTTTCTAAAACATTTCCAACTTTATACCTATTTGAGAAACACACAGATATATATATATATATATATATATATATATATATATATATATATATATATATATATATATATATATATATATATATATATATATATATATATATATATATATATATGTATATATATATATATTTTTATATTTAAGGTGAGATTTGAATTTTGCAACCATTTAAAAACATTAATGCATTTAATTTGTTAATTTAGTAGCAACTTCTGTTGGATTATTTCCATAAGTGCAAAGCACAGCATCATCAGCTTACGTTAATAAATCAGCATCAATGCATATAGCTGGTAAATCATTTATATAAATACTAAAATGCAAAGGTCCTAAAATAGATCCCTGAGGCACTTCTAATTTAATTGGTTTAAAAGTAGATTTAAAACTGTTAACCTGAACACATTGACTCTGATCACTCAAATACGATTTTATCAAATTTAGTGTTTGCTTTAAAAGACTGTATTTGATTAATTTGTTAATTAAAATATCATGGTTAACAGTATTAATTGCCTTACGTAATCAAGAAGGAATGCTCCCACCACTCCTCCTTTATCTTTTCTAAAAAGTAACAGCAAGCTATCTCAGTTGAATGTTTCTTTCTAAAACCAAACTGCATTGGATGTAGGAAAAAATTTAAATATATCTAAATATAGTGTTCATAGTGTTCATTTTAAATGATGCCATTCCTTTTTAGGCTTACCAGCTGACTGCTTACCTCTATGGACGGTTATTCAGCTGTTACGAATTTTTTCAATTAGCTCGCCATGAATGACGGTGGACTTGAGACGCGGAGAGGAGATAACCACGATGATGGGGTTCGAGTCTGCAGAAGAATGGTTCCAGAAAGCAGGTAAGACAAAAACAGAAGCCAAAAAATAAAATAAACAAATAAATAACAGGGTGAGAATGTGGTGAAACGTGGTAAAAATCAGACAAGGCCTTTTCTTTTTTAAATTGCGTTTTAAATTGGTCAGTTGGATTTAGCGCTTTTTAATCTGCGCTTTTTAAAATACTATTGGTTGGGTTAAGGGAAGGGGTAGGGTGGGTCAGTTGATTGGTCAGTCAGTCGACAGTGGCCTCTGTTGGATTTGGATTCTGTTGGAGCAGGAGTGAATGGCACTCGCGAGAGAAATTTGACATCTTAAAAAGCATACACAGCAGCCTCTCGTGGATACGCGAAAAAAACAAAAACTGCAAAAAAATGTACCTCCTGGGACACATTTGACGGTCTCATTCATTCATTTTCTTTTTGCCGTAGTCCCTTTATTAATCTAGGGTCGCTACAGCGGAATGAACCGCCAACTTATCCAGCATTTGTTTTAGGCAGCAGATGCCCTTCCAGCTGCAACCCATCACTGGGAAACACATACACACTTATTCACACACATACGCTACGGACAATTTAGCATACCCAATTCACCTATACCACGTCTTTGGACTGTGAGGTTAACCGGAGCACCCGGAGAAAACCCACGAGAACCCACGCAAACGCAGGGAGAACATGCAAACTCCACACAGAAACACCAACTTACCCAGCCGAGGCTCGAACCAGTGACCTTCTTGCTGTGAGGCAACAGCACTACCTGTTGTGCCACTGCATCACCCCATTTGACGGTCTTCAGAAATGTATATAGTTTTTTCACTTAACTTAATCCAAATATAAAAATGTAATTTGAATGAAAGACAGTAGTTTCAAAATTTTCAGAGTACTACCTTACTATTAATAAGCAGCTAATTCATAGTTTATTAACATAAAAGTGTTAGTTAATGGTTTGTCAATCACACAAAATTCATTCAATCATTTTCCTTTGGCTTAGTCCCTTACTTTATCAGGGGTCGCCACAGCAGAATGAACCGCCAACAATTTCAGCACATGTTTTATGCAGTGAAACAGTGACCTTCTTGCAACAGTGCTGAGCCACCGTGCCACCCAATAGCACGAATTGTACATTAAAATAAATTGTGACCAGCTCTTGCTACCTGTGCATTATACTGTATGTACAAACAAAAAATGTTTGCTAATAATTCACTGCCAATATCTTGATTTGAGTTTGATCAGCTGTACATTTTCCCATGCTTCAAGACTTTAGAACAGCAGGTTCAGTTGCACCCTTTGAAGTATCATGAAGGTTATCAAGGACACTAACATGCATCCATAAACGCTCAACCTGACGTCTGTGCACTTGTCAAATGGCATATCCGCGATATAAGTCACTGGGGCTAATGCAAGCTATTAATTACAAGCTGGAGGTGGGGGTGACATTTAAAGAGTGGGGAGGAGGCTGGTCCATTCACTCAGCCGTTACTGTAAGCTTATTAAAGATTTAACAGGGTCGTCGTGAGCTGTGAGTCATTCCCTCCAAAAAAAAAAAAAAAACCCCAGATAAATGATCTCCTTTATTTCACAACATCACAGAACAAAGATAACAGAGTACGGTGTTGATACATAAAATTGCATTTCCCACTGAGAGTCATGAAGACGAACATGGAGTGACGCAGCAGCCGCCGTTTCAAAAGAGCATCGGATGAAACATTTTAACTGGATTTAATCTGTTTTATTTTTTTTGCCAGCATTCTTCTTGTGGAGAATAAACCTGGCAACTAAAACCTTATCCGCTGCACTGCGGGGAATTCTGTCAGAGTCGGGAGCATTTTGACAGTTTCATTCTGTGTTGTGTGAAAACGGCTCTTGATTAATGTTTGGAGTGGTTGTGAGCTTTGTCCTCCTCATAAAGACACCCTCTGTCACTTCTTAATCTTCTTTTTTTCAGTCTTACTTGCCTCTTTCTTTCCTGCGGTTGTTGTCTCCTTTCTGTCAAACTGAAAGCATTTCTGTGCTCTCAGCTATTAACTTGTGTTCTCTATGTATATGCACTCTATCTATCTATCTATCTATCTATCTATCTATCTATCTATCTATCTATCTATCTATCTATCTATCTATCTATCTATCTATCTATCCAATTCATGCTCATTCTGAAAATGTACCCCTGTATATATTTCTGGAGAGCACCAAATACGTCCCAGGAGCTACGTTTTTTTGCAGTTTTTGTTTTCGCGAATCCACCAGAGGTCGCTGTGTATACTTTTTGAGATCTCAAATTTTTCTTGCGAGTGCCATTCGCGCCTGTCCTTCTCTCGTAAATCCACCAGAGGCCTGACTCACTGACTGAGTAATCGACTGACCCACCAACCCCCTTCCCTTAACCTAACCGATACTGTTTTCAAAAGCACTGATTGACACGGCACCCACCTCCCTAAACCCAACCAATAGTATTTTCAAAAGCAATCCAGAAAAAAAGCTCTCACGGCTGTGATTTTTACCAAGTTTTTAGATCTTACCACATTCTCACCCAGTTATTTACTTGTTTATTTTTTTTTTTTTTTTGGTTCGTGTATTTGTCTTACACGCTTTCTGGAACTGTTCTTCGCTGGACTCGAACCTTGTCGTTGCAGTCAACTCTACTTCAGGTCGTAAGTCCACCAAGGTAAGCAGCGAGGCAATAGATAAACTGGTAACAGTGAAAAAGCCACCCACACAGAGGTAAGCGTTCAACTGGTAAGTGCAAAAAGGAACGCCGTCATACCACCCTGTAGGATTCGTTTTAAAGACGAACTGCAGCCATACGTACCTCTGGCTACAAAATTTGCAATCTCCAAAAATGTATAAAGGGCTACGTTTTCAGAATGACTGTGTTGCATCCATCCATCCATCCATCCATCTATCTATATCCTTATCCTTCTCATCTGTGTCTCACTGGTCATTTGTCTCTCAGATTTACTACTAATATGTTGATCAGATCATCTCTGTTGTCACTTGCTAAATAACCACACTCTCAGAAATAAAGGTACGAGAGCTGTCACTGGGGTGGTACCTTTTCAAAAGGTACACATTTGTACTTAAAGGGTCCATATTGGTACCTCAAATGTATGTATTAGTACATAAAACTTTCAAGTGGTACACTTTCATACTTTTTAGGTACTACTTTGTACCCTTGAGGTATTAATAAGGACTCTTTAGTTACAAATGTGTACCTTTTGAAATGGTACCACCCAGTGACAGCTCTATCTTTATTTCTGATGCTGTGTTCACACCAGACACGGCATGTGCGGATAATTCGTGCTATTCACGCGTAAATAGATGCGTATACATTTTGAGTTTACTTGCTTCATCCGTGCGTCAAATCCACTTCATTCGCGCGTCAAATTGACTGAGCAATAGACGCGGATTCGCGCAATAGGCAGCACCTCTGTCTGCCCAGTGACTCTATCTTCGTTGCTAAATGGCTAACATGGATTTTGTTGAGAGAATAGCATTTTCAAATTTACCACATTCTCACCCTGTTATGCGCTTGTTTATTTAATTTTTTGACTTCTTTTTTTTGTCTTACCTGCTATCTGGAACTGTTCTTCGCCAGATTTAAACTCCGTCATTGTGGTCAACTCCTCTCTGCATCTCAAGTTCACTGGTTCAATCTCAAGAAATGGCATCATACCGCCCTGTAGCGGTGGTTTTAAAGATGAAATTCAGCCATACGTACTTCTGGATACATAATTTGTGCTCTCCAGAAATGTATATAGGGCTACGTTTTAAGAATGAGCCTATGTTGAACAATCCATTTGGTTCCAAAAGGATTTAAGCATTCATTTCTTTAATGATTTCAGGACTATTTCACTTAGACATGTCACGATTAAGGAAAAAAAAATACAATCTTAACTTCCGTTTCATGCGAAATTAAAGAGAGAGCGATTAAATAAGAGAAGATGCACGACTTGTCTTTGTGAGAATGCATTGGCAAGGTACAGTGAAGTATTTGAGTGGTACTCTGTGTTGGCATTCTCCAGAGCTCTCCAGTGCCCACCAGACACTCTATATCTCCATTTCTGAGAGGCTCTGAAAAATTTAATTAGCTTATAACCATTTAGCTACATTAATATTCATTAAAATGGCATTTTGAACTAAATGCTAATTACAACCAGATGGACAGACTCATTCGACATTTTTGTTGTTGTTGTGGGTTTGCGTTCTTGTTTAACGAAAACACTTTTGACAAATGAAACACTATGGTAAAAGGACAGGAAGTCTTTATGGAGGCTTTTTAAAGGGGGACAGAATGCATGCGTTTAAGAGGAGAGTTTGGTTTTAGAATTCTTGGATCCCAAAGACTTTTAATTGACATGTTTTTAAAAATTTGACAAGTTAGTTAATGTAATGTAATTAAATAAATAAATAATTGCAGATAATAACAGCCAGTTCTCCCTTTAAAAAAAAATAAAATAATTATTAAGTTAACAGTCCTTGTGCACTGTTCAAATGTACTACAATTTTGTTATGTTAGGGATGAAAACCTCCACTGTATTAAACTGCTGTAAAAATGCATCATTTTAAAAATAATAATAAAAATTTGCATTAATTTGTTAATCAACCTAAATCCTGATCAAAACTTTGAAATGTTTTTACCGTATTTTAACTCTTTAATTGCTAAATTCATAAATGATGTCGCTGATTTGGTGAAAAATAAAAACACACAGACACAAAATGACGTATTTTTAATATAAAAAGTAATTGTGGACTGGATTTTTTTAACCTTTCATCACTTTTCGTCTTTAACATGAATGATGAATGATAGTAATTGGTGTTATGTTCCATGTTAGTTCTGTGTATTTATTTTCCTCTCTCTGCTCCTCACTCCACTCCTAGGTTTCTTATTGATTCAGGGAGTGGGAAAAATCATCTAGGGGGCGGCGCACAGCATCCACGAACAGCCTTCCACCAGTCACCCATTAAGCACTCCGCGGACGCCGAATTAAAGCTATGGTCACACTGGGGTTTGTGTGTGCGAAATTCTGTCGTGCGGCGCTGCGAAAAGGGGCGGGGTTAAACAAGATGATTAGACATTTAAAAAAGTGAGTGATAGCTCCATGCTTTAAATTTCTGTGCAGAGAGGTCCTGTTTTGATCCTCGATTGGTCTCACGCAGTCAAGTGATGTGATTTCGCAGGTTAGAGTTCACCAAGCTTGAACTTTGCACCGCAGCAACCTGCGAAACTCGACGCATGACCCCGCGTTTCCGGTCTAACGCATTCGCGTGCATATGAATGGAAGTCTATGGAAGGAAAAGTCAAGTGTGACTGCACCTTGAGACACAAAATCACCCCAGAGTGGACAAAAACATCCCAAACAGTAAATAAGGGTTAAATTTAAATGATTTGTCTGTGCACATCACTATTCAAAACTTACTTGCAGTGACATCTTTTGTTTCATGATTTCGTGACCCAAAAATTTTGAGATTTAATCAATGTAATATCAAGTCCCAGCTACAGTTTATGGAATTTGAGAAGTAATTTAACTTAAAGGGACAGTTCACCAAAACATTTAAATTATGTAAATATTTACTCATGCTTTACTTGGTCCAAATCTTTAGTTTGAGTTTCTTTCCTCCGTTGAATACAAAAGAAGATATTGTGAAGAAAGCTGGAAACCTGTAACTATTGACTTTCATAATATTTGTTTTTCCTACTATGACAGTCAGCTGGCGACACAGTGGCTCAGTGGTTAGCACTGTCACCTCACAGCAGAAAGGTCACTGGTTTGAGTCCCAGCTGGGTCAGTTGGTATTTCTGTGTGGAGTTAGCATGTTCTCCCCTTGTTCACGTAGGTTACTGCCGGGTACTCCAGTTTCCCCCAGTCCGAAGACATGCGCTATTGGTGAATTGGATGAACTAAATTGGATGTAGTGTATGAGTGTAAGGTAATGCAAGAGTGTATGGGTGTTTTCTAGTGCTGGGTGGGGGCTGGAAGGCCATCTGCTGTATAAAACATATGCTGGATAAGTTGTTGGTTCATTCTGCTGTGGCGAACCCTGATAAATAAGGGACTAAGCCGAAGGAAAATGAATGAATGAATGAATGAACAATGGAAGTCAATGGTTACAGCTTTCTTCAAAATATCTTATTAGTGTACAACAACAGAATATGGACACTCATAAAGGTTTATAACCACTTGAGAGAGAGTAAATAGTGTGTAATTTTCATTTTTGGGTGAACTATCCCTTTAAGAACTTAGCGCTAAGTATGTGAGTTCTACTTCCTCTTCTGGAGTTTCTAAATGTCTAAAAATCATCAGTTGTAACCTTTTCCAGTTAATGTTTAAAGGTGGTTGGATTCAGAATGTCGTACTTTTATGACTATTTCTGCCATTTAAAGATGTGGGAGAAGAAGTATTGTATGCTAATATGCTATTGTGAATTCAGCAGGTGACTTCCAAATGGTATTTTTGTACCCTTGAAAGGCTCCGCAGAAAGGTGAAGCTATTCGTGGCATTATTCCAAACTAAAGTGAATAATCCCTTCAAGAAAGTCCTTCAAGGCCATTAGTACCAGACGATGGTCACTTCAAGGAGGTAATATCACTATTGGTGTAATTCCTTGAGATTCATTTTGAACCCTGAGAGAATAGTGAATTAAGGAGATTTGGGTTACAGCCATAGAGAGCTGCAAGGATGACATATTTGCACAAAATGAAGCGAGATGGACAGATGGATGGATGAATGGATGGATGGATAGATGGATGAATGAATGGATGGATGGATGGATGGATGGATGGATGGATGAAAAATATTAGATGGATGAATGGAAAATTATTGGATGGATGGATGGATGGATGGATGGGTGGATGGACAGATATGGATGGATGGATGGATGGATGGATGGATGGACAGATATTCAAATGGAAGGTTGGTTGGATGGATGGTAGGATGGATGGATAGATATTCAAATGGATAAATGGATGGATGGATTGATGGATTAATGGATTGATGGATGGACAGACAGATTCGGATGGATGGATGGATGGATGGAGGATGGATGGATGGATGGATGGATGATAGATGGGTGGATGGATGAATTGATAGATGGGTGGATGGATGGACAGATATTCAAATGGATGCTTGGATGAATGGATGGATGGATGGATATTCAAATGGATGGATGGATGGACGGATGGATGGATGGACAGATGTTCAAATGGATGGATTGATGGATGAATGAATGCACAGATATTCAAAATGTATGGATGAATGGGCAGATATTCAAATGGATGGATGAATGGATGGATGGATGGATGGATGGATGGATGGATGGATGGATGGATGGATATTCAAATGGATGGGTAGATGGATGGATGTACAGATATTTAAACGGATGGGTGGATGGATGGATGTACAGATATTCAAATGGATGTATGAATGGATGGATGGATGGATGGATGGATATTCAAATGGATGGATGGATGGATGGATGACTGAATGCATAGATATTCAAATGGATGGATGGACATATATTCAAATGGATAGATTATTGGATGGATGGATGGATGGATGGATGGATGGATGGATGGATGGATGGATGGATGGATGGATGGATGGATGGATGGACGGATGGATGGATGGATGGGTGGATAGACGGACAGATAAGGATGGATGGATGGAAGGATGATGGATGGATGGATGGATGGATGGATGGATGGATGGATGGATGGATGGACAGATATGGATGGATGGATGGATGGATGGATGGATGGATGGATGGATGGACAGATATTCATATGAATGGATGAATTTATGGACATATTCAAATGGGTCAATAGATGGATGAATTGATGGATGAATAGATAGATATTTAAATGGGTTTATATCCAAACGATGGATGGATGGATGGACACATATTCAATTGGATGGATGGATGGATGCATGGATGGATGGACACATATTCAAATGGATGGATGGACAGATGGATGGATGGATGAAAAAAAATCCACACAATTCTTTCATGTTGTCCCGACACAAATGGATTAAGTTGTCCCATAAAAAAAATAAAGAATTGAGTTGATTCAGCTCATTTTAAATAATAATAATAATTTTGGAGTGTGTATACTGATTTGTTTATCCAGTTTTTAAAAGACAACAGCTTGGTAAACATTACACCCATGTGACCAATCGGCTGTCTCCATTTGCCTTGTTTACTGTTGGTTATTAAGCTACCAATACTAGTTAGCCACTCAACCAACTTGATAGAAACACACATAATTCATTCATTCATTTTCCTTTGGCTTAGTCTCTGATTTATCAGAGGTTGCCACAGTGGAATGAACCCCCAACTATTCCAGCATATGTTTTAAAAGTGTTTAATTTAAATATAGCGCATGTCTTTGCACTGTTGGGGAAACTCCACACAGAAATGCCAACTGGCCCAAATAAAAGTACCTCCTGGCACTTATTTCATGCTGTCCAGAAATGTATGTCATCTATTATCTTAATGAGATCAGATTTATTTATTATCTGTCAGTTGTTCAGACACATCATTAAAAATAAACTTCAGTGTATCAGTGTATCCGCGGGGTCTTAAAAAGTCTTAAATCTGAAAAGCAAAATTTTAGGCCTTAAAAAGTCTTAAATTTACTGAAATGTTGTTTTAACAGGTCTTAATTTTTCTTTGTTCATGTATACTAACCTGACCTATATTATTATTATGGTAGACTAAAGTAATTGACAGCTATGTTTTGTTCTATTCTGGGTAAGGGTTATAGGTTTGTGAAAAGATATACTTGAAAATTACAACAAAAAAAATTTAAACTAAATTATTATTGTATTATTAAATGTAATAAATTGTGATCATTTTTTTTTTTCTAACTGGGATATTCGAAAACAAAATCTGTTTAAATCTAGCCCTGTATAAGTCTAAAATTTCATTCATAATGGTCTAAAAAATGTCTTAAAAAGTCTTAAATTTAACTTGGTGAAACCTGCAGAAACCCTGTTCAATAAGCTTCATGTTTTTGGAGCTGGAGTTGCTATTATAAAGGTTATCGCACACTGAATCCAAAATTTGTATGTGTAATTTTCGCAAGTTAAAAAATAAATTCGACCTCACTGTCAATCGTATGGACACACTGCCTCCGAAACTTTCATCCCTCATAAAAAAATTCAAACCAGGTTCGATTTTTTTTCCATTTTTCGCATTCAAAAATGCACTTTCAGAGGTGTTTTGACGGTTCACAGCCACCGTACAAGCGAAAATCTACAGTAAATACAAAATGCCATCATTTGAGCTACAAATAACTTTGTGACGAACGCAGTGCATAAAATAAAGACAGAATGTGGCAGACAGTCGAGAACCCCTACATGCTGAATTCAGTGACTGGTGCAACTTTCCTCTGCTGCTGCTTGGTGTGTGTGTGTGTGTGTGTGTGTGTCCATACATTTGACGTACTGCCCATAGACATTATAATTGAAAGCATAGTCCGCTTTTAGTACATTGCTTCGACACGTCAACGCAGTCACCATCTATTATGTCTTCAGGTACTGCCAGTCTATTTTCAGGATAGTGTTTACGTACATGAATGTGTGAAGTATCACAAGCAAAATATCAAAACTCCACTGATTTCCTGAAATAAACTTTGCATTTCGCGATAATCGTAGCATAGCTCTTAGAAAAGGAGAACTCTCCTTCCTCTCTATAGAAAGAGGAGAACAAAGCGTCACAGCTTGAACTGACTCCGAAATGCTTTGTGTTTTTTGTAGTAGATTAATTAATACGCATTGAACTCATGGTTACATGACAAATTTTTCACATACGAATATGAAAAAAAGGAAATGAAAATTTCGGACTACAGCGTCAAAGACCTTAAGACTATTATATTCATTTTCTTTTCGGGTTAGTCCCTTTATTAAAAAAAGGGGTCGCCACAGCGGAATGAACCAACAACTTATCCAGCATATGATTTTATGCAGCGGATGCCCAGCATATGATTTTACGCAGCGGATGCCCTTCCAGTGATGTTACCCATCACTGGGAAACATCCATACACACTCATTCACACACACACGGACAATTTAGCTTACCCAATTCACCTAAAACACGTTTTTGGACTTGTGGGTGAAATAGGAGCACCCTCGGAAAACCCACGCGAACACGGAGAGACCATGCAAACTCCAGACACAGAAACGCCAACTGACCAAGCCGAGGCTCAAACCAGCTGTGAGGTGAATGTGCTACCCACTGCGCCACCATGCAGCCCAAGACTTTTATAAACATGTTTACATTTATTTATTTGATGTCACACAGTTAATTCTCTCTCATATTTGTGTTTCTTGTTGAACCTTCTTAGTGAAGTTTCACAAACTAATTTCGAGAGGAGCACGTGATATGATTTACTGCAGCTGGCCACCCATCTACATTCATTAGTTAGCCAATCAGATTAATCCCAACTCACTATAAGTAGCCTAGCTAGAACTACTGTCTTATTTCCAACTTTACCACGGGGAGCTCTCAAGAACCACCTGATCTCATACTCCCCTCACATGCTCTATGGACCAGGCGGGAGCCCTGGGCTCAACTATCTCCGAGCTCAGGGTTCTCTCCAGGTACAGCATTCCAAACCTGCTAACAGTTGTCAAAGAATATCTAAGTGTGAACTCTTGAAGTTTGTTTGAGCGATCGGTTAAGTTCATTATACTTTCAATTATGTGGAATTAGTGGTTCAAAGTATTGTCTTGATCTGTAGGTCAAGCAAAGTTAAACACGTTCTGCTTGATTCTTCCAATACATTCAATTCATCACCTGCATTGTCTTCTCCTATAGATTTTTCCACAGCCGTCCTTTCTATAGATGAGCAGCAATAAAAACAGCATTTTATCCAACATAGTGTTTTTCTTTTTCTGTACATCCTGTAATTGTTAATTTTCAGTCTTCTGTCGTCCATCTTTCATGAGTTCTAATTCCTAACATACTGTAGCACTTGACCATAAAGAATTTATTTAGCTACAGCTTTAGAGGGGTGACGTAGTGAATTTCTGACAGCATGTGAAGGCAGAATAATACACATGCCCGTACGCATTATATTCTATGGCTTTTGACATGAAACTTTATGGCCCAATATCACCAACTCCTACATTTTACGGGATGGTGGAAAGCCAGGATGTTTGACGACGACCATTCAGATTCTCATTGTAGGAAAAAGGCTTAAGAGGCATTGAAAACAATACCATTTTTATAACACAAAATAGGAACATATGTATTATGTGTTCAGTCAGTCTGATCCCTAGAGAAAACTATTTTAAGTATTGATGAAAAAATGACAAATTTATATGAAATATTTTATTATTTAATTTGTATGAAAACATACCGTTTTTAAAAGAGGAAGAGTTTGGGGAGGATCAATTTGTAGTAAAATGTATTAAAAAGCTTGTACGAATGCATAGGTATTAGTTAAATTAAAAAATTATGGTTCATCTTCAGTCCTTATTCTTTACATATGAACCAGTGCAAGCATTGGAATCTTTTTGGCACAAGACTTCCACTCTCATTCCCTTCCATTGATTTTTAGACGTTAAAAACAGCTCGTCATGCTGCTTGACGTTCAAACTGATATTTTGTTGTTATATAATTATACTTTTATGTATAGTCGTAAACACACTTGTTTGTAGAGCAAGTAGTTTTACCGTTTTCTGTTGTTTATTTTTCCTAGTCATTTCTCTTATTGAATCCGTAAGTTCTAAAACAATCACAAAATTGAGTGCACTTCCACAGCATGCAGAATTTAAAAAAATTACAATAGTGGACTACAGAACCAAATGTGCACGTGTATGTTATTGATAACTAAATAACCATTGACCCGACATCCAAAATACGGCTTATTTAAATAATTTTTGGATGCACATAAACATTGATCCTTTTGATGATATGATTTTTCCAATGTTATATGCTAAAAACTACACTTTTTGTCATGTAAACGTACACACAAATAAAGGGCTATTTGGCTTGGAACTTCATAGTATGCATCAAAAATAAAACTACAGCTAAAATCTAACTTCAATCTAAAATCAACCCAGGCTCATTGGAAATATGTGCCCAGGGCTACATTTTTGAGATCCAAGGATTATGTACTCTGAACGACGTCTTCTTGCAGTTTTCATTTTTACAAATCCACTAGAGCATGCAAGTGTACATTTTTAACTGACATTTTCTCATATGTTGTGTTTCTCTTAAATCCACTAGAGTCCGCTGTGTACATTTCTCCCCATCTCAATGTCCTATTCACCTCATTCTCCGTGTGCGAGCGGGCGCAGCCATTTGAATCATTTTGGCTTGAGACGTCCAGTCTCATTCACTTCCATTCATTTTTAGACGTTAAAAACCGCTCGTTTTGCTGCTTGGTGTTGCAAACTGATATTTTTTTATTATATTACACTATTTTGTCTGTATTGTCATGCAAATGCTTGTTTGTAGAGAAAGTAGTTTAACTGTATTCTGCCGTTTATTATTCCTAGTCATTTATCCCATTGGCAGAGCACACTTCCGCATTGAAGAATAAGGTCAACAGTGCACGTCCATAGGAGAGGCCGATCAGCTTGTAGTTGTGCATTAAATATCAGTTTGATATCGACTGAACCACCCACCCCCTTCCCTAAGCTCTAACGATAGTGTAAAGCAGTGGTTCTCAAACTCTGTCCTAGAAGTCCAATGTCCTGCAGATTTTAGCTCCAACTTGCCTCAACACACCTGGAAGGATGTTTTTAGAAAGCCTAGTAAGAGGTTGATTAGCTAGCCCAGGTGTGTTTGATCGGAGTTGGATCTCCAGAACATCCAGGACTGAGATTGAGAACCCCTGGTGTAAAGAAAACCAGAAGAGAAAAGACATCGCTGTTACATGCTTTTACAAAGCGTCCTTAGCTGGACGTAGACCCTGGTCTGCTCTGCTCCGCCTCCCAAGTCTGGAACCATTTGTGGCAAGCTACCAAGCAAAACCGTCATGCTGGAAAAGCTGTCTATACAGAGGTAAGCAGTCAGCTGTACCGCACCATAGCATTCATTTACACTCAAAATGCAGCCATTATGTACCCCGGAGAACATATTTCTGTTCTCAGAAATGTAGCCCTGGGCACATTTTCCCAATGAGCCTGTGTTACGAAAAATGTACATTATGACACAGGCTGCATCCCAATTCACATACTATTCATCCTTAATAGTATTCAAAAATAGAATTAGTATGTCCCAAGCCATAGTATGTTGAAAAAGAGTATATCAAAGGTACCCGGTTTACTATTTCCAGTAAAAATTCAATGTGTAGAAGCGTCCATACAATAACAAATAATATTGCCCACAATACATTGCACGTTGGGTGTGAAATTGATTAGAACTACAAACTCGTGTACAAAGTGAAAAACAAACTACAAACATGGTGGACGCACGAGACCAACCGTCAAGTAGAGAGGCTTCGTTCAGGTTGTTTAAATGACTGTTAGTCAAAATGGAACCAACTGGAACATATTTAAACCGTGTTTTCTGTGTTATGTTTCATCTGCAACAACAATGTGAACTTATATCAAGATTTGTTTGGGTATTCATTTCTGAATGCAGAATTACCCAAAGACTTCCGAGAAAGACTCGCGAATGGCAGATTATCCTGCTGCTGGATCTCCAATAAGCTAGATAATTAAATATGAAAGAAATTTGGATGATGTGTCGAGATGATTGACAGTGGATTTAACTACACAACATCATAAGACGTTAATATTAGGTTAGATTTAGGTCATGATGTCAGGTGATAAAAATTCAATGTCTAGCCAGCCTCTAAGGACAACGTTATTTTGACGTCCAATAATGACGTCAAATTACGTTGATATTTGGTTGATTTTAGGTTGTATTGGAAAGTGATCAAAATCCAACGTCTGAGAGATGTCATAGTGGTAACGTCCACACAACGTCAAGGTGTAACATGATTAGACGTTGATATTTAGTTGATTTTAGGTTGGACATTGGACATTGACGTTTTTGATGTTTTTCCCCTTGACGTTGGGGAACGTTGGGATACAACATCAATATGACGTCACGTCTGTGTCTGCAGGGTAAGCAACATAGCGATCTGTTAACGAGGAAGTAGTATGTCCCAAAGCTTGCATACTCTTCTGTTACACACTCAAAAGTATATACTTTTCCTTTAAAAAAATAGTGTAAACATACTTTTAGAGTGTAGTATAAGAATTGGGACACAGCAAGTCTTTTTTGCTCATAGTATGAGGGAAATGACCTGTTCCCTGAATAACATTATTACATTCATTTTTTAAGATGATTAAACTCAGTTTTTTACTAATATATACTTAAATTATCTTCACTAAAAGATGGACTTTTTTCAGCATAATCAACATTCTCCTTTCCAGCCAATGAAATGCAGTCCTGATTTCCACATTTTTTGCTCTAATCTCCTCCTTTGCTTAAGAGGGTGTCATCAAACTGCAATTCCCCTCTTCCACTCACTCATCAACCTGTCATTTCGAGGGCCGTGTGACTGAATTATCCTCTACACTCTCCTGCTCTGTATTATGGCAGTTACTGCAGATTCACCTTCCCCTTTTTTATCACAGTAAATATCTGCCTTCACCCCAGCAACTGCAGACTGCAGCCCTGCACCTCTGGAGGACAAACAGCCATATCAGACAAAAGAGAGACGCAGCCAGCCACGACATGCTCCTGATGAAAAAAAAACATCTTTTATCTGCAGCGTGATCATGAAGTGTATGGACATTTCGTTATCAGACAGTCCTAAAGCTCTGACCTTGACTTTGCATTGAGAGCGAGGGCAGCATGAACACGTCAGACTTCATGCGTCGATTTCTGCAGTAACAGCTTCATCTTTTTTTATTATTATTCTTCAGCCGGCTCTACAGGTTGTCTTTGGACAAGCGCTGCAAGAAATATAAACACTTCATAGTATCAATGCTTCATGTCAAGGATGTAACCACATATTTAGAGGTCTGTATTATGACAGAAGCCGGACAAACTAAGGAGTTATAGAGTTGGCAAACGGCGGACAGCCGACAGCGTGAAATATGGAAAGTCGGAGAGATTCACTTCTAACAGTAAGAGCCAATGAACAGCCTACACTCGTTAAAGTAAAGGTTCTGTGTCTGCATTCGTGGTTCCATAAAGAAGTTTAAACATTCATGCAACCTTTTCATTGAACAAAAGGTTATTTAAAGAGTTTCGTCACACTAAGAAAAAAAGGGGTTCTTTTAGCAACATTTTAGGAACATTTCATTAAAATGATTCTTCTATGGCAGTGTTTTTCAACCATGTTCCTGAAGGACCATCAACATCATTGTGGAGTATGCCGATTTTAGTCGCATTATTTAAGTGCAGTACAGATATGTAAATACCTTAATCGAATTATTACCGTCATGTAGGACTTTACGCAGCGTTTTGCGACAGGTTAATCCACACACACACACACACACACACACACACACACACACATGCGGCTGTTTGATACTCTTTGCACCTACCCAATCACCTGCATCGTGAAATGCTGAGTTTTTTTTTCTTCCATTCAGCATGTGGTATGAACTTCTATTAAAACAACACTCCAGCAGTCCATAGTTGCATCCAATATCTCGTTTGTCACGGACGGCATGCAAGAAATGTTCGTGAATAAAAGTAAAAGTGCCAAATTGCAGTTGAAGTTGACAAATTAAAAATGAAACACCCGAAATTACATGAAACTCTGGAGGAAATGTGGATAAGGTGGCTGACGTTAATCGAATTATGTGCTTTAACAGGTAAAACGGGATCATGAAAGTAACACTTAAATAGCAACTCATGTAAACACGTTAGTCTTATTATTCTCTTAATTAGATTAAAGCAAATAATGTGATTACTGATGTCCATGTAAACGTAGTCACTGTTGTAGGGTTTAGGGAAGGAGGAGGCTGGGTCAGTCGATAGGTCAGTCAGTTGATCAACAGCGGCCTCTGGTGGATTTACGCGAGAACAGTGGGTGGAAATGAAATTTGAGATCTCGCAAAAAGTACCAGCGCCCTCTGGTGGATTTGCAAAAACAAAAACTGCAAAAAAGTAGCTCCTGGGACATATTTGGCGCTCTCCATAAATGTATATAGAGATACATTTTCAGAATGAGCCTGGGTTGGTTATAAGAGACTAATAAAGTTATGCTAATAACCTTAACTTTTTGTAAAGCTGCTTTGAAACATTAATAATGCAAATAGGCTTTTTGTTTCAATTGAATTTAATGTTAAGGTTCAATTTCAGAGGTAGCCACAGCAGAATGAACTGCCATCTATTCCTAGTATTCCACTGTATTACATAGACAGGCATAGCCATGAGTTCTGAGTAAGCCAAATAGGCTCAACCCACCTGTTTACTGTAGTAAAAAACACTTTCTATATTCGAGTGCATTTTTTGTTTCCATGTATTGAATAAATAAACTGCCGCTTTTCTTATTAATTGACATATATATATATATATATATATATATATATATATATATATATATATATATATATATATATATATATATATATATATTTTTTTTTTTTTTTTTATTATTATTATTATTTTTTATGTATGTCAATTAATTAGAAAAGCGGCAGTTTATATCTATATTTAAACTTACAGGCTATTTCACATATTTCACGATCTGAATGATAATAATAAATAAGAAGTATTTTTTTTAATACTAAACAACAATTGATGTTTCTATCTCTGTCAGTGACCCAGCGACAGTTAAAACGAGTACATTCTCTAAGTGCTTTTGTCACTGTTTTCAATACTTTCTGTGCAAGACTGTATGGTATAGTTAATGCCACACAAACTGTAAAGTGTTTAATGTTGGTAGTTCATTATGAAATAAAAATAGCGAAATGTTCGTTAAGAGTTACATTTTTTCACTGGAGGAAACAGCTGTGCTGATGAGGTGAACGCCGAGAAAACTGGAGAAAACCTGACTGCTCCTCCTTGACATTGGGATTCAGGTGATACAAGGTTTTCTAGCCTATATATATAAATATATATATATATATATATATATATATATATATATATATATATATATATATATATATATATATATATATCGGCAAATAAGCCGATATTATAACAATTTATCAATAAACACACACCTCATTCTCTCGCTGTCCAGAGCTGTGGTTTGCTGATCAACTGAAAAACAAAAGATGGGAAGGAGCCGAATTCTGCCGCCGTTTTCATTTCAAATTTAAAGGGGACTGAGGCGATAATTTAGTGTACAGTTTATGAGCTAATCGCAAAAGTTTTAGGGGGGCTGAGTAGAAATGAGGCTACGGCCTCCCTAAAATAGGCCTAGCAACGCTTATGGTGCTAACCAATGAGCCACCATGTCGCCTATATGCCAAATTTTATAATTTAAATAATATTCTAAATAGGCGTAAAGAGTTGTGCTACTGTAACAAATGTCTTGTTTATTTGCTGCTCAATAAGAGCCGTTTTGAGAAAGTCTGTGCATCAGATGATCTGCAAAACTATTGTTTTGGCGGCTTATTACTGAACTTCTGTCCTCTTCACCCACAACAGATACATTTGAAGTTGGAGACGGGAAGATTTCTCTGTCTCTTTCAACAACTGCTTGCATAGTTTATGCACGGCTGGAACCATGAGGTCTCCTGAGGCCTGGTCTCCTCATCTGGTGGAGCTGAAGACAGAGAGTGGGCTGGAGAAAGAGAGAGAGAGATTTCCCTGAGTGGGCAGCAGGAAGACAAACAATCCATCAATATAGAGCCTCCATCAATAGTGCCCTCTGCTGGAGGGGGTCAAAATAACAACACTGGTGTGGAACAATAAGACATCATGTGCAAAATCTGGAAGAAAGAAGATGGTTGCTAGGGGTTGTTAGAGTGCTCTGAGAGTTTACTATGTGGGTGCTTTATATAGTGCCACAGCATACATGAGTACAACCCTAACAAACCTCTTTTAAATGTAATATTTTCTATAGGATGCTATGCCATAACATATTTGTGCATAAACATTATCAATAGCAATTTAACTAAATTTAATGGAGAAATTTTACTTCAAATGATCCAAAAAACAGTACACCCTATACTATGAAATAAAACTGCTATAAAGAGAAATAATCAAGCAAAACATTTATATATTCTAAATTTGTGAAAGTGTTGAGCGATATACAAAATTTTCAAATCGCCATATCGTCCCCCTATGAGATCGGCAATACACGATACTATCGCATGGGGCACGGCAGTGTTAGGTTAACTTATTTGCTCATTTATTTAATCATTTCTAAACATATATTTAATAACCTTTCGACTGTTTTTTTACTTATTTAATAGTCTTACTTCATTTGCATTATGTTCTATTTTTAAAAAAAATTAAAATAAATGCAAATAACAGCGCTCTTCCTGCATTATAGGATTTGATATCTAATTTATTTCAAACATAAGACTGGGTGCAACAGTGATGAACAGGTTATCAACAGGACTGCTGCAAAATAGATGTATGTAAATATAAGTAGATAAAAGCAAATTAAATTATATTTATCTACGCACAGAAAAGAAAATTGTAAGTTTGTTTCTACTTGGAGGCATTTTCTCCATACTTTATCCAGTTGAGCGCGTGGCGGCTTCAGGTCTGATCATCATCAAAAATTTGTATTTGCTAAAATACAAATATTTTATTGTTTTCTCATAAGAGAAATGGTTTCTTTTTAGACACAGTATAGGCTATTGCCGACCCACCGCAGCCATGGCTCTCTTATTAAATATTTGACTGCAGACCTACATACAAATTTTTCACTGAGCTGAGTAAAAGGTACTTTGATTAATTATCAATAATCTGTTCAATAATTTGTTTAAGCCAAAACGAATGGTAAAATACAGGTTGTAATTTGATTTAATATAGTTTAAAAAGTTAAATATATTTTAATAGCCAATATAAATAATCATCGCATATTTTTAAATTAAAAAATAGTCCATTTTCTGAAAAATGCCCATTTTCATGTTTATCATTTCATCGAATTAATATTGATGTGAACAGCTGAAGCGGTCAAATTATTTGTAGTTTATTTATCGTCAATGATGAAGATTAAAATTCTATTTAATACTGTAATTAAACATTTAATAGATCTATATTAAATCGCGATAGGTCTCAGTTCTCAGTGATATCTCCGCCTATCATCGATAAACTATACAATCTTTTATCGGCACTATGTATATATATATATATATATATATATATATATATATATATATATATATATATATATATATATATATATATATATATATATATATATACAAGATCTGACAGCTGAATAAATAAGCTTTCCTTTGATGTACTTTCCATTGATGTACTGTAGGGTTCAAAAATATTGAAATATTGAGAAAATTGCCTTTAAAATGTCCAAATTAAATTCTTATAAAATTTTTATTTTAGATATATTTACAGTACATTTATAAAATATCTTTAAAGAGCAGGATGTTTTCTTAAAATTATTATTATTTTTAACATGCAATAAAACATCACCTTGGAATTATAAGGTTCTATCTGTATTCTAAAGGATTTAGAGATATTGAGCTTCAAAGTTTTGGCAAAAAATATGCAGAGACTCTAAATGTACTCTAAATGTTAATTATTAAAATTATCTTCAATTAGAAAATTGGGATAAAATAAACAAGGCAAATGAAGATAGAAAGTCATTTTCTGCTTGCACTTATATGGTTCGATCTGGCAGATCATTAGTTGAAGCAAAACTTTTCAACAGTCTGCTTATTAATTTAATTTAAAAGATAAAAATTGGTGTTGTAGCAATATGTTGATGTTTGGGAAAAGGGAAATTGTTTGGTCATTTAATAAGAATATGTGAATAACTCAATTTTGACAAAAATGTCAGATAGAACCTTATAAATCTAAGGTGACAAAATCATGACTGATACAATGTATTTTTGGCTATTCCCAAAAATATACCCATGCAGCATAAGGCTGGTTATAGCATAAACGCTGGATATGTTGTCCCAGCCTGATCTCACGAAAAAACGTAAGTATTTTACGTTTTAACAGTTTAGTGGCTAATTCGTACAAATTCGTACGAGTTCAGTCCTACGAAATTGTACGATTTTAAAAAGGAGGCGTGGCACCTAACCCCACCCCGAAACCCAACCGTCATTGGCGGATGAGCAAATCGTACTAAATTGTACGAATTAGATCGTACGAATTCATACGAGTTAGCCACTAAATCAAAAAGTTACGAATTGCCGTGAGATTGTGTTGGTTGTCCCGAGTCACAAATAGAGACGCTGGCAGCTTCACAATATTACTGATTTATCTGTATTTTTATTAAATAAATGCAGCCTTGATAAGAATAAAAGCTTGCTTAAGCACCAACCTTGAAAACCAAACCAATTACAATACAACCCTAAAACAAAGTTTCTTCAACTCTGTAAGAGTTAAAGTAACACAAATACCACCAGAAATGATACCTAAATATGAGTAAAAGTGATACTGATATCACAGTGGAGAAATCAATATGCCATTTTTACCTAAATACGAGTTAAAGTAATGATACCAGCACAAATACTGCAGCAGAGAAATAAATAAATAAATGCTGTTTTTAATCCAATATTTTTATTTAAATAATCATTACGCAATTTGCATAATTTACGAGGACAGCAAAATGTTCTGTGCCTCCTACCTCGCCGCATAAACAGCACTAATTTAATAGCCTCCATAATGGAGCAGTCAGCAGCAGACGGCGTTACCTCTGCTCTTTAAAGCTTTGATAGCAGTGTTCCTGTATTTACGAGCTGAGGAAACTTCTTACATGTCATTAGAGTCTGTTAATGCATGCTTTAGATGATCGCCGCGATGTGAGGGCGGTTGTTCTTTAGGTAATGAAGCAAAACAAAGAGAAAATGGATGACCACGGTGAGATGGAGCTGTGTGGGAGGAGCAGACGGGACAGGGGGGGGGGGGGATGCATAAAGAGACTCAGTGGAGAATGGAAAGAGAGAGTTTGTGGTGAAGAGAGAAGCCATGCAGAGATGTGTACAGTTCAGAGGCAGGTCAGCCTGGTGAGGAGGTGGGCCAGAGTTTTGATGAGCGCCGAGGAGAGACGGGTATTTTGGGCCGAGGTGGCGTCTCTCTCTGCGGGGCGCAGGGTTTCCATGTGGCAAGTGGGGAGTAAACACAACACGGAAATGACACAAACTCACAAAACACACAGAGGGGGGTCATCGCTGATAGAGAGACGCCACCATGAGAGAAGAATCGGTGTGTGTGTACAGGTTTATGTGGTTTGAAAAGAGACAAAACTGTATAATGACATGTGTATGACCTAGTTGTACTTTATTAAGGTGGTTTATTCTAGTTAATTCAGGTAGTTCCTTCTAAATACTTAAATCATATTTAACTGGGTTTTTTAACATTCAAAAATTGGGTTGAGTTTAAGGGTAGGGTAAGGCTTTTAATACTTAACTGTCTCTGAACTATTGATGTGTATACTTTTGTATTATTTCTCTTGTTTTATTGCTCTTGTTTTATTGGTTAATGTCCTTGAGTTGCCAGAAATGTGCCTTTAAATAAAATGTATTATTATTATTAAGGCAAACATAGGCTCATTCTGAAAATGTACCCCTATATACATTTCTGAAGATCACAAATTATGTAGCCAGAATTACATATGGCTGCATTTCATCTTTAAAACGAACGCTACTGGGCGATATGATGCCGTTCCTTTTTGCGCTTACCAGCTGACCACTTACCTCCATATAGACGGCTTTTCCGCTGTTACCAGTTTGCCCAGTAGCTTGCATTGTATGTTGGCAGCAGGGGCGTCGCTAGACCCAATTTACTGGGGCACGTGCCCCAGTAAAAATCTCCAGTGCCCCAGTAAATGCATTGAGATATGATTTACTTCATATGCAAGTGTATTTATTGAGTGGTAATTCCGAAATAAAGATGTTATTCTCTATGTGCAAACGAACCAACGCTGGTGAAAGCAGTGTGTTTAATAAAAAAGCAAACTGATGCATCTCCGCGTGTGCGCAGAGAAATTGCGCCTCTCCGCCCGTCGCACGCGTTGCTCTTCTGCCGGTGCGAGTCCCGGTAGTTAACATGCGTGCCAAAAAAGCAGGCTACTTACTTGTCACGCGCCGCTCATGCGTTGTAAAACCAGCGTTTTATTTAGCTAGTCGACAAAAATAAAGTTTAAACAATATGACGGTGATCTTACTAAGCATGCCTCCTGATTTTTTTGTATGAAGCAAAAAGGAGGGATGAGGAGTCCGGGAGGTAAAGACTTAATAAACCTAATTCTCTGCCATGTGTCAAATGCAAGACAACAGATATAAGGGGTACGTAATCAGAATGAGCCTGAGTTGCATATTTTACATTTCTGTACATAGAGGTCATGTTTTGATCTTCAATTGGTCTCACGCTGTCACATGATGCGATTTCGCACGCAACAAACTGCAAAACTTGTCGCACAAGCTTGAGTTTCCGGACTGTCGCATTTGCTTGAGTATGAATGGAAGTCTATGGGGCGAAAGTGCAGTGTGACTGCGGCGTTACCCTGTAGAGCAGGGGTGCCAAAACTTGGTCCTGGAGGGACGGTGTCCTGGAGAGCTTAGCTCCAACCCTAAACTCAAAGCTAATCAAGCTCTTACTATATATACTATAGTACTATATTATATAGAAACTTCCAGGCAGGTGTGTTGAAGCAAGTTGGAGCTATACTCTGCAAGACACTGGCCCTCCAGGACCAAGTTTAGACACCCCTGCTGTAGAGAGTCCCTTTTTGAATGTATGATTTACATAGAATAGTAAACAGTTTGTAGTATTCAGATTAAAATAATTGGTTAAAAGTAAGTTTTTGGAGAGGGAAAGGGTTATTCTATTCACTGTTTTATATTAAGTTAGTACTAAAGCTAAATAAAATATTGAGGGATTTAGCGTGTTTATTAAAAATCATAGTTTTTTTTGTTTTATATACATAAATTACATAAAAAGGTTTTTAAAAAAAGTTGTATTACGTTATGTGACTGTAGAAGTCACACTTTAAAATGAGAATATGTCATATATTATGCTTATTTATATGTGAAAAAAAGCTAAAATAATTATTTATTGTTTTGGCTCATTAGAAATCCTGTCATGTCATCTTGAGGCACTAATACAAGTTTATGGAGGTGTCCTAGTGGAGCCCCTGGTTCTAAACCACTGTATTAAGCCCCAGGTGCTTTGTTCTACCTATAATAGTGTTGTGCTTCCCTTCACATGTGAACCTCTTAGTCAAAAAATGTCAGATAATAATGACAAGACAACATATGTGCCCACACACCTGCAAAGCTCTTGTTTCCCCTACAGATATGTTTCTCCTGACCACTGCGCTCCAGCTCCAGCTCTAGCTCTCAATCTCTGTGCCCCTGGCTGGCCGCGGTCGGGGGTGGGTAATTACCTGAGTCCCAGGCTTCTCCTCTCTCACAGGCCCGGAGCCCCATAAATCCTTCCCCTGCCTCGTAGGTCTGTTCTAACAATGGCCAGAGAAGTATCCTCAGATATTTTATTGCCTTCGCCAGCTCTGACCTTTGGTGGTGCAAGTGGCCCGAGGGGGAATCAAGATGCACCTTAGAGAGAAAGGACAGAATGAGAAAAATAAATGTATAAAAGCGAGCACAGGACCATCAGCAGGAGAAGGATGGCGTACGGTGTGGGAGTAGTTGAATTTTTTAAAACGTGAAGGCTGGTGGTGGAAAGACAGATAGGGAATAATGCTGGTCTGCTCAATTGAGGTGGAAATATGTGGATGGACATATCTCAGCATGGGATTTGATGATGGCCATCCAGTTAGCGCTATATGTAACGAGTATCAAAAACTAGTTAATTAATGTAGAGATACACAAGAAAATGTTCAAGTACATACCTGATGTGTGTACAGTTGAGATCTGAATTATTAGCCCCTCATTTTTATATTATTTTGACAGATTCAAACCACTGCAGAAATGTTCAAACCAACAAATGTTCTAAACCACGTCATATACAGTACAGATACATTATTAATAGCCTACTATAAATTAAAACCATTAGCGTATGCTATATATTTTTGTTTTCACAAGCTTTGGAGACTTAACGTAAATTCCTCTTTTAAATAATAAGGTCACCTATAGCTTTCGTCACGATCCACGGATGCATTCATAATGGCATAAATGTTTTCAAAGTGCACTACGAAGGGAACGCAATTGTGAATATGAAGATTGCTAAAACTGAACTGTAAAAAATACTTTGAAAGCAAATTACACCTAAGAGAGATGAATTTTAAGTTGTTGTTTTTTAACCTTCCTGTCGTGTTCGGGTCAAATCTGACTGAACTTAAAACACTCATAAATATTGTGTTTTACATCTGATTGCATCAAGGCCAGCAACAAGGTGGCGCAGTAGGTAGTGGTGTCACCTCACAGCATGAAGGTCGCTGGTTCGAGCCTCGGCTGCACTTGAATATATAAAAGTGATGATCTTTTATTGAATTGTGAGTGTTTAAATCAACCATGTTACACCTGTGGTGTTCTCGGTCAAAAGTGACCGCCATAGGAAATGAATGGGTATCCAGACTATATTCATCCATCAGACAGAAAACATCCCCATACACACCACCCCAACTCACTCACTCACTAACTCACTTACACATTTCAGTGATGCGGGTAGGTCATGTGATAATGACAAATAACATACAGTATGCATGAATTCCCTTCATAATACTCACATTCATACTATATAGAACATACTTTTCTAACGGTTGTGTAGTTCAAATGTCGTACCTACTGAGTAGTAGACAATTTTTCTTCGCATTTTTTAATTTTAACATCCATTTAATGGCTACCTCGGGTTGGGGTTGAACTCTGTAGGATAGTTGGTGCATTCCAAATGGGAAACGTCACCCTCTGTAGGGAGTGAAAACAACCATTGCCACCATATTGAAGTGTCATTTGAAACCGAAGTGCTCAATACTGGACACTTCGAAGGGCCCTTAAGAATGAAGGATTTCTAAGGCTTCAACTGCTGGACACTTCGGTTCCCCATGATCCTTTGCACAGAAAAGTTGTTTTTTGTCAAACAGTGAGTTTTATTCAGAAGGGCTCATCCAAATGTTTTAATCCCTTAAAAAGTGTCACTGCAGAGGGTAAACCCTTCGAAGGGGATTAGGGCATAAGGATGAATGAGTGAGACCTCATACATGCTGAGTGATACCTCAGGAGCAAAGTTGAAGACTCTCGTTTTAAAGAAACAAACATTTTAAGAGCAGAATCTGTTGAAAAACTACATTATCCTTGATGCTTTATGGGAAATTATAATTTATCAGAGAGCTGCAGAAAAAGAACATGGCAAAAGGATTCTTTAGCTGCTTCTACTTTAATGAATCGTCGCAAATCACACAACTGGTGTCCCTAAATTCTCAAAATATTTAGCATTTGACCTGTATTGTATTGTTTCTATCGATATAGCCGACAGCTTTAAATAAATAAATTTATACTATTCACTTCCTAGTCGGTTGCTTTAGTTTATGGCTTATAAGACTTTTTTAAGCCTATTTGGGAAAAAAAATTATAAGAAAAGCACTTTGACCTCTTAGCTGAATTAAAAAGCAAACTTTAAATCTGCATATTTGCAGCTTTGACATAAAATGTAACCTTTGCATTGAAATTTTGCTTGCTAGAAATTTGGTGTGAACATGTAAAATGTTCACACCAATGAATGGGGTAAAATGTTATATATAACGAGTAAAATGTTATGCACTGACTGTCACCATGGGGAATATAAAAAAGTAGACATTAGAAATTAGTTAGTTAAACTGTTATGTTTAAAAATGTGTTGTAAATAAATCCCATGACTTACATGAACGTGACTGATAACTACATTTGACTGTGTATCTGTTCTTTGGTACTTGCCGACTGTTTGTAAATTCAATACTGCATTTCCTAACGTAAAACTATGTACACTAGATTTCTGATTAATTATGGTCTCTGCATAGCCGAGGACTTCCTATATTAAAAGTGTTAAAATCGCTATTACCTGTGTCAATTTGGGCGTCAACCTCTGACGAATGGGGAACTAGGCTAATGCGCGCTGCACCGCCACTGATAGAGAGAGGCCTCGGTAATATCTCCGCAGTCTGCCACCGATGGCTGATCTCGCTTCTCTGTGGCGTTTTGACACAAAAATACGCATCCAAATTTAGGGGGGCCAGAGGGGGGCCAAGCTTGTTGACATGGGGACTGGTGGAAGAGTGTTCTTTTAATGGAATTTGATACCGCACATTAAAATGGAAAGAAAAAAACCCACCATATTTTGCGACGCAAATGTGCCATTAAGTTTGACGTGTTTCCCCCTTACACGCAACTTTTGTAAAGCATCTGCTTCACGTTGCAGTGTCAGAATCATTGCTTGTAAAATATGCTTTAGAATGCTTAGTTCAAGCAAATTTGATGAATGCGATCATGCGTGTTAATCTAAAGAGAGTTGCTCTCGCTCACCGAATGCGCTGTAATGCGAGCATCTGTTCCCTATGCAACAAGAACAAACGCCTGACATCGCCTGTCCGTATTCCTCAAAATTGTTTAGGATTAAATGTTTAGAGAGACGTATTAGTGTTAATGGGGCATAAGTGTGTATTTTTCGCGAGTGAGTGGCTGCTTCACAGGGGCGGGGTGGAGAATCGTGTTGCTGGCTCAGAATCGAGATGTCTATCAGCCATCGACGATAGATGATGGCATCGTCTATCGACCCAACCCTAATAGTGAGAACTTTAAATGATGAGCCAATTGGTTATGCACATAGCACAACTTGTAAGTTGAGTAAACTTACTGCATTTTTCACAATATTGCTTGGATGTTAATATCACTTAAAAACCTAAAATTTAAAAAAACAAAATAATTATTCTGAAAAAAACTTTCTATTAAATACAAATCTGGCCTGTTTTAATGGCTGTAACATTATTAGCTGTTTGGCGTAAAAAAAAGACGGGCTTTGGGTCAGACTCAGGCCAAAAATCTTGATAAGCTGTTGGGCAAGGGCAGGGCTACAGCCTGTGTGTCTCGGGCCAGGGCCGGGCTATTGTTTAGATTTAAGGCCCGTGCAGGGCTCTGGTCAGCTGGTATCGTGAAAAGAAACTGAAGCCATCGACAGCAGCATACCACCCTAGCCGTCGTTTTAAAGATGAAATGCAGCCATACGTAGCTCTGGCTACATAATTTAAGCTCTCCAGAAATGTATATGGGGGTACATTTCACAATGAACCGGTGTTGCTCATTACCTTTGCGTTGTAATGCAAAGAAAATGGCAGTATGATTTTTCTTCCTAGCATTTTTTACTTTCCACACACACATACACAATCTCAACCAATACAATGAATGGCAGAATATTTCATTTTTGGGATTAAGTATTCACTAACGTGAATGTAATTTATTTATGTTTTTTCACATGATGTCATGAAAGCATGACGGCCAAATAAGTGCTGTGGATTACAGACAATGCTGAATGTAAGACTGTGCACTTCACTGATCTGTGCATCACACATGCTCACAACTGTATAGTGGACCATGTATAAGGCTTTATGAACACATGAATATTTACTTTATTTGCGGTTGTGGTTTGAGCTTTACTCCTCTCACGGCCTGGAGGCTTTCGTTGAATCTTTTTTGAGTATGTGATGAGATTTACAGGAAGCAAGAAACGCCTGGGGGAAGCTGAGGGGGAAAGCCACGCACACACACATACACACACATGGGGTCTCCTCCACCGAAGGAGGAAATATCAGGTTGTCATTATCAAATTCTAATTCCCATGCTGTCAGTTTCCATTACGGCAGTCAAGCTCTGAGTCCTAAAGGTTATTGATTTAAGTCCTAATCTACAAACAAATATTTTACCTGCCCTTTTTTCTTGGCCAGCAGCAATGTTAAGCGAAGGGCAAAGTCTAGTGTTGATGGATTTCGCCTTGGTTGGCACCGAGCGTGTGCGTGTGTGTCATAGAAAAGGCTCTGCTTTGCCTTTATGAATTATGGACATATTCCATGAGTAGGTTACAAACTACAAGCTGAATCTTACAAAAGAGAAAACTTTGCATTTTTCAATGTAAGAGACACTTAACCTTCAGGAAATGTTCTCTAAAACTTCAAATAATTTTGTTTACAATACAGTTTGTGTACATTTTCCTATTTGTTTTGCTGTGTTTTAATAATTTGAAATGCAGATTGAAAATTTTGGTCTGTTATAACTAATTGAGATTTAATTGAAATATAATATTAGCATTTCTTAGATTTGGTAAACATTTAAACAAATGCACTAATTAAAAAAATATGTAGGGGAAATGAACAAAGTTGTTCATACTGTATATCAAAGTAAAATGGCTTCTCAAATGGAAATAAAAATATATGGCTGGACCTGTCAATAATCTTATATGATTGACAGTTTACCACACATAACCAGTAAATAAAAATGGATACTCTAAGAAACGCTGGGTTATTTAAGTGAAGTTTCATAAACTAATTTCGAGAGGAGCACGTGATATGATTGAGCACGTCTGGCCACTCATCTGTAATCAGTAATAATCCAATCAGAGTGATCCTAGTTTACTATAAATGGATCATTTTCTCCCTACTGTTTTATCTTCGTTTGGAAGAATCCCCCCTTCCACCCCATCTCCTCCTTTTCCTCCCTTTTCTAAAGGGGGAGCTCTCGAGACCTACCCGATCTCGGATCTCCTGATATGCTTATCGACCGGGCGGGAGCCCTGGGCTCAAATATCTCCGAGCTCAGGGTTCTCTCCCGGGATAGCATGCCAAACCTGCTTTATACGCCAAGCATATCTAAGTGGGAACTCTTGAAACCCAATTAGGGGATAATATGGACTAACCCAAACATTGGGTTAAATTTGGTCCTATTCATTTAATAAAAAAATAACCAGCATTTGCTTTATTATAGTTGAAATAACCTAGCATTTTTTGAGTGAAGTTATGTTAATTAAAAATGATAAGAATAACATGAAAATTTTATTTTTTAAATACTGTGCATGAATAAACCTTTTAGAACTAATACCTTATTTTAAGAAATGTCCATTTTGATTTTAGGTGACATCCTCAAGTAGAAAATAAAAAGACACTTTATATTAAGTGGCCTTAACTAATAAGCACTTGCATCAAAAATGATGTACAACGTACTTGTTGTGTTTATATTGCATAATAAGGTTAGGGACAGGTTTGCTAATATAGGTTTAAGGGAGTAATTATAAATGAAATAATAGATAGATTATAGATTACATACAGATGCAGAAGTATGTATTGTTTAAGTATGTACATAGTAAGTGCATTCTACCAAATAATTAATTTTATGAAAGTATTAATTGTAAGACAACTTAATATAAAGCGAGAGCTAAAAAAATTATAATAAGAAGAATTATGAGCCCAAAGGTCACTAAAATGAGCTAAATGGAGATAATGTGATATAAGCGCAACATTTCTGGAAAAACCTAGTGTATACCCTGGATAAGGATTAAACTGTAATGCGCATGTGTTTGCGCAACAGTTTCTGGATGCAGCCTTGATGATGCAAGCTGAGACTGCATCTCAGTGATGTAATGTCAGACACAATGCACTCAATGGAGCTAGTGATGTTACTGCGAGGAATAGGATTATGGGTGGTTGTAGGTGAGCGCATTAAAAAGCCTTGGATGCAAATCAGATTGCACTGCACCAAGTCTGCATTCAGACCCCTCTCCAGTATATGTGCTGTTGTGTTGTGTTATTCTGCAATATGTAGAGCAGGTGAAATTCGAAAATACTTCATCATTTCCCAACTTACTTTTTATATACTTAACTTCACGTTTAGTTATTCTAGTGTGGCAGAGTTAACAAAACACTAGTCACACATTTATGGCCCGTTTCCACTGAGTGGTATGGTACGGTTCGGTTCAGTTTGCTTTTATGGCTGTTTCCACTGTTAAAAGGTACCTAAAAGCAAACCGTACCGTACCACTTTTTGGGTATCCTTTGCAAAAGGTACCTGGCACAACAAAAGGGTACCAAAAGGCAGAGAACGATGCACAACTGAATGCTATTGGTTTACAGAGATACGTCACTCGCTCCTACAACAAGCCAGAATGAAAACAAAGGAACCGCCATGTTTTAAATACACAGCCGAGACATTACATCGTAATAATATATACATATAGTATAAAGCCATTGTCGACCCCAGCTTTAACAAACCTTGTCTTCTTCTTGATGAACAGCCACTAAGCCTATAAGAAGAGCAGAATGTGTCCCGTAGTTTTTGACAAGGCCAACTAAAATACGAGCGGTTACGATTTCTCGCTTGCGCTCGCCACACATCTATATTTGAAATAATGAACTTCTTGAGCTGATGATAATAATGTGCAAGTGATTATTGAAGTGCTTCTTACATCTGATCCTGTCAGAAACAGACAAACGCGAGAGTGAAGCGCGAAAAAGCAAAGGGGAAGCTGGAAAAAACAAAGGAGCAAAGGGTTCTTTCAGCAACCTAAAACGTTAACAAACTGCCATGTTTAACTAATATCATCACCTTTTGGACTATTATGAACTCTGAATGATGGAATTACTCTCTAACAGAGGCTACGTGTACTGCTGAAGATTAAAGATACAGATGAGAGGTTTGCACTGACTGTGGGCTATATCTTGCGTGTTGTTTTTGAACTCAAATAAGGACTAAATGTATGCTGTGTGTAGTTTTTCTGTAACTGGTAACATATCAGAGACTGTTAGGGTCAGTATGTGTTCATATATGTTGCCTTTATTTATTTACTTTATATAATTGCAGACGTTACAGTAGGCTATTTCACAGAGTGGTTCATATGAATCGCTGCTGTAATGAGTCTTTAGCCGCGTCAGCTGTGTTGTGTTGTGTTTTTGTACAATATGTAGAGCAAGTGAAATTCGTAAATACTGTCATTTCCCAACTTTGTATATACTTAACTTCACGTTTAGTTATTCTCATTTAGCAGAGTTAACAACACACTAGTCACACATTTATGACCCGTTTCCACGGAGTGGTACAGTACAGAACGGTTTGGTTCAGTACACTTTTATGGCCGTTTCCACTGTCAAAAGGTACCTAAAAGCGAACCGTACCGTACCACTTTTTGGGTATCCTTTTTTGGGTAAGTCAGAATGAAAACAAAGGAACCACCATGTTTTAAATACACAGCCGAGACATTACATCGTAATAATTTATACATACATACAATAGCAAGCCATGGTCGACCACAGCTTAAAAAAACTTTGTCGTGTTCTTGATGAACAGCCACTCAGCCAAGAAGAAGAGCAGAATCCCGTAGTTTTTGACGAGGCCGTCTAAAGTGTGAGAGGTTTCGATTTTTTCGCTTGCGCTCGCCACGCATCTATATTTGAAATAAAAAACTTCATGAGCTGATGATAATAACGTGCACGTGATTATTGAAGAGCTTCTGACATCTGATCCTGAAAAGGACAAACGTGAGAGTGAAGCACGAAAAAGCAAAGGAGAAGCCGAAAAAAACAAAGGAGCAAAGGATTCTTTCAGCAACCATAAACATGAACAAACTGCCATGTTTAACTATTATCGTCACCTTTTGGACTATTATGAACTCTGAATGATGGAATTACTCTCTAACAGAGGCTATGTGTACTGCTGAAGATTAAAGATACAGATGAGAGGTTTGCACTGACTGTGGGCAATATGTTGTGTGTTGTTTTTGAACCCAAATAAGCACTAAATGTATGCTGTGTGTAGTTTTTCTGTAATTGGTAACATATCTGAGACTGTAAGGGTCTGTATGTGTTCATATATGTGGCCTTTATTTATTTACTTTATATAATTGCAGACGTTACAGTAGGCTATTTCGCATTGATCTGCAGTTATAATCAACTCATGTTCACAGATAGGTTAGTAATAAACATTTATACACAAGTATTTATGTGCATAAAGCATCTGTTTTGTGAGAAATGCTTCTCATATGATATGTGAACGACCCGTACAGCTTTACTTTGACATTTCCTCGAGCGAGAATGATATCGACTGGAACTTTCTGTCGTACACCACCATTGGTACCCTTTTAGCAGTGGAAACACAAGCCTGATAAAGTGACCCATACCAACCCGTACCGTGCCGTACTGTACCACTCAGTGGAAACAGGTCACTAGTGGCAACCAAAGCAAAGTTAAGTGTTTGCACAGCTTACATTTAACTCTAATGCAAACCTCTTAGTAATGCAAATATAAATGATTGTTTGAATAAACACTAAATAAAATAAGCAACTTAAATAAAAGTTAAACAAGATGAAGAATGAGGAAACTCTAATATGAAACTACTTCATATTAAACATCATGTATGTAGTTCAACATGCTTTATATTTTTAGGCAAAGTTACAACACGTTTTATGTTTATATAGAAAATGATTCTGTATATTTCCCAGTACTGGGTTTCAGCTGGAAGGGCGTTCGTGTAAAACATATTCTGGATAAGTTGGCGTTTCATTCCACTGTGGTGACTCCTAATAAATAAAGAGACTAATCCGAAGTAAAATGAATGAATGTATGTTTCTGTATAATCTTGTGCTTGACTGGAGTGTCTGGCTGTAAAAGTGTGATGTACATGTGATTGTCTAATCAGATTTCTACCACAGAATGAGTGCTTATTAATTCTAAAATTAATTTTTGATCTTTTTTTTTTTTTTTAGCTAGATTTCCAGGGACTGATGTTAGTTTGTTGTGTATTTATTTCAGAAAACCAATTGACCACTAGTTTTAGTCTTAGTTTTTGTGTACTAAAATAACCCTCTGTGGTATGCATAGCCGACACGTTCACATCCAAACTAAATTTCATGGACTTACCCTGCTGAAAAAAACAGCTTAAACCAGCCTAGGCTGATTGGCTGGCTTTAGCTGGTCGACCAGCCTGGTTTTAGAGGGGTTTAGGCGATTTTACAGGCTGGTTTCCAGCCATTTCCAGCGTGGTCTAAGCTGGTCAAGCTGGAAAATTACCTGCTAAATCCAGCTAAAACCAGCTTGACCAGCCTGGTTTAAGCTGGACATAGCTGGTTTTGGCTGGGCTCCCATCCTGGCTAGGCTGGTCAAGCTGATTTAAGCTGGTCATCTCCCACCCTGACCAGCTAAGACCTGGCTATAAATAGCTGGAAACCAGCCTGGAAATGGCCAAAAACCCTCTAAAACCAGGCTGGTCGACCAGCTAAAACAAGCTAACCAGCCTAGGCTGGTTTAAGCTGTTTTTTTCAGTAGGGTAACCAAAGAATGTGGTGCAGAACTACCTAAAACTGGATACTTTTTATGCTCTGTTAATTTTAAGTGAGACAATAGTTTATCTAGCACATCTATTATCTTTCACAACATGGGATTTGTGCCTCTACTGCCTTAAAAATGGTGATAAAAACCAAACCCGTGGAAAGCATCTACGACACCCTATCATCTACTAACAAAAGACACACAACAAAGATATCTAATTCAAAGGCAAATGTTTCTTTGTTACTGACAAGCTGGCCGCAGATATGATCACAGCATGTTTCAATCTATATCTCTGTCTTAACTGTGTGATGAAGGGTTGCTGGACAAGAGGTCATCATCACAACAAACTTATGTATTTCATCTCTACATTTATGCAACGGGGAAGGTTGGAGTGTGAACGAGAGGCTACCTGCCGAGAATAGAAGGAGAGCCGTGGTGGTTTGTTGCCACCGGTCAATTACAGCCCGGTTATGGAGCCATCTGTTAATCTTCCCTCCTCTTCCTGTTTTCCTCTCCCTCTCTCCCTCTCTCTGTGCTAACAGCCTTCACGCTGTCAAACCCTGAGCATATCTGAGAGATGCTATGGAATGATAGCTGTCCGACACACGCCGCCTTTATCTTAAAGTAGTACAATAGGAGGGATCCAGAGTAGATAACAGACAACTAGTGATAATACGGGAGACACTTCATGGTCTGGTGGCGCGAGTTCGGGGAGGTGGGCTTTTAAAGAGCAACAGTGCCACCCTGTGTTCATGAACGGTACTGCTCATGGAGGTACACAGCATAATATTCTACTATTCAGGCAAGTTTCTAACGTTCAGTGTGTAAAATGTCTCAGGAAGACGGTGCTGTGTGAAATTATGATGATTTGATCTTTGAGGAAAGATTTGTTAAGAAAAGACACCGGGGTTGTGTAGAATGTAGCCAAATTAGCTAGCTCGCAAGTTTATTTTGCACTTATTCTGAGTTTTAGGTACAATGAAGGTATATATCAATAATACAATTGCAACAAAGAGGGATTAAATTTCAGCTGCCTCCATGTTACTTAAAACCCAAGTTTGGTGCAAACAACACTGAAACCTAACTAGCTAGTCAGCTAATCCAGCTTCATGGTACAGACCCTCATGTACAGTATCTTCCAGTGGTAATACAAACAGAGAGCTCAGAGCTTTGATTTTGGGGGAAATTTGGTAAGAAATATATTATTTACGTGCACTCAATGTCCATTTATTAGACACAATAAGCTGATCAATGCAAACATTTAATCGGCCTATCACATCTGATAAAAAATTTGGTAAGAAAGGATCCGCCAGTGGTCAAATAAACAGAGAGCTCAGGGGTCTAATTTTAGGAATTTCCCTGGTGAAAAAAAAACTGCTTAAACCAGCCAAAGCTGGTTAGTTAGTTTTAGCTGATCAACCAGCCTGGAGGGGTTTTGGCCATTTCCAAGCTGGTATCAGCCATTTTTAGCTGGCCATGCTGGGAGCCCAGCCAAAACCAGCTATGTCCAGATTAATCCAGGCTGGTCAAGCTGATTTTAGCTGGTCATTTCCCAGCCTGACCAGCTACAGCGAAGATGGATATGGCTAAAACCAGTCTGGAAATGGCCAAATCTCCTCTACAACTAGGCTAGTCGACCAGCTAAAAATCTTAGGCTGGTTTAAGCATATATTTTAGCAAGAAATATATTGTGTATATGCACTAACTTGCCACTTTATTTATTTATACTACATTTAGATGTGTGGACATGGCTGAAACACTCTGCTGAAGCTCAAACCGAGCATCAGAATGGGAGAGAAAGGTGATTTAGGTGACATTGAACATAACATTGGTTGATGGTGCCAGACAAGCCATTCTGAGTATTTTAGAAACTGCTGACCTACTGGGGTTTACATGCACAGCCATTCAGTGAGTGGCAGATCTGTGGCCGAAATGCCTCATGATGCCAGAGGACAGAGGAGAATGGAATGACTTGTTCAAGTAAAAAGACAACAATATGTCAGATAACTTCTCGTTACAATGGGTGTGTGAAGAAGATCTCTAAATGCACAATGCATCAAAACTTGAGGCAGATGAGCGACAGCAGCAGAAATCACTTCAAAAAAAAATCTTGTTTCTAGTCCAAATATCTAAAGATTGTTAAATTAAAAAAGTATTTCTAGACTAATAAAAAATATTGTTTTGTTTGCAGAAAAGTCATTAAAATTAAGTGAGTTTTTTCTTTAAAACAAGCTAAATAATCAGCCAGTAGGGTCAGTAAAATAAAGTAATATTATTTTACCGACCCCACTGGCAGATAATTTAACTTGTTTTAATGGCATATTAATTTGTGTAAACTTAGTACCAATTCAGCATTGTGTAAAAGTATAGTGTATAGTGTACGCTACGTCCAGCACGTAAACATAAAGCTCAAATAATCTCAAAGCAGTTTATATAAAATATACTCAAATGTAGCCTCCTTAGTAACAGTTTGCCGGCTGACAAGAAACATTCTCAGAACATTCCATAACATTCTTTAAATGTTGTGTAAATGTTAACATTCATAAAATATTTTTAGTTTACATTATTATAACTAATATAACAATAACATTAATATAACATCCACACCAAACTTTTTGAATGTTCTAAAAACCTTCTACAACAACTTTTCATAACTTATTAAGACAATTAGGGAAACTTTTTTAGAAGATTAATATAATGTGGATATAATGTTCTAATAATGTTTAAACTAACGTTTTGAGAACATTAAGATATGAGTTCAGTCACATGAAAATGTACGAATTCTAAAAAGAAGGCACAGCACCAAACCCCACCCATAAACCAACCATCATTGGCGGATGAGCAGATCATACTGAAATGTATGAATGAGTTCGTACAAATTCATATGAATTAGTCACTAAATCAAAAGATTTAATATAACATGAGACTGAAACATTAGGAAAACATTTGAATAACATTATTATAATGAAAAATAACTTTAAGACACTGTCTAAAACAAATTATTTGTACATTCTGAGAACTTAACAAAAAATAATATCTGGTCACACTTTTATTTTGATGGTCTATATGAGTATTAGTAGACTGTCTGCTTAATATCAGTTGATGCTCCTTCAACAGACATTTAACTAACTATAAGAAACTTTGCAAGTACATGTCAACTTACAGTAACCCTAACCCCAACCTAACGGTCTACTTATAATCTAATGAGAATTAGTTGACATGTAGATGCAATGTAACTTAAATTCAACAAACAGACTATCAAAATAAAGTGTGACCTAATATTTAACTTCATGGGAACATTTTAATACCAAAAATTGTTAGCTTGCTTTGTGCCTTTATTTTATTTATTTATTAATTTTTTGAGCTCTTAACAAAAATGATGTTCGCTATTTATTCAAACTACTTATTTAAAAGAGGCTAAAACAACACATTTCTTCAGTTATTTGTTGGACAACTTAATTGTTTTTTGATCAATCCGGTTAAACTTGTAAAAACTAATGAGTGAACTTAAAGAGCCCCTATTATTGGTTTGTGAAAAGGACCTTCCATGCAATGTGTAACACATCTCTAAGTGAAGTGAAATGTCCAGCTAAGGTTTAAATCTGAAAGTGCACCATATTTAAAACTATTGATTCATCAATAAAAGAGTCGACTTAGAGTGGTTCAAATGAATCGTGGAGGTAACGAGTCTTTAGCCAATCCGGCGTGACGTGAATACGAAACTCAAGCCCCGCGCATTTGTTGCGCGCACAGACTCTGTAAAATAGAACCCCCGGCCCCACCCACAAACACTGTAGAAAGCAAAAGAGGAAGACAAACACTGTAGCAGATCCCGGTTGAATGAAGTTGCATAGACGCTGTGCTCTGAAGTGTGAGGGAAAGTTATTATTATTTCCCCTACCCAAAGATGAAACTGTGAAGAGTCAGTGGTTGGAGTTTATTTTTGCGAAAATACCTCAGCATTATAGCCCAGCCTTGTGCTGCGTTCCCATCATTTTTCTGACGAGTGCTTCAGTAATCTACATGCTTACAACGGGGGATTTATTGGTTGTTTGTTAAAGGAAGGATCAGAAAAGACTATTGATGTGTGGGACTTTGTCAGAGCTCGACAGGAACTTTACAGTACACAGTTCATGGACCAGTTTCTTCCTCCATTTCCCAAGTGTAAGTAAGTGCGATTAAAATTGTTGCCTCCTTGTTTTCTCTGGCTAGCAAATTATGTATTTAATTGTGTTTTGTTACTTGTAACCGCTTGTACTGTATCTGGTTACCTTTTTATATTCTCATATCGTGTCTAAAACCACATTTAAAACGCGACATGTGCCACTTTCTTTACGGGTTTAAATGAATTTATGAGCTCGCGATCCTCTGTCATTTGTCATTGCTATGGCCATCATCCGCTATTCCTGCACACACGTGGGGTTCAAGTTTCAAAATAGTTCAGCTTTTGCCACTGTGTGGATTACTACTGAATGTGTGGTATGGTTAAGAATAGAATAATATGTTGGTGTTAAACTGCATTGCTTTAATGCACTCCTGCATTGGGCTCACACATATACTCTGTACTCTGACTACTTCAAAATTGTTGATAAGCCATGCTGAGCATTTTTCGAGATACTACTCGCTGTAGAGCCACTTGGGCTCCAATGAGGGGGAGCTTGAGCTCCAGCTCCTATAAGCTGTTTTAATGCATACACCTACCCCACCCCTAACCCCAACCCCCAGTGACATCACTTGTAGAAGAAGTGCAGCAAGGAGGAGCTGGAGCTCAAGTGCCCCCTTGCTGGAGCTCAGCTCTGCCCAAGTGGCTCTGCAGTGAGTACCACTTGCATTTTTCTCTGTCTCACATTGAACGCAGTCGACCAATCACAATAGACTGGGTCATCAGACCAATCAGCGCAGTTTAGCCTGTAACTAAGGAGGGATTTGGGAACAAATGAATCGCTGAACGAATCATATGGGAGTCATCGGGATAATTAGGTAAAAAATAAATGCATATTATAAGACAATGAAAGTGTTTTTTTGATCTTGCATGCATAACAACCTGTTGTTGAAGACCCCCAAAACCAAAATATGACCCTTTTAATGCATAATAGGGGCTCTTTAATTCCGTTATGTTTTCCCAACACAAATCGACTGTGTGGAACCCAGCATTTTTTGCAGTGAGGGCTTACTTGTGATTTGTCCTTCTGATACAGTAGACTGTACCATGACCAACAACCATATACAACACACCAACCCCTGCTTGCGCTCATATTTTAGCACTTTATCGTGCTCAAAACAGGTGAGCATATAAAGAACACATGTACATGATGCATCCGACAGCTGTCTTGTAAAGGTTTGTATGGACTCCTGATCTAATTTCTGTTTTGCACCCAAGCAATCGTGACTTCCAGCTGTGCGTCCCCGTCTCAATAAATCAGCACTGACAGGTTGCTAAAGCAATACCCAAGGCCCACCGCAGCCTACGGTGTATAACATACACTTCAGTAAATTCCAGCAAAATGTGTGTGTGGTCCTGAGAGGTAGAAATCAGAGCGCGACCCTTTTCAGATCCGCTTCAGCGCCTCGTAAGTGAGACCGATTATGAGTGTTTAACACAGTCTATTACATCCCAGCCTGAAATGGCAATAGCACACATTCAACATGCAATCATGTAGACTGTGAGAAACTGGGTGCTTATTGTACCCGAGGGACTGGATGTAAATTGATATAAGCGAAAAATATAAGACAGGGCGTCACAGTTGTAATGAGACAGGTGGTTTCAGCAGCTGGAGAGAAAAAAGATAGGATGATAGAAAGAAAGACAGAGAGGGGAAATGAAAGAGTAAATTAGCTGAGGGCAGAAATACGCTAAATAGCAATGAATCAGACTATCACAAAGCATTAAACAGGAGAAAAAAGGTCTCAAATTGACATTGATGTTAAAAAACATGTCAAAAATGGAAATCGATTCCATTCGGGAACCTTGACGTTTATTTGACATCCACACAGTGATGGCCTATTGACCACCAAATTAACATCACAAACAGTTTTATTCATCTGAAAGCTTCAATTGCAAATGACAAATTTAGACTGGACTTTGTATCTCTAAACAACGTCATAAGACGTTAATATTAGGTTAGATTTAGATAGTGACGTCAGGTGATCTAGCCAGCATCTAAGGACAATGTTATTTTCAGCCTGATCTCACAAGGAAACATAACTATTCGTAGAATTCATATAAGTTCATTTGTATAAAAATGTACCCAACCATGGCCCTAAACCTAACTGTCATTGGGGGATAAGCAAATCGTACTAAATTGTATAAACGAGATCATATAAATTCAAACAAACTAGCCACTAAATCAAAAAGTTACGAATTGTCATGAGATCGTGTTGGTTATTTTGATGCCCAATAACGACGTCAAGTGACGTTGATATTTGGTATATTTTAGGTTGTGTTGGAAAATGACTAAAATCCAACGTTGAGTCAACATCTTAAACCAACGCCATACTGATGTCAAATACTGATCTTTATTTGTCAGGTATGGCAACCAAAATCCAACATCTGATAGACATCAGAGTGGTAACGTCCACACAACGTCAAGCTGTAACATTATTAGACGTTGATATTTGGTTGATTTTAGGTTGTGTTGGAAAGTGACCAAAATCCAACGTTGAGTCAACATCTCAAACCAACGTCATATTGACGTCAAATACTGACATCTTTTTGTCAGATATGGCAACCAAAATCCAACATCTGATAGACGTCATGGTGGTAACGTCCACACAACATCAAGCTGTAACATCATTAGACGTTGATATTTGGTTGATTTTAGGTTGGATGTTGGACGTTGATCAACCTGATTTTCAATTTTAAACAAAGTGCAACATCCCAATGACGTTGAGGTACATGGTCAATCTGATGTTATGTTGATGTCCTGTGCCTGCTGAGTAGCCTGATGTCAAAAAGACATCAGATTGACATCTAACATTGCTTTCAAAGACATATGATTTTTTGACGCCAATGTTAGAAATCAATATGACTTCATTTTGATATCAGGGTAATCAAATGCCATCAAATCCATTTGAATGTTTGACAGATCCTAGATCCCCGGAAGTAACTTAAATAACAAAAACAAGTCTGTTACATGGACTTTGATCTGCTTGTGACATCCCTTTTGTAGATGGCGATGCCGATCATTTCTCTGAAAGCGCTAACAACAAAGGAGTTTGTGAAAGATTGTAAATAGTTAGAGACTGCTTCTTAATTATAATAGGTTTCATTATGTGATGATAGAAGTATGTCAGAATCCACATCATAAATGAGTACATCTGATGTACACCTTATTATCCCGTGAGGTTACAATTCATGAATGCTGATAACGTGACACAACCGATGCTGGTATAGCCTAGGTCATCATATCACATTGCTAAAATGGTGAATTTAGCACATCCTGATTACATTTATTTTAAGCACATTTATACTAGATAAAAGATTGTTGTTGTTGTGAAAGATACTTACTCAAAAACGTTAGTTACTACTGGTATTTAATAATAAAACTCTGCAAAAGCTTTTCTTGGATGAAGTTTAGCCTTGGTTTTAAATTAAATTTGAAACTGTTTTCCTTGAATTAAAGGCTTTACTTATTTTATTTAATAACTTAAGTATGTAAATATGTTTTGTTGGCTACCCAGCGAAATAAAAGGTATAGATATATTATAATAACTGAAAGGTCATTCCATTCAATGCCTTTCTAAAAAAAGAAAGAAATCTGCAGAATTTTACTATTTTATTAGTCGAAACAGAGCTGTGCAATTTATTGAAATATACCGCAAATTTTCATTTTTTAAATTACATGTGTACTTGTTTAAAGCTACACTTGAAGCAGCCTTAAAATTTCCTCCCAAATTATTGTTTTATTAATTAAATATTCCAATATTAATATTTTTATTTCATAACAATAATAATAATAAACATACTAAAATGTTACTGCATTTATCAAAAAAAAAAAACTTTACCTCAGATGCACAGTAACAGGGTTACAGTAACAGTGTTTGACATTATAAACATTGTGATAAAGGTCATGCCATGACAGGTGTTTAAAAACATGTCATATCTACAAATATCTGTTTCAAGTGATTACGTCTTTATTGTACATAATAACAAGAGAGATGACCCATAACTAAACATTATATAAACAGTCTGCTGATTGCTTCGGTTTCAATCAGACACAAAGGACAAGAACCCAGAGGTCACTGCCACACACACACACACAACACACACACACACGCGCACACACACACACACACACACATTATAAATGAGCTTTGGTTTTGTCACTCAGGCTTATGTTTATGAATGCTCTTCGTTCAGTTCATTTGTATTGATTATCTAAAGACTGAACAAAACAGATCACCAGCAGTCAGGTGAATGTAAAGGGCAGAGGGAGGGTTTGGCATGAAACGGCGTCTGCCCGGCAGCGGTGACCTTCTGAAGGTCAGAGACGATAAAGAAAAAGCATACAGACTCGGTGACAGGCATGCTGCACACCCAAGGGACTGGATGGCCCACAAGCACACACACATGCATACTTGTATGGTTTATGAGGACTCTCCATAAGGTTAATGTACATTATATAGTTAAAAATGCTCAGTATATAGCCTTACTTGACTGCTAATCCCAACCTTTTTAGGAAACCAGTGGAAAATTTGGAATGTCTAAAGAGCACAGTATGTTTTTTAAACATTTTGGTTGAATTACAAGGACAAGCGTACTTAATAGAGTACAACTAGGTCATGTCCTTACTTTTATTATTCAAGTTGTAGTATAAGAGTATACTGTATAGTTGTAGTCATTATATAGTGTTGTGTCCTCGTAAACCACAAAACCAAAAGCCAACTTAATAGAGTACAACAAGGAAATTTCCTTATTGTCATTATTCAAGTCATAGTTTAATAGTATACAGTATAGTCATGGTATATAGTCATAATAGTGTTGTGTCCTCGTAAAACCAAAAAAACAACTTAATAGAGTACATCTAGGTCATATCCTTAATGTCATTATTCAAGTCGTAGTATAATAGTATACAGTAAAGTTGTATTATATAGTCATTTTTATATAATGCTGTGTCCTCGTAAACCACAAAACCAAAAACCAACTTAATAGTGTACAACTATGTCATATCCTTATTGTCATTATTCAAGTCATAGTATATTAGTATACAGTATAGTTGAAGTATATAGTCATTATATAATGTTGTGTCCTCATAAAACCAAAAAACTGACTTAATAGAGTACATCTAGGTCATATCTTTATTGTCATTATTCAAGTCATAGTATATTAGTATACAGTATAGTTGAAGTATATAGTCATTATATAATGTTGTGTCCTCATAAAACCAAAAAACTGACTTAATAGAGTACATCTAGGTCATATCCTTATTGTCATTATTCAAGTTGTATTATAAGACTATACAGTATAGTTGTAGTCGCTATATAATGTTGTGTCCTCGTAAACCAAAAACTGACTTAATAGGGTACATCTAAGTCATATCCTTATTGTCATTATTCAAGTCATAGTATTTTAGTATACAGTATAGTTGTAAGTGTATAATCATTATATAATGATGTGTCCTTGTAAACCACAAAACCAACTTAATAGAGTACAACTTGGTGAAATCCTTATTGTCATTATTCAGGTCGTAATATAATAGTATAGTTGTAGTATATAGTCATTATATATTGACATTATGTTGTGTCCTCGTAATCCACAAAATGACTTAATAGAAAACAAATAGGTCATATCCCTATTGTCACTATTCAAGTCATAGTATAATAGTAGAAGTATAGTTGTAGTTTATAGTCATTATATAATGTTGTGTCCTCGTAAACCACAAAACCAACGTTATACAACTAGGTCATATCCCTATTGTCATTATTCAAGTTGTTGTATAATAGTATACAGTAAAGTTGTAGTATACAGTCATTATATAGTGTTGTGTCCTCGTAAAATAAAATTGTTAGTATTTTGTAGCAATACGTGACAGGTCATACCTGTCAACATTGGGATGTGAAAAAAATAAATAAGGGATAAAAGAAAATCCACCAAGATCGACATGTTTAGATGTTATTATTATTAGTAATAGTAGTAGTATATGTCTGTTCAAACATGCCCCCAAAACCTTGTGTCCGCTTGAGCTCCTCTTTAAATTGCGTGTACAGAATCTGTTTAGGAAACAGCATCTATTTATCACTGTGAAGTGCGACTGACAGTCACGCACCGCTACATAAACTGACTCTTTTGAGGATTGCATAGGAGGGGCAACAGCGCCTGTAGTGGAAAGAAAGGGAATCGCGCTGTTTTGATATTTATTTTAGATTGTTTTCATGCCTAAATAAAACGAAAGCACAGAACAGATTCACATTTAAGAGTAAGGGGTGACCCCTGGTGGTTCGGCGGCATGGGTTGCATATAGGTAGGATCGGCTCTTTAATGTTTATTTTCACCCTTCACAGAAAGATTAATAATACGGCAGAAATACGGGAAAAGTGCCTTTACGGGATGATAGCAGGATAGAATTGCAAAATACGAGAGAATCCCGGGGAAAACAGGGGGGTTGACAGGTATGCAACAGGTATGAGGTGCTCTATTGGTTGGGTTTAGAAAAGGACGAGGGTGGGTCAATTGATCACTCAGTCAGTCAGTCAACAGCGGCCTCTGGTAGATTTACGCAAGAAGAGCTGGCACGAATGGCACTTGCGTGGGAAATTTGAGATCTTAAAAAGCATACATAGCGGCCCCTGGTGGATTTACATGAGAACAGCAGGCATGAATGGCACTAGCAAGAGAAATTTGAGATCTCAAAAAGCATACACAGTGACCTCGTAGGTCCTGGGAGTAGTCTCCAGAAATGTATATAGGGGTACGTTCTCAGACTCAGTCTAAGTTAGGGATACCAGCTAGTAGCATTTTTCTAAATATCTTCTTTTGTGTTCAAAAAAAAGAAACACAAATAGGTTTGGAACAAGAGTGAGTAAATGATGGCTGATGTTTTTATTTTTATTTTTGGTTGAACTATTCCTTTGAACTTACAAATGGAAATTAAAAAAAGGCCATGCAGAAAGTTCATTCATTATTTCATTTTCTTTTCGGCTTAGTCCCTTTATTAATCTGGGGTCGCCACAGCGGAAAGAACTGCCAATTTATCCAGCATATGTTTTACTCAGCGAATGCCCTTCCAGCTTCAACCCATTACTGTGAAACATCAAAACACACACATTTACAAACATACACTACGGACAATTTTAGCTTACTCAATTCACCTATAACGCATGTCTTTAGATGTGTGGGGGGAAAACCCGGAGGAAATCCACGCGAACACTTGGAGAACATGCAAACTCCACACAGATATGCCAACTTACCCAGCTAAGGCTCGAATCAGTGACCTTCTTGCTGTGAGGCGATCCTGCTACCCACTGCGCCACCATGACGCCCTCTGCAGATAGTTCACTGCTGATTATCATGTATGATTATTATGATATTATCGGTAATACTGAAGTAAAGAGACCAAATGTCACTAAAAGTTGCTTGTTAGCATGCCTATTAACAAATTGGTTGTTTATTAGTAAAATACACATTCTACATGGTCATATTATACATCCCTAATCTTACTGAACGGTAACTATCATCTTGCAAACCACTAATAATTTTCGTGCCTGTTAAGTTTTGTATTGATTTTAAAATATTGCTTCTTACATATAAAGCTTTAAATAATCTAGCTCCTGTTTATCTAACCAACCTTCTGTGTCGCTACAATCAAACCCGCTCTTTAAGATCTCAAAACTAAGGGCTTCTGGTAGTACCAAGAACAGCAAAGTCAAGTAAAGGGTGTCGAGCCTTCTCATTTATGGCTTCTAAAATCTGGAACAGTCTTCTTGATAATGTCCATGGCTCAGACACACTCTCGCAGTTCAAAACTAGATTAAAGACCTATCTTTTTAGTAAAGCATACACACAATGCATCATATAGCGGTATGATACATGAATGAGCTCCACGCATGTTTTTACATCTCATTTATATACACTATGAACAGCAGCTATGCTAATTATTCTCTTTATTCTCTATTTCCACCTGGGGATACTCATCCCGAGGCCACTAGAGACTACGCAGGGCCACTGATGCTATCCAAAACCAGCAACAAGATGATCCCAGGGTTTCCATAATCCTGGACCAGGCCGTATCCTGAGCAGCTGCTGTGGTGGTCATGGAGGAGTGGAGACCATGAGACTGATTACTGTGACGCTCCAGGGACAGACGAGTCTTCGCTGATGTCCAGCTTCTCCAGCATCCGGCGCCTAGACTGCAGCTCTGCACAAGACGTTTGGCCAGTGGAGAAATGGTCGTGCCCAACTGAGCCTGGTTTCTCTCGAGGTTTTTTAATTCTTCACTTTCGCCAATTGGTGAAGTTTTTTTCCTCGTCGCTGTCGCCACTGGCATGCATGGTTTGGGATCTGTAGAGCTGCGCATCGATGGATTTGCTCTTCAGTGTTTGGACTCTCAGTAGTGATTATTAAACCACACTGAACTGAGCTAAACTGAACTGAACTTAAACACTAAAAACTGAACTACACTGTTCCTATTTACTATAATCTTTGTGAAGCTGCTTTGACACAATCTACATTGTAAAAGCGCTATAGAAATAAAGTTGAATTGAATTGAATTGAATTAATAAGCAGCAAATTAGGGGTTTGAGTCAAAAGCCATAGTTAATGATTTGTTAATAGCAAAAACTGAAGCTTAAAATAAATGGTAACCCAATTATCAGAACATATATGAAAACACTGACCAGAATTAAGGCTAAACTTATTTAACGGTTAGCTTACCGTCTACAAAATCATGCTAAAATTAAATAAACCTTTAAATATAGAGCAAATTACGGCTGCTTAAAACAAAACTACACAACTCCCAGACTTCCCTAATGTTCAAAGACTGACAACGGCCATACACACACACACACACACACACACACACACACACACACACGCACACTAAAGGCGTTAGAGTTGTGATGGGTGATAAAGACAGCCAAGAGGAGGAGAGGAGATGGAGTTGGATCTCATAACTCTTCACACACTTCTCCGGCTGATACATCAAGCTCTGCTCACACAGACAGTAATGAGGCGTACCTGTGAAAGAATGAGTTAGGCTGTTCAAACACACACACACACACACTCGCACACATACACACCTGTCACGAGCAATGGGGGAGCCTTCCAACAAAGACAAACTGTTTCTGGAGTGGCCAAACAGGCAGACGCTGATCCTAAAAGCGCATCATGCTAAAATATAACCCAACACCAAGTGGTATAATGCTACATAAACACTCCCTATGGCTTTGGAGAGTGGCATATCATCAGTATGTACGTGTATATGCACTGCAAAGAATACCGTATCCAATGCACTCAACAGTATATTTTCACTATAATAAATTGGGTCAAAATATTAATCATCATGGTGAAGCAGTGGTGCAGTAGGTAGTGTTGTCGCCTCACAGCAAGAAGGTTGCTGGTTCGAGCCTCGGCTGGGTCAGTTGGCGTTTCTGTGTGGAGTTTGCATGTTCTCCCCGTGCTCAGGTGCTCCAGTTTCCCACACAGTCCAAAGACATGCGGTATGGGTGAATTGGGTAGGCTAAACTGTCCGTAGTGTATGTATGTTTCCCAGAGATGGGTTGCGGCTGGAAGGGCATCCGCTGTGTAAAACATGTGCTGGATAAGTTGGTGGGTCATTCCGCTGTGGTGACCCCAGATTAATAAAGGGACTAAACTGAAAATGAATGAATGAATTAATCATAATTTTGAACATCTTCATGACTACAGAAAAAAATGAGTCGCTGCCTTATATTAAAATATTTGGTCACACTTTATTTTAAGTTATGATTTTAACTTTAACAAACCATTAATAATTTTTTTTAGCTCAATAAACTCCTAATTTAATGCTTATTAATAGCTATTGAGCTAGTTTAGGGATGTACAATAAGATACATACTTTATAAGTACTAATGAACATCCAATACATTAATAATAAGTAATAAGCAGTGGTTAATAGTGGGAATTGGTAATTAAACTAAAGTGTTGCCAATTTTTATGGTAGCTTGAGAAAGCCAACATACTGTTAAACTACATAAACATCTTCTTCTGAGACTAATTTCTAAATGCATCTCCTAGACTGTTCATTCTACAACCGCCAAACTTACTGACTGTCAAACAGACTTAATTTTGGGCTCATTTAATGACCTTTCAACTAGTCACACCCTAGCAACCACTAATGACACCCTAGCAACTGTCCCATAGACTTCCACTATGAAAACCTTACATTGAACATACTAAAAACATATCAATTTATACTAATGACATACCAAACCATACTGGAAACATACTAGCAAATATGCTAATTCATGCTATATTCATGCTAACATGATAATTCATACTGGAAACATGCTAGCAACATGCTAATGTATGCTAGAAACATGCTAGCATAATGATAATTTATCCTAGAACCATGCTAATTTATGTTAGCAACTGCCTAGCAACCACTCACAATACCTTAGCAAAACCCTAGCAATTGCCTAGCAACGACCTAGCAACGCCTTAGCAACCACCTAGCAACCACTCAGAACACCCTTGCAACCACCTATCAAACACCACAGCAATGACCTAGAATACCATAGCAACTGCCAAGCAACACTTTAGCTGCCACCTAGCAACACCTTAGCAACCGCCTAGCAACACCTTAGCAACCACCTAGCAACACCCTAGTAACCGCCTAGCAACGCATTAGCAACTGCCTAGCAACCACTCAGAACACCCCAGCAACCACCTAGCAACACCTTTGCAACCGCCTAGCAACGCCTTAGCAACCGCCTAGCGACACATTAGAAACCACCTAGCAACATCTTAGCAACCGCCTAGCAATGCCATAGCAACTGCCTAGCCACCACTCAGAACACCCTAGCAACCACCTAGCAACACCTTAGCAACCACCTAGAAACGTCTTACCAACTGCCTAGCAACTAATCAGAACGCCCTAGCAACCACCAAGCAACACCTTAGCAATGACCTAGAATACCTTAGCAAGTACCTAGCAACACCCTAGCAACCGCCTAGCAATGCCTTAGCAACCTCCAAACAACCACTTATAAAACCCTAGCAACCACCTAGCAACACCTTAACAATGATCTAGAACATCTTAGCAACTGCCTAGCAACACCTAGGCAATGCCTTAGCAACCACCTTGCAACGCCTTAGCATCCGCCTAGCAGCCACTAAGTACACAGTAGCATCTGCCTAGCAACACCTTAGCAAAGACCTTAGCAGGAACGCTAAAGGAGGATAAAATTGAGGTGATATGGTCATATTTTCTAGACCTGGTAACTCTGGAAGCTGCATTTTTTACTGAATTTAAATAATAAACTGAAGTTTATTAATAGAGGATGCTGGGCAACCAGCGAACAAAGTATTTTGGTAATCTATCCTAGAAGTCATAAAAGCATGAACTAGCTTTTCTGCATCTGAGATGGATAGCATACTTTATAACTTACCGATATTTCTCAGATGAAAGAAGGCGGCTTTTGTCACATGGGAGATATGATTTTCAAAAGCTAAGCTGCTGTTTAATACAACACCCAGATCTTTTACAGTAGAGCTAATGGTAACTTTGTCTCTTTGTCTAACTTAATTTCTCATGCAGACCATGTCTCAAGTATTTATAAATGCAGACCAAAAATTTAATGTTTAAATGACCTATTCAAACTGTAAACAGATCATGCTATCTAAATTCAGTGACACACTCTGTTCATCAACAATAGTACAAGCAACAGCACATACAGTACAGCACTCTGCTTACAGCAGTACACTCCTACTCCATTTCAAACACAGCCCGTATGAATTTCAGATAAGAAGAGCCTCTTAAAACCTCGGAGACAGATGTTATGTTAATGGGTCCTTTCTCTCTTGACAGAATAGGTAGCACTAAATGCCACAAGGCTAAATAAATGTATCACTTCACATAAAAGCAAACACTAACCCAACACGAAAGGCCTCAGGCATCCTTTACTGAAGCACCCGAACCCAAGTAAGAAGATCGCTCGGTTTTGAAGTTCTGAAAAGGATTTTTTCTGCTCATATGGGACATTTAGGGCAAGCCAGCAAAGCTCAAGGCCTCATCTTGCACATTTTATCCAAAAACCCTTCAATCAAAACTGGGCTTCTCATGACTTTGCTGGTTTGCTCTAGGAGGGTGTGCGCGCACACACACACTCAGTTAATCATCCTTCTGGTGTAACAGGAGAGAAGGAGAGAGAAGCTGGGTCATTAGGGGAGGTGGGAGAGATGCAGGATGCATCTTAACGTGACACTTTCACTATTTGGTATGCCGGCCACATGAGGGACAGTGTTTTTTTATTTAACGCAAGCACATACACACACACACTCACACACACTCTCTCTCTCTCTCTCTCTCTCAGTGAGGGTCCATGGTAATTTGATCAAAGGCGACCTTCAACAGGCGATCCCAAAAGGTTAGGCCTCACACCAAATAAAGTCATATGAATAATCACACTTGCTGTATCTGTGTAAATCAAGGTCGGTTAATCTTCTGTGAAGCCATATTTCAAAGACCATAAAATGAAGGTATAATTTTCTGGTGAGTTATGTATTTAAAAGGGAGCTGAGAGTTTTAGAAAGACAACGAAGAGATGAGGCCTCGGAAGTTACTGTGTCTACACAACTCACCCAGGCATGCACTGGCTCACTCGCTTTAGACGAAACAATGGAACAGTGGCTATTAATACGAAAGATAATCTTAAGAGACAAGATGAGAAAAAACTGAGTCTAAGAGGAGAAGATTGTAGACAAAGCAAAATAGAAAGAGAACAAAAAAAAACTAAATGAAACCAGGGACAGTGCAAGGCAAACATTAAACAAAAGAAGGGAGAGGCAAAAAGAAGAGAAGATAAAAAGGACTAAAGACGGACAATATTAGATGAAAGGATTAGACAAGATGAGAAGATGAAATAGACAAGAAGAAGATGAAAAAAGACGAAGATCCAGAGGAAGAGGGAATGGATAGGACACTAAAAAGTAAACATAGAGAAGACAGGAACAAAGTACTCAGGAACTCACAGATGAGGAAGACAAAAAAACAAGAGAGAGGGAAAAAAGTGAGACTAAACAATATAAAAAGATGAGACACGATAAGAAGATGGTAATCTGAAGATAAAGGTGAGATGAGGATAGGGGAAAAAATAAGAGATGAAACAAAATGAGCAGTGAAGGAACAGGACAAGCCAAGAAGACACAAAGGACAAGATAAAGAAAGAGAAGACACAAAGTTGAAGAGAATGGTCCTTAAAAAAGGAGAAGGTAAAGGAATAGACGTAAGGAGATGAAAGAATGAGCTGTGATGGAAGGAATGAAGGGGAGATTAGAAAATGAAGAGATGGCATGAGCTGAAGGATCTAAAATAAAATAAAACAAGAGGGAGAAATGAAGGCAACCAAAGAGAGAAGATGAGACAAAATGGTGAAGGAAAGAGGGAATGTTGAAGAGAGAAGTTGACAAGACATGAAGAGCAGAAACATTTAAATGAAAGGCTGAGGCAAGATGAGGAATGGATAGAATTTTGTGAAAGAACAGAATATGACAGAGATGAATAGAGAAGATATGAGATGTGGAAGAGAGTTGCACTCTTGGGCCAGTGCTAGCCAAGGCTTTCTTTAGGCCGGCCAGGGTCAGTAGGCCTTGAGCTCAAGCAGTGATGTCGAAATCAATAGTGAAAGTCATGACATGATCAAGCATGGTGACCCATACTCAGAATTTGTACTCTGCATTTAACCCATCCAAGTGCACACACACAGCCATGAACACACACCCAGTGCCATTGCTGCGGCACCCAGGGAGCAGTTGGGGGATCGTTGCCTTGTTCAAGGGAATCACCTCAGCTGTGGTATTGAGAGATCTGGTGATTCACTCCCACCACCAACCATCCCTGCCAGAGCAACAGACCTGCCAGACTCAAACCTGCAACTTTTTTAATTACAAGTCCAACTTTCTAACCATTAGGTCACAGCTGCCCCCTATAGCTCACAGTGCAGCCGAAACCCCAGCCATAAGTTGTTGGGGGGGTTTTACATGTAGTTTATGTTAAGATGAGACAATTAAGAAGAAATGTAAAGATTGGAAGAGACTTGATGAAAAAAAAAGAGCGAAGACGAAGCAAGGTTGTGAGAAGGATGAGCTTGAAAAGTGGACAGGACAAAACAAGCAAACACTGGAAGAGAAAAGAGATGATAAAAGGAGGAGAAAAAGAAAAGGGACACAAGAAGAGATAGAAAGGGTGAAGACAAGAACATGAAAGAGTTAATATGAGAAGGGATGAGAAGGAGCAAAGATCAGAAGAGATGTAAAGTAAGACGCAATGAAGAGAACAAATTGAAAGAAAGTAGAGGAATGGAGAAAAAAAGCAACTGAACAAGTATAGAAGAGTCAAGGATAAAGGACAAAGGAGACAAGTGGAGTTTTATTTCAGCTTTTATCAGCTTAAAAAAGCTTGACCAAATAAAAGCTTCAACTTTGGGATTTTGTCTTCTTGTCAGGCATTCTCCTCCTTGTGGGAAAGCAGATGAATCATCTCTGAACTAAAGCAGAAGTCAAGAACAAATGTTCACAGGCATTTGGAAGAGACAAGAAAGAAAGGCACGACCTTGAATGCGTTAGTCTATTCCTCAAAAGACACGTGCTGACCTTGTTTTGACAGGAGTCGTGGTGTTTTAATTGTGGGGTTTTAGAAGTATGGATTTTGTTTTATGCCTTTTTAATGGAAGCCTCGTCGTCTATTTTAGACCCAGTCCTGTTGACCTTTCTTCCTCCTTCTCTCTCTTCTTCCGTGATCTTCCTCTGTCAACCCCCCTCCCCTTTCCATGCTCTGTAATTTCAGATGGAGTTTGTGGAGGCAATAAATGTAATTAGTATCGTATTTCAGATGGACTAGACACAGCGAGGGAGGGAGACATTATGAGAGAGACCCTCCCTTTGCTGCTTTCTTGTTCAGAGTGCACTCAGAGTCTCTCTCTCTCTTTTCTCCATTGTTGTTCCAATGTCCTCTCTGTCCTGTCCTCTTAGCGGTGTCAGTGTAGTGCTGGCTTGACTCTGTCTCTCTCCATTTATCCGCTCAGTTCTCCTTGCTCCACACTGGACGGACTCGGAAAGGTCACGCAGACGAGAGTTGCTTATTTACCAGAGAACCGGTCACTCCCTTGACTGCAATAGAGGCGAACAGACACGCCAGAGCAGATGAGAAATGTGTCTTACATGGGACACACTCCGATGCTGTGATGGGAATGCGTTCAGACCACATATATGGGATCAACAAAAACTTATACACGCACATTCATGCACACAGGCAGACAGTTGTAATGTTAATGGACAGCTCGGACAGGACTTAACTGCATCTGTGACCTATAAACTACCTTACACATAAGGTTAAAGATGGAGAGCAGTTTCTGTCTAAAAGAAAAGAGAGGATGTTTGCTAAAGGAATAGCTCAGGTTCAACAAGTAAAGGTAAATCACAGCTACTTTGCGAAGATCATGGAGGCACTTACTATGAATCAAATAGGGTCAATAGTTTACAATAGATTATTGACGTTAGAACCCATAGTGTAAATATGGTAAACTGTCACTGTTGCTGGTTCGAGCCCTGATTGGGGAAGTTAATGTTTCTTTGTAGAGTTTGCATGTTCTCCCATGTTAGTGTGGGTTTCCTCTAAGTGCTCCGGTTTCCTCCACAGTCCAAAGTACTGGGTTGCAGCTGGAAGGGCATCCATATGCTGGATAAGTTGGCAGTTTAATTTGCTGTGTTACGACGATTCTAAGGGCCCACACAATTTAGGGGTCCCAGAAGTTACTATTAGAGGGCCCAATTTGTCTGCATGATGGCAAGTGTTCTATAAGTAACTTTTTTAAACCTCAATGTATTATTTTACTAGTATCTTGACCTTGCGAGAGTTTGTGCACTACTGCAAGTTCATGAAAATGTTTTAAAGTAAAATACTGGGCGTGCCTCAGTCTGCTGCCTAGTTATTTAGAAAAATGTTGGAAACCTAAAACCACTGATGTCCAGAGTATTTGTTTTCCCTACTAGATGTCAGTGGTTGCAGGTTTCTAACATTTCTTCTAAATATCTTTAACAGAATGTTCAACAGAAGCAAACTTAAAGGTATGGAACCACTTGAGGGAAAGAAAATTGTCAACTTTGGGTAAACTCTACCTTTGAAATGTCGAGCTGATTTCAGAGGTTAAAGTTGCTAAGGCTAAAGATCCTGTCCTCTCTGAATAATCCATACCTCGTCCAAAACACATGAGCGCAGTGTTGGCAAGTTTGTGGTTTTCCCATGGATTTAGACTACTTTTAACACTTGCCGTGGGATTTTTTTTGTTGTTGTTTTTATTCCACAGGTTAAAGGTTTGACATGATGAAATATTTTACTCTACCAGATTTATATTCCACCAATGATTTTAAACTAGGAAAGGCGCTAGGATGATGAAACAGAGTAAGTACACTTTTGTGAGGCACAGGAGCACTAGAGGAGAGACCGTGTGTGCGGCTGTTTTCATTTCAGTGGTAACATATTGGCAAGTCTCTCAAGGTTTGTTGCTAAATAATAAACGCAAAACTATATGTAATCTGCCAAAATAAAGTCTGTCGATTGAAAATTGAATGAATATATTTCACTTTTATTTTAGATTTTTAAAATCTCTTTCATTTAAAATTGATTTCACAGGTTTAGGGTTCACTTCCAACACAGTTCTTCCATTAAGTTTTTAACTGGATGGCACATGATGGGCATAAAGGAAACACAGCGCCAGCTGTGCTGTCAATTTCAGTTCTATTTTCAAAGAAGAAACCATAATGCATACTGTAAACAGTTTTGATTGGCATTAGGCTATTCTTAGGCTATTGGGCTAGTTATGTTGAGGAAACCTGGAAACCCAAGCCGCAGCCTTATCACCCTGCAGCCCAAGACCGGTTATTGACTGAAGCTAAGCAGGGCTGAGACCACATGGGAAAACTAGGTTGCTGTTGGAAGTGGTGTTAGTGAGGCTAGTAGGGGGCTGTGTGAGTCCTACGGCACCAGTAAATTAAAGGGGACACTATACTGTCAGTGAGTGCCAACTTTCAGATGAGACCTGACTCCCTGTGGTCATTAAAAATCCCATGGCACTTCCTGTAAAGAGTAGGGGTGTAACCCCAGTGCCCTGGCCAAATTCTCTCCATCGGCCTTTACCGATCATGGCCTCCCAATCGTCCCCATCCACAGAAATGGCTCTATCAATGTCTCTCCACTCTCCCTATAGCTGGTGTGTGGTAAGCACTCAACCTGCTGTCTGTGTCCTAATGCCCCAGTAAAGTGAAGGGGACACTATAAAATCAGTGAGTGCCGTCTTTCAGATGCGACGTTAAACCAAGAACCTGATTCTCTGTTGTCATTAAAAATCCCATGGCACTTCTTGTATAGGGTAGGGGTGTAACCCGGGTGTCCTGGTCAAATTCCCTCCATTGGCCCTTACTAATCATGGCCTCCCAATCATCCCCATCCACAGAATTTGCTCTATCACTGTCTCTCCCCTCCCCCTATAGTTGGTGTGTGGTGAGTGCATTGGCGCTGTTGTCCTGTGGCTGCCGCCGCATCATCCAAATAGATGCTGCACACCGGTGGTTGTGTGGAGAGACTCCCCTCATGATTGTGAAGCGCTTTGGGTGTATGGCCATACACAATAAATGCGTTAAATATAAAATACACATTACATTAACCGATAAATGCACATATGCAGACCTCGCATGTGAAGAGATTTTCAAACAGCATAACAACAACATGTATGTTTTGAACAAAATCTCATACCCTGTCTTTAATGTATACCAACAATTTAGCACTAAAAACCACTGGCTGTTCTTAATCCTGCTTTTAACACAGAGTAAAGCAACGTTTCACATTTTTACTCACTTTTGCAACCCTGTTAGAATATTACTGCTAGATGCTTAGCAACCAACAGCCAATAGTGTGCCTCTTATTCACATGGTTTGAAGAATCTGAAATAAAAAACACAAGTCATTTCAGCATTTGAAGTGAAAATGTCAAATAGTAAGAGAAATGCATGAGTCAAGGTGAAGCAGGTCAATCTGACACTGCTAAATAGGCATATAAGGTGTATAACACAAGGTTTTTGTCGTTTATAATGTGAAACAACATTATTTGTAAACCAGATTAGTTGTGAAAATCCATTAAAAAATTGCTGAACCTGTTTTTCATCTGAACCAGGATCCCAGTATTACCTTACATATACTGTATTATGAAGGCAAACATTTTGCATCTTATATTATGTGCACTGGTTCATCATTTACAATAAAAGAAAGCGTATTAAGAAAGTAAACAGTGCCAATTTTGAACAAATGAGTGATCTCTTTGGTTTTCTTCTGACATGATAATTGGGTTTAAACTGCAAACTGTTCAAGTCAGTCTCCATTCATGCTTTTCCCCTGTTTTCTCCTTTCTCTCTCTCTCTTCTTGTCAATATTCCAAGAAGAACTAGACTCGTGTACCATCTGCCATCTCTATATCCTCTTTAGCAAAATCAAACAAAGCGTCCGCTAGGAAATTTCTGGATATTTACAGACAACTTTTGAAATGCTATTTAAGAATAAATTGAACCCTTGTGAGAAAGCGAAAGATGGCTCTTTGTCTCTTGTTGGGAAACTGTGACAGGAAGAGAGTACAAATGAATTTCCTGCCTGTTATTACATTGCTGGGTGGTATTAGTAACTGTACCCCAGAGATGGTCTCCTAATTAACTCCTGCCAAGTGGCACTTCCTACAAGTCTCCCCTGGATTACGGAGTCGACCTTTGATCCACATTTTAATTTCCCAAGAAAGGAGAAGCTAACACAAAAAAGGCAGAATGGAAGAGAGGAAAACATGTCTATTTTTAATAAATGAGAAAATGACTGGGACACTGTGGGGAAGGGCTATTTAGTAAGGTGCAAACAAACATCAGACAGACACAGAAAAATGTGGTAAAAGTTAAAAGAACGAACATGTAATTACTGTTGCGTCACATTCACAATGATTACCACCAGTTATAAAACACTGTATAGGGTAAAATAACTGTCACTACAGTGGTACCATTTCAAAAATATTATTAGTGGCTTTCACACCAGGTAGTAATAGCAAGTCAATTATAGGAACTAGCCACCAAGCAGTTCCCAGAGAAATTTTGTTCTTATTGCAGTAGTATTTATTTAAACTCACTGTTTTTATGTTGTTTTGTTTTGTTTTTTGCTGTATGGGAACCGGATTTTTTTCCCCCACCAAAACGGGTTCCTATAATTGATCCTGTAGGAAGAACACACCACAAAAACAGTACCTCCATATCTAGTTCTAGGAACTACTACAATATTTGTCTAGTGTAAGCTATATATTATGGTTTACACAGTTATTACAGTGCATTCGGAAAGCATTTATAGCGCTTCACTTTTTACACATTTTTTTATGTTACAGCCTTAGTCCAAAAATGGATTAAATTCATTTATTTCCTCAAAATTCTACACACAATACCCCATAATGACAATGTGAAAAATATTTTTTTGAAATTGTTGCAAATTTATTAAAAATAAAAAACTTGAAAAATCACATGTACATCAGTATTCACAGCCTTTGCCATGAAGCTCTGAATTGAGCTCAGGTACATTCTGTTTCCACTGATCATTCTAGAGATGTTTTAACAGCTTAATTGCAGTTTCAGTTGATTGGACATGATTTGAAAAGGTATACACCTGTCTCTATAAGGTCCCAGGGTTGAGAGTGCATGTCAAAGCACAAACCAAACATGAAGACAAATGAATTGTCTGCACAAGGCTGGGGAAGGTTACAGAAATTTGTCTGCTGCTCTGAAAGTTCCAGTGAGCACAGTGGCCTCCATCATGTGTAAGTGGAAGATGTTTGGAACCACCAGGACTCTACCTAGAGCTGGCCGGCCATCTAAGATGAGTGATCGGGAGAGAAGGGTCAGGGAGGTGATCAATAACCAGATGGTCACTCTGTCTGAGCTCCAGCATTCTTCTGTGGAGAGAGGAGAACCTTACATAAGGGACAACTATTTGTGCAGCAATCCACCAATCAGGCCTGTATGGTAGAGTAGCCAGGCGGAAGATATCATGCTGTGGGGATGTTTTTCAGCAGCAGGAACTGGAAGACTAGTCAGGATAGAGGGAAAGATGAATGCAGCAATGTACAGAGACATTCTGAATGAAAACCTGCTTCAGAGTGCTCTTGACCTCAGTCTGGGGCGACGGTTCATCTTCCAGCAGGACAATGACCCAAAGCACACCACCAAAATATCAATGGAGTGGCTTCACAACAACTCAGTGAATGTCCTTGAGTGACCCAGCCAGAGCCCAGACCTAAATCCTATTGAACATCTCTGGAGAGATCTGAAAATGGCTGTACAACGTCACTTCCCATTCAACCTGACTGAGCTTGAGAGGTACTGCAAAGAGGAATGGGCAAAAATTCCCAAAGACAGGTGTGCCAAGCTTGTGGCATCATATTCAGAAAGACTTGAGGCTGTAATGCTGCCAAACAACAAAGTATTGAGCAAAGGCTGTGAATGCTTATGTACATGTGATTTTTTTTTCAGGTTTTTTATTTTTAATAAATTTGCAACAATTTCAAAAAATCTTTTTTCACATTGTCATTATGGGGTATTATGTGTAGAATTTTGAGGAAATTAATGAATTTAATTCATGTTGGAACAAGGCTGTAACATAAAAAATGTGGAAAAAGTGAAGCGCTATGAATACTTTACGGATGCACTGTATGTATAATTTACATACTAAATACAATTAAGGCAGTGATTCTCAACCTTTTGTCAACAACAGTTTTTAAACACTAATGCTTATGTTGCTTTTATTAGGTAAAATGTATTTTATTCATGTGAAAAAAAAATGTAAAAAACATTATTTTAAAAATGGCCTTGAAGTTAAAAGATTATTTATTTATTTATTTATTTAAATTCTAGAACTCACATTATTAAAATAAGGCAACCTTATACATCCAGGTTTTCTTCAACTATGGATGAGGTTGAAAGTATAGTATCGGCTAAAAAGAGTTTAGATCCTGCTCAAATCTGTATATATCTGTAATCATAATTACCAACTTTAAATTCATTCAGCAGCTTAATTCATCTGGATGCCCCTTAGAATGTTTACTGAAGATGTGTCTAGTTTGCTGATTGTATGGACTAGACTAATCATGAACAATCCAATATTGTTTTTATGAGTGGTCATTTTATAAGTGACAGCAGTGTGTGACTCCACAAACTCCTTCCTATTTCCCCCCCCATTTTTGTTCTCGGTTCAAAATAAGAGCAAAATCACTACAGATAATACACTCATCTGTCAGTGTACCAGACTGTATTCCTTCTTTTCTTTTGTCTGTCCTCTCACCACTGCACAGATCTGAAACGACAGGGTGGACCAGAGCGATGAAGCAGACAGGCTCTCTTAAGCCCACTGAGGTGTTTTCACCTGAGGTTCAATCTTGAGGGAGTCCTGCCAACAGCCATTCACAAAGCCTACACTGACCCCTGCTGGAGAGATGTGGTTTAATCCTGAAATCTCTCCAACTAACTGTTCTTTAATGATCTTTTATTATACTTATAGCCACAATATTTTGATGGAGGTATATTTTAAGGACCTGCTCTGCTGAAAAAAAAAACATCTTAGCTGGTTTTAGCTGGTCAACCAGCCTAGTTTTAGAGGAGTTTTGGCCATTTCCAGCCTGGTTTTATTTGGTCAGGCTGGTAAATGACCAGCTAAAACCAGCTTGATCAGCCTGGCCAGGCTGGGAGCCCAACCAAAACCAGCTATGTCCATCATTAAACAGGCTAGTAATGCTGGTTTTAACTGGTCAGAAACCAGGCTGGAAATGGCCAAAATCCTCTAAAACCAGGCTTGTCGACCAGCTAAAACCAGCTTAGGCTGGTTTAAGCAGTTATTTTCAGCAGGGTGGTGCCTTTTGATAACATGATTAAGGTAACTTTTTTTTTCCAGTAGCCTATTGTTGTTACATCTTACATTATGCTTATAATACTATACTATACTATACTATACTATACTATACTATACTATACTATACTATACTATACTATACTATATTGACCTTATTCTTCACGTACGAGTTGACGCAGCCATTAGAATTTTTTTGGCTCAAGACTTCCGGTCTCATTCACTTCCACTGATTTTTAGACGTTAACAGCTCGTTATCCTGCTTGGTGTTGCAAACTGATAGTTACATATTGGATTTTTTTACTTTATATGTATAGTCAGAAACAAACTTATTTGTAGAGCAAGTAGATTGATCATTTTCTACCATTTATTATTCTTAATCATTTCTCCTGAAGGCAACTGAATGAAGTTCTAAATCGTAAAAACAAGCAGACTTCCGCATTGAAGAATATGGTAAATTTACCACAATTGATATGAGGATTTTACATAAAATTGTACATAAAATGTTTAATACACACTGATATTTGGTCACCTAAACATAACACAAACCATAACATTGACATGACCAATGTCAATTTCAATTAACATCTGATATTTTAAAAAGAAAGAAAGAACATTGAAATGATTGATGTCTTGAAGCATTAATTGTCACAGTGCTGAAAGTTTTAGTTTAATTTGACATTAATTTGACAAATTTTGATTAAAGGCTCTCAATGAGTGCTCTACAGGATATGCTTCATAGAATGAGGATTAATTATTCCTTGGTTAACCCATGTTCAACTATTTAATATGTGTTTTTAAATAGTTACAGGGATGAAACTGAAAACAGAGATGACCAAAAAAAGGCCAAAACAACATACTTACATACTAAATACTTGCATACAAATTTTTATAAAGTTGCTCAAAAACAAAAAAAAACTATATATATATATATATATATATATATATATATATATATATATACATATATATATATACATACCTACAATAAAATTAATGTATGTAATTAATTAATGTATGTAATTAATTAAAATTATTATTATGCCCTTGAAAATCAAAAGGTTTATCCTAAAGATTTCTTTTTTCTGCAATATTAATAATGTCATTGTAATTATTTTGTTCTCTGACAAACCATATTTCATGCAATTCAATTCTTTTGTCTCATATTAAATCATTTTACCTTCAGAAATAACAGGAATATTATCAACAGACCTTGCATTATTCTTAGTAACTGCATACAATAGATTAATAAATGGTTTGTTACATCAAAATTTCCACGTTACATTAATTAAGCAAGTAATTTAAATTGATCCAAAATCAGCCAATAAACATTACAGTATTATTCATATTTCTTCTGCTTACTTGCCTCGTGTATTGGTGGCCAGAGAAGGTTTGCTGTCTGTCAGGGCAGGTGTTTGGATTGCAGGGTAGTGAACACCCCAGGGCTGAGGTGGAGGAGGTAATATTCACTGCTGGATATGAGCCTCTGCTACACATCCTAACAGCATCTGTGGAGGGTTCGCAGGACTGAGATTACAGCTCTGGATGTAAACACAGACATGGGCTGCATGCGCACACATGTAAACACAGTCTGTGCTCAGAAAACTCGCTGTTTACTGAATACTGTAAGCAGTGTGGTAGAAAGCATTCTATCATTGTAAAGATAAAATTAGATATGTACAGTTGAAGTCAGATTTATAAGCCCTCCTGTTATGTCTGAATTCCTTTCATATTTTTTCAGAATTCACATTCAGAATTTGTTTTTCAACATACTAGTTTTAATATGTAATATGTCATTTCTAATAACTGATTTCTTTTATTTATGCCAACATTTTACTGCATTTTTTTGCAAATATTTTAGCTTAAAGTGCAATCAACTACATTAATAATGTTAACTTGGCACAATAAGTTAATTAGGCATGCTATTAGATAAAGGTGGTTTGTTCTTTAGACAATTGGGGGAGAACTAAGTCTTAAAATTTGCTTTACATAATAAAAAAAATTAAATGTAAAAAATAGACTGAAACAAATTAGACGTTGACAGCACGGTGGCGCAGTGGGTAGCTCTCCCGCCTCACAGCAAGAAAGTTGTCGGTCAGTCGGCATTTCTGTGTGGGTTTCCTTCAGATGCTCTGGTTTCCCCTACAGTCCAAAGACATTTGCTATAGGTAAATTGGGTAGGCTAAATTGTCCTTAGTGTATGTGTGTGAACAGAAGTGTATGGGTGTTTCCCAGTGATGGGTTGCAGCTGAAAGGGCATCCGCTGCGTAAAACATATGCTGGATAAGTTGGTGGTTCATTCCGCTGTGGAGACCCCTGATTAATAAAGGGACTAAGCCGAAAAGATAATGAATGAATGAATGAATGAAATGAGACTCTCCAGAAGAAAAAATATTATAGGAAATACTGTGAAAATGTCTTGCTGAATTAAACATCACACAAAAACTACACAGGAGGGCTAATAATTTATATTACCCTATATTATATTATGAACGTGTTAAACATAAAGTTCACCCAAAAATGATAACTTGCTGTAAATCTACTCACCCTCAGATTTCTTCATCAGAACATTGAAAAGAGCTATTTATTATTGCCTTCAGTACTGCCTCAATCCTTTGTGGCATAGATTCAACAATACTGGAAAATTCTTCTGAAATTCTAGTCCATATTGACATGATAGCATCACGCAGTTGCTGCACATCCACAATGAGAATCTCCCGTTCCACTGTGGAAGTGACTGTGGAGGCCATTTGAGTACAGTGAACTCATTGTCATGTTCAAGAAACCAGTCTTAGAGGATTCACGCTTTATGACATGGCGTGTTATCCTGCTGGAAGTAGCCATCAGAAGATGTGTGCACTGTGGTCATAAAGGGTTGGACATGGTCAGCAACAATACTCATGTTGGCTGTGGCGTTTACACAAAACTCAGTTGGTACTAATGGGCCCAAAGTGTGCTAAGAAAATATCCCCCACACCATTACACCACCACCATCAGCCTGAACCATTGATAAAAGGCAGGATGGATGGATGCTTTCATGTTGTTGAAGCCAAATTCTGACCCTACTATTCAAATGTTGCAACAACAATCTAGACTCATCAGACCATTCAACATTGTTCCAATCTTCTATTGTCTAATTTGGTGAGCCTGTGTGAATTGTAGCTTCAGTTTCCTGTTCTTAGCTTACAGGAGTGGCACCCGGTGTGGTCTTCTGCTGCTGTAGCCCATCCGCTTCAAGTTTGGACGTGTTGTGTGTGTGAATACCTAATAATTAGCCACTAAACTGACAAAAGCATAAAATAGTTACGTTTCCTCAAGAGATCAGGCTGATGTACCCCTTCATTTGCAGTGTGGTCCTGAAAAATGTTAATTTGAAGGGCAATATATTGCTTCCCCTTACCCCTACACCTCCAAGCAAAAGAGAATTGGGACACGCCTACCCCTTCAAGGTAATGTGCGAAACAAGAGGTATGGGTAAGGGATTGAAATTGGATTGGATCAAAGTGTGTGTATGTGTGTGAGTCGATCACCCTAGCATCATTTTCAATTATCAGTCAGTGGGAAATTAGAGAGAGACAATTTCCGCTCCAAATGTAGGCTTTAATCTACTCATTTCTTTGCGCCTGTCTGAAGCCCACACATCCAGAGAGCAGTAATGTGATGGTACAGGCTTGTTCTTACACTTATTACACGAAGAAACCCTTTTTTTTAAGCAAGTGTGAGCCAAGACCAAAACAAGTAGCTAAATCTGGAGATTGTGGTTACTGAAGCCGGTGACACAAATTGGTTTAATTTACTAGCTTTTGACACCGTTATTACAAGAATTGCGAGTCAGTGACATGACTGATCTGAAAGCTTCATAGTTTTGCAGTCGTATGCTCTGAGTGTGTGTTTGCGTGTTGTTTGGGGAGGTTGCTTTGGCTGCTGTCTGTATTCGTTCTTATCATATTTGGAGAGACGCTAACCGGCTCTGACAGGGGCACGTACGAGGGGTCTGTAAGGTCCCGTATTTGGAAAAGCACTATGGAAAAATTATTCACCATCATTCTGACAATTCTCTGTCAAAATCATATTTGACAGCCCATCGCTCGCATCCTATTTTTGTCTCTGTTTTGGCTTATTTCCATTATTTTTCCCCCAAGGTCATAAAAAAATTACTGCAACTCTTTGTACTATGGCATCTCCAAAACTCGAATTGCTCATCTTCAATTAGTACAGAATTAGATTTAAAAAAAGAGTCCACATCACTCCACACCTAAAGTCATTCCACTGGCTGCCTGTTCAGTTTAGAATACATTTTAAAGTACTATTATTTTTTTAAATCTCTTCACTGTCAATCTGAACTGCTGCATCACCTCACCCCCATGAGAAGTCTAAAATCTTGTGGCCAAAACCTTCACCCCAGACTGAAGCGCATATCGATAATCTTAAGAGATGTCATTTATATTGCTTTTATTGTCTCTATTCTCTTATACACTCATGTCCCATTTCAGAAGTCTTAGTTACATACATTTACACTGTAATTTTGCTCTTAAAAACTTTACATTGAGCAAAAACAACTACTTCTTCTATGGATTATAAATTTGAGTGCCACCCTGAAGTGGCATAAAGTGTGTTTACTTGTACCTTTTGCTAATTCATCATGTTTTATTGTGAAATTTGCCTGATATGTTTGTAATTTGAGGTTTACACTTAAAAAATAGGTTCCCAGAAACAAGTTACTACACTCACCGGACACTTTATTAATTCAATTCAATTCATCTTTATTTGTGTAGCGCTTTTACAATGTAGTTACACGGATTGTAGTAGCAGATTCAGGTTGGACCTCCTTTTGTCATCAAAACGGCCTTAATCCATCGCAACATGGATTCAACAAGGTACTGGAACTATTCCTCAGAGATTTTGGTCCATATTGACATGATAGCATCATGCAGTTGCTGCAGATTTGTCAGCTGAACATCCATGATGCAAATATCCCATTCCACCACATCCCAAAGGGGATCCATTGGATTGAGATATGGTGACTGTGGAGGCCATTTGAGTACAGTGAACTCATTGTCATGTTCAAGAAACCAGTCTGAGATGAATCGCGCTTTATGACATGGCCTGTTATCCTGCTGGAAGTAGCCATCAGAAGATGGGTACCCAGTGGTCATAAAGGTGTGGACATGGTCAGCAACAATACTCAGGTAGGCTGGGGTGTTGACATGATGCTCAATTGGTAATTGGTACTAATGGGCCCAAAGTAAGCCAAGAAAATATCCACACCAGCCTGAACTGTTGATACAAGGCAGGATGGATCCATGCTTTCATGTTGTTGATGCCAAATTCTGACCCTACCATTGGAATGTCGCAGCAGAAATCGAGACTCATCAGATTAGACAACGTTTTTTGGTGAGCCTTTGTACCCTCAGTTTCCTGTTCTTAGCTGACAGGAGTGGCACCCGCTGCTGTAGCCCATCTGCCTCAAGGTTTGACGTGTTGTGCGTTCAGAGATGCTTTTCTGCATACCTCGATTGTAACAAGTGGTTATTTGAGTTACTGTTGCCTTTCTATCAGCTCAAACCAGTCTGGCCATTCTCTTCTGATCTCTGGCATCAACAAGGCATGTGCGCCCACAGAACTGCTTAACGAATAACTGTAAAAACTACTCCAACAATGTTCCTTTGTAGAGGCGATGATGCATTCGTTGTTTTTGGGAGACGCATTTAGAATGACCTACCAGTGGGGGTCAGAATGGCCCCCAGGCTATTTTAAAGTCACTTTTAAAACCAACTTGTTTACACTGGCCTATTAGTAATTTTATTTAGCCTGTTTTTAATGCCTTACCTAATTTATTTTATTATGTTACAAAACACTTTGGTCGGTCTTGTGACTATTTTAAATGTAAAGAAGTAGTGCAGTCAGTTGATTAATATATACATAGATATGGTGGGTACGGAAAGTATTCAGACCCTTATATGTTTTACTCTTTGTTATATTGCAGCCATTTGCTGAAATCATTTTCATTTAATTTGTTTTCCTCATTAATGTTCACACAGCACCCCTTATTGACAGAAAAACTCAGAATTGTTGACATTTTTGCGGATTTATTAAAACATTTTTTTTTTAAAAACTGAAATATCACATGCTCGTAAGTATTCAGAGCCTTTGCTCAGTATTTAGTAGAAGCCCCCTTTTGACTTCATACAGCCACGAGTCTTTTTGAGAAAGATGCAACAAGTTTTTCACACCTGGATTTGGAGATCCTCTGCCATTCCTCCTTGCAGATCCTCTCCAGTTCTGACAGGTTGTATGGTGAATATTGGTAAACAGCCATTTTTAGGTCTCTAGAGATGCTCAATTGGGTTTAGTTCAGGGCTCTGGCTGGGCCATTCAAGAACAATCAGAGTTTTTGTGAAATCGCTCCATTATTTCAGCTGTGTGCTTAGGGTCATTGTCTTGTTGGAAGGTAAACCTTCGGCCTGTTTGAGGTCCTGAGCACTCTGGAAAACATTTTCATCTGATAACCCTGTACTTGGCTGCATTCGACTTTCCCTCGTCCTGTCTCTGCAGCTGAAAAACACCCCAACAGCATGATGCATGCCACCACCATGCTTCACGGTTGGGACTTTATTGGACAGGTGATGAGCAGTGCCTGGTTTTCTCCAAACATACCACTTAGAATTAAGGCCAGAAAGTTCTATCGTGGTCTCATCATCAATACGGGGTGCTGTGTGTAGAGTAAAAAATTGAAGGAGGCCTGAATACTTTCCATACCAACTGTATATTGCAAATATATGACTGTTCTTGAATGGCCCAGCCAGAGCCCTGACTTAAACCCAATTGAGCATCTTAAGAGAAACCTAAAAATGGCTCTCCACCAATGTTTACTATCCAACCTGACTGAACTGGAGAGGATCTGCAAGCAGAAATGGCAGAGGATCCCCAAATCCAGGTGTGAAAAACTTTCCCAAAAAGACTCTGTAATATGTCTGTATAAGATCAAACTAATTACTAACTAATTACAAACTGATTACAAACATTTATTAAATACTGAGCAAAGGGTCTGAATACTTAGGACCATGTGATATTTCAGTTTTTCTTTAATAATAAATCTGCAAAAAAAACACTGGGAAAGTCAGAATACAAGCTTATGTCCCATTTTTATTTGTGCCACACGAGCGTTCTTCTTTAGCCCTCCTGTTATTTCTCATTTGATGTAACTTTCTAATTCATCCCTGAGTAAATGACAATCGTAATGCGAACGGAATGAAGAGCGGGCATGAGGCGTGTGCCGATGAGAGGAAAGCGGCCCTCCATGCAGCAAATTATCTTCCCAGCACGGAAACATCTGTGCTCAGTCGAGACGAGGGAAAAACAAGGCTTACCTCTCCTCTGCTCTCCTGCCCCCTAAAAAAGCCCAGCAATCAATAGAAAGTTCATTTCAGAAAGGCGGTGTGGTAATCTGTTTGGCTGCACGCGCACCTGTCCCTAATGATCTTTCCCGCACAACAGGATGACCTAATCTTCATTCAAATGAATCGCTGCACAACACGGACGATACTTTATCACTACCTCTCTCTCTCTCTCTCTCTCACTTTTAGAGACAGAGCATATAGAAACAGGTGATAAATAATTATATGAAGGTATGATCTCATATAGCCCCCCCCCCCCCCCCCCCCCACACACACACACTTTTAAATGGTCCGCTACGCCCCTGCGTACAAGAACAATTCAAAACTAATGTCATTACTTATTATAAAGTTATTACTTTATTATTATTTGAAACGATCACTAAACAGTTTTAGAAATTAAAAATATTAGCTTAAATGTCATCTTTGTCAGGTCAATTTGCAGGGGTGGAGAAAACACTCTTTCTCTATAGATATTTTTTTCTGTAGATTAATTTTTTTTGTTTTGTTTTTTGTAAATAAGCTGCATGCTAAAAATATATTTTAACCTTTATCTTCTTAATGTCAAAATAAATACAATAAATTCACAAATAAAAAATTTTTTAAAAAGTTCACAAACTAAATTTACAGTTTATTAGCCATATTTGGGATCAGATTTACATGTTCAGTACTGAAGGAACGTTCCACTATTCATGAGGGCCCCGGTTCTGAAAAGTAGTAATATCGTTAAAAATCTTAATGGTTATACAGATTGACAACATATGATAGAACATTTATATTAAAAAAAGCTATTGGCTTCTTGGCATTGGTCGGGGCACCCTAATTCATCGCTTTTTGGTTAAGTCCACACCTGTGTCTATGGACAACCATGACCACTTTTTTCTCCAAATGAAAGTAGAAAAGGGGCGGGATCTCTGACACTGCATTGCTTATACAGTTGCACTGATTGGCTACTAGTAAATTGATAAATCAAACTAAGTTTCTTCACTTCTTTTCTGGACAAACAACTGTATATTTAAAAAAAACTGCAGTCCAAGTTGAATGAATTGAAGCCTAGTTCACACAACAGGATTTTAAGCCTGATTTGAGCCCGATTTGGAAGTTAACGAGCTCGCCGACAGATCGGGCTGTGATCGGGAAGAAATCTGCGGGTGCACGGCGCTCGCCAGTCTTCACGACACCTCGTAGACGGAAATCCAATATCTAGCATGCTGAATAATCCAGAGCAGTCCCAACTCGACCCCACGTGCGGTCAGATGTAGTGACGAGCTGCAGCCAATGAGAGAGCATATCAGCTTGAGGTGAATGGCCATGTGCTCAGGAGATCATCAGAAACGTCTGTGATTGGCCAGAATGGGCATCGAGGCACTTGCTTCATTTTGTGTTAACACTGACACGAGAGTAGGCTATATTAAAAGGGGAACTATCATTCTGTAACTATTAGAATTACCATACTGCTCATTCTGACGTCATATTTGACGATATGACATTCTCACGTCATATTTACATTCAAAGCTTCTTTTGATATAGTAAAATTAAGCTCTGAATGTCTGTCATCATATTTGATGACACCATTACCCTGAAAAATATTATCTTTTTTGGTAATACAGCCTATAAATATGTAGTTAAGATGCTAGAACACAAAGGTCTGGGCCTCGCTTTCATTTTCACTTTCAAACAGGAGCTATTTCCTGGCACAGGATCTGCTGTTTTGAAAGATATATCTGAAGTAAATTTATGTTTTTGCTATCAGAAAGTTATGTTTATGTTAGCAGGAAGTTGCTAGGCAAAAAAAGACATATTTAAAGTCACAGCAAAAAGTAGCAGACATGCATGCAGTCATTCTGACCAATATGGTAATTAAAGGTAGAAATGCTCAGTTCTTTACTGTTTTGTAATTTAAAAAATAACAATGTTAGAAAGAAATACACAGATATTTAGGAAACGTCAAGGTGTTATAGATATGTTAGTTTTTATTTCAGAGTTATTCAATTACAAAAATTAAAAACTCTCTGTGTATCAATCCACTCGAGCCTTGCAGATGAGCGATTGATCCGCTGATGCATCAGCTGATTGACGATGTTTTTAAATGCTTCCTTGAAACGCTGTCAGTGATGTAATCAGCACACAAGCAGTGTTCAGCTTTTTCTGACGACTCCTCCCTCAACATTTCATTGGCTGTGCTTTGGTAGATGGACTGAGCTGTAGGGGAACTAGTCAGCCTGATCTCACGAGAAAATGTAAGTATTTTACGTTTTGTCAGTTTAGCAGCTAATTCGTACGAATTCGTACGATTTTAAAAAGGAGGCGTGGCACCTAACCCCACCCCTAAACCCAACCGTCATTGGCGGATGAGCAAATCCTACTAATTTGTATGAATTAGATCGTACGAATTCGTACGAATTAATCACTAAATCAAAAAGTTACGAATTGCTGTGAGATTGTGTTGGGGAACTAGTAGTAGTCAGATCTTGTAGTGTCACCCCCCTCTTGTGGATCATTTACGTAGTGTCGTGTAGTGTGAACACCACAGCGATTAAAAGACACAAAATCAAGTCATGTAGTGTGAACAGCACAGCGATCTGCCGATGTTTAAAATCCTGTAGTGTGAACTAGGCATAAGCAGACCTGGCAAATCTGCTTAAAAGCTGTTGTTGTTTTTTTTGGAGTTGAAAAAATGAATGAGAGAAACGAAATAAGAGTGGAAAACGAACGCTTAAATTGATGGCAGTGGGGGGCTTCTAGCAGTTTCCCTGAACAGGCATAAATTGGTGTCCTGTCCCTTTCACATACAGGGTTAGATGGAAGACAATGTAAACATTAAATCTGTGTGTCTGCGTGTGGCAAACCTTTCATAAATAGTAATAAAACATCTACAATTTTAAGGCTTGTTTTTCTTTCAAATGTAAAAAGGAAGTTTTATATTGATACTTCCCTCATAGGCAGAACAATCACTTTAATATCCATATGTTTAATCAGTAAATCATATTATGAAGTGATTGTACTCAGCATAAGTATCAATGAAAAAGTGATCCTTTTAAACATGCATAGAAGACTATCAGAGTGCAGCCCCAAAATTCTGTCAGTTTGAATCATTCTGACATATATTTTTCTATTATTTAATCTTTTTAATTTGCCACTATCCTTCAAACTAATAAGTACAAGTCAGAACAAGTAGGCAGTTACAGTTACATCTATGTCAGGTATGCAGAAGAGCATCTCTGAATGCACATGTCAAACCTTGAGGCGGATGGGCTACAGCAGCAGAAGACCACACCGGTTGCCACTCCTGTCAGCAGGACAGGAAACTGAGGCTACAATTCACACAGGGTCAACAAAATTGGACAATAGAAGATTGGAAAAACGTTGCCTGGTCTGATGAGTCTCAATTTCTGCTGCGACATTCGGATGATAGGGTCAGAATTTGGCATCAACAACATGAAGGCATGGATCCATCCTGCCTTGTATCAACAGTTCAGGCTGGTGGTGTAATGGTGGGGGGGATATTTTCTTGGCACACTTTGGGCCCATTAGTACCAATTGAGCATCATGTCAACACCACAGCCTACCTGAGTTTTGTTGCTGACCGTGTCCATCCCTTTATCACCACAGTGTACCCATCTTACATCAGGATTGCACCATGTCAAAGCGCAAATCATCTCAGACTGGTATCTTGAACATGACAATGAGTTCACTGTACTCAAATGGCCTCCACAGTCACCAGAACTCAATCCAGTAGAGCACCTTTGGGATGTGGTGGAAGGGGAGAATCGAATCATGGATGTGCAGCCAACAAATCTACGGCAACTGCGAGATGATGTCATGTCAATACAGACCAAAATCTCTGAGAAACATTTCCAGTACCTTGTTGAATCTATGCCATGAAGAATTAAGGCAGTTCTGAAGGCAAGGTGTACCTAATAAAGTGGCCGGTGAGTATATAATACTTATTTATCTGGGTTTAATGCATTTAGACATTACCAAAAATAATATATATATATATATATATATATATATATATATATATATATATATATATAAATAAATAAATAAATAAATAAAAGGCAAACTGGCATGAATAATTTGAAATACTTTTAATATGATTGTAGTTCAACCTTGTGAAGCTCCAGCATTATCTCCAGGTAAAAGCTCAATTAACATGTTGTAGAGAGAAAAGTAAGCTAATTAATAAGATTTTGACAAAGCACCAAATTTATCTGACTGTTCCACTCAATTATAAGGATACAAAACCACCGGATTTTAATTCAAGGATAAGGATCAAGTAACAATTTACTCTTCATGCAAGCCAAAACACAATAACAGAAGCTTTTGTGCCAATGAATGAACAGTTTAAACTGAAAATTTCATACCTTATACTGTTCTTTTCTTCAGCATGTTTAAGATTTAAAACACATTCAGTATTTCATAAATGTCAGGCATACAGTGCTCAACATACAGGAGTACACCCCTCACAAATGTCTCATTTAAATTAATGTTCAATAGGAAGCTTTACATTACATTTGTGCATATATATTAGTTTAGTCACTACTGAAACCAAATCTGGAGCTAATTTAACAAAATAACTTATGATAACGGTCCAAAATTGGAAAATATATCTTTTAAAAAATTTATAAAAAAGAAGAAAAAAAAAAAAAAAAAAAGAAAAATTCAAGAGAAACAAAAAAATCAATTATAAAATTGTTGACATTTTCCTTCATTCATTTTCTTTTTAGCTTAGTCCATTTATTAATCAGGGATCACCACAGCGGAATGAATCGCCAACTTATCCTGCATGTTTTACGCAGCAGATGCCCTTCAAGCTGCAACCCATCTCTGGGAAAATTGTTGACATTTTGTAGTTTGTAATTTTATTTTCCAATATTTCCCATGTATTTAAATGTATTACCTATCTATTTCTAAAGATGTTCTGAGACTAAAATATTATTTTAATAAATATATAACCTTTTTATAAATCTATTTTGTTCAAACACACTAAAATATATGACCTATATTCACTGAGAAATGAATAAAAATGTTTATTATTTAAAATGGGATTTACTCATGCTGAGCACTGTACATCTGACATTTAAAGTTAACAAATCAGATGAAGTTCCATGCAGGACCGCCAGATGGCGCCAAAATCCAAAAATTACCATCACAAACCAGCAAATCAAGCACAAAATCTAATAGTATGTCTAACAAGCTTTATTGGTACTTTATTGGCTTATTTTTCACAATGCATTCACAGACAGTCCTCAGCATACTTTCATCAAAACTGAATAATCATTTACAAATGACCTGCATGAAGAAACAGTGCTTGAAGTTTGCGACTTTTTTTTTTTTTTATTTATTTAAGAGCGTGCGCCGTTTCAGGTATTCGATCCACGATGGAGACGGCCATTTCTGCAAACATGTTGTCGGTTTTGACACGACAGGAAGGTGACAGGCCAACACAGCATACTTTATAGATTACTTATTTTTAGTTGTTTTTCACTAACGGCTAAAAACAGTGGGTGCAATACGCCATAACAGATCCCTTTGAAGACGAGTGTGAAATAAAAACTGCTCTTAAACTCTGCTACAGAAGACTAGAAGCCTCTTCACCTCTAACACAATTTAATTGCATCAATTTTAACACAGTTACACCACAACACCGCTGTGTTCTATCACTCCAAGTACAAACGAAAAAGGGAAAAATAGCTAAAAACAAAAAGACTTGTTGAGAAGGAACTTCGCAACCAAAAACAATTCACTCCCTTTAATCATACTGAAATGAATCAAAATGGCCTTCAAACAAGACAACGCTTCACTGACCCAATAGTAAACAAACAAAAAACCAAATAACCTCATTCATTCCTGCTTTCGTGGACTTCAGTTCCTCGGACTACATTCTGTAATGGTGTTAAATAGCTGCTTTAAACGTGGAGGTCTAGATCTAGTGTGAAAGACGAGTCTGCTTTTGTGTGAGAAACTGATAGAGGTTTAAAAAAAGTTTCATACTCAGTTATGCTAACGTTGGGGGAGGGGGAAGGGGTGGGGGGTAAAGTTTACATTGCATCGTCTAAGGCCTTTTTTCCAAACCAAACACGAATCTGTCCATCTTCTCTTGTTCCACCATCACGTCTCGTGCACAGAAATAACACACAATCCAACTTGCTTCATTCAGTCTTTGGCTTCGCTCCGGGAATCTTGGCCTGGATCCTGTTAATGACACGTAAACAATGATTATTTTAGTGCAAACGGATTCTGTTTGATGATAAATATATTAAAGTAACGGTCCATTTTACACTGAACTAAATATAGCATGTCTAAAATACTGCTCATTAATAAATGACTAAAGAGTTTAGCAACAAGTCTTTCACTTTGCTTAAAACAAAATACTGCATGCGCATTTTGGGCCCCATCATACACCAGGCGCAATAAGGTGCAAAACATGTATGGTGTGATTTGTTGCTATTTTTAGACCAGCGCAACTGTAATTTTCACATTTTGTGTCACTTTGTGGACTTATGAGTTTGCTAGTCTAAAAAGGAGGTATGTTAAGGTGCGTTGCTATTTTTATTTATTTTTTTTTTATAAAACAATGTCTTACTAAAAGAGCTCAAATAAAATACACCACGCAGACACACACACACACAAAAAAAAACAATGTGCGAGTGTGGAAGATTGTGTCCTTTTAAAATGACATGGGTATATCTAATAGCTAATAGTAACACGTGTTAGCTACCTCTTGGCAAATAAAGTTTCCACAAGATCATTATTAAATGAATGAAACATTGTTTAAAACAAAAAACTGCATACGCATACATTGTTAATATAAAATAGTTAAAGGGAATAAGGACTAGTCTAAAATAAATGAGACAAAATAATGTCTTACTAAAAAGCAAAAGTAAAATGCATGACGCAGAGGCAAAAAAAATGTGCGAGTGTGCGAGATTGTTTCCATTTAAAATGACACCGGTATATCTAATAGCTCATAGTAACACATGTTAGCTACCTCTTGGCAAATAAAGTTTCCTCAAGATCATCATTAAATGAATAAAACCTTGTTTAAAACAAAAAACTGCATACGCATACATTGTTTATATAAAACGGTTTAAAAACTGAAGGACTAGCCTAAGGGCGTACTCACACTATGCATTTCCCTACACTATGCTATTTCCGTTTCGTATGTGTTTATTAATCATTCTTACTGTTCAATGAACAAACTGTCGTAGATTATTAAAGACGCAAATAAATGTTTGAGCGTCAAAAATTGGCTGATCTGTTTGGCAAAATACTTGACTGTCACTGCATCCCAAACGACTAAAACGATATAAAGAAATGTCCACTGTGCTGAGAGAGAGCGCTTCTTACTGAACAGTGCGTCAACGATGACGTAATCATGCTCAGGCACGAATGCAATGCGAGTGCGGGTCGTCGGGGTAGACGGGAGGGGGGACAAGCATGCTTCGGCCCGGTTCAAGGCAACTGTTTGAATGGGGTAAAGTGTAACAGTCAATATGGTGGATGAAGCCCCACCTTCTAGTACAAGAGCCAATCAGTGATCGATATACATTGACAATTCTCTGGGGGAGGGGCTTGAACCAGACGTGAGTTTCTGCAGATTTTGTGTGATTAGGATGTTTAGAAATGAAATGAAAGAGTCAGTTGTTGTTTCATTTTATTGGTGATTCCTAATAGAAAATTTTATCTTAAGCTTAGCAAGCAATTGTGGATAATTTGATGTTTCCCCATTTAAACATACTGCTACCATACGATAGATGTTTCAAAAATGGCCGAAGAGTTAAATGACTTTGGTTACGATGGCAGATTTATTTAGAACTGATCAAAACTGACTTATGTGATTTTATTGTACACCTTCCAGCCAATCAGAATCAAAAAACAGAGCATAGAATAATTGGGCCATTGAATTATAAATAAATAAAGAAGAATAAAAATGCAAATCGGAGGTATTGATGTGGCCACGATGTGCAGAGTGTATTTATATATTTCTGGTCTGCAATGTTTTTTGTCATTTAACTAATATTTTAACTGCATTATAGATGAGAACGCCAGTCACATATTTCAGCAAGCAAATAGACTTACTTTCCAACAACATCTTTGAATTGCTTGTTCACCAGTCCGTAATAATGGTCAATTTGTGCCTGTATTTGGAATAAGGAAGAGTAATTGCATCATTATTATGGATTTATTATGCCGTTTATTGACACTGAAAATTCCTATAAATACTTAAGCACAACAGCTGCTAGAGCCAGAAGTTATCACTGCGTACACATGCAAAAGAGACAGAGCAAACCTACCTGATGCTTTTCATAGATCACCGGGCAACTGAAAGCACCAATGAAACCTAAAGGAAAATTGAAATTGAAGTCATGTTGTTACATGCAGAATAGTAATGTAAAGAAATAAAAAGCAAAATAAGATAATTAAAATTAAAATATGAAATTAAAAAATATATATATTAAATTAAATAATAAAAAAAGTAAGAAAATATTAAATGTTAAATAATACTTAAAATTCAATAAGAATAAACACATCAAATATGAAGAATTAATTTATAAATTAAAATAAAATAAAAAAAGATAGACAATGTAAACTAAAATATTAAATTAGAAGATATATTTTAAATTAAAGTTGTAAATTAAAATAAATGGAAAACATAATATAAAAAATATATTTTAAATTTAAAAATTAACAAAAAATAAAATGAATTAAATGATAAATTGCGATACAAAAACTATAGCAAATATATTTATCGAATAATAAATAATAAAATATCAAATGTAATGAATTAAATCATAATAATCACAAAATGGACATACCCAAAATAATAAGAGTGAGACCATTGAACAAGGCACCAACATATGTCAGGATCCACATTAAAACAGCAAACTGTAAGAAAAGAGTAAAGCATGTAAAAGAAAAAATTATATATGAATATCATTATTCTTTTTACACTTCAAAATGAAATTTACATAGGGATATTAATAAAAGATATTTAAAACAAATCATGTTATGTTGAACTTGCCATTCATAAGGTCTCCAAAAAATATCTATCTATTAAAAAAAATGTTTAGCATTTTAGCATCAGTTTCGGTGCCAAATATTTATTTTATTGATTTATCATTATTTTTAACAACTCAATTTAATGAACAAGGAAATGAGTTCAAAAGTTACCCGATTCCTCTTTATATTAAAACATGGAACTATTTAGTTTAATTTGTAATGGATTGAATTCAAACTAAGCCAAGTTATTATTAAAGATTTAATTCAAACTAAGTCATTGTTATAATATTACCATCACCACCGCTGCTGCTACTACTGCTACTTTAATAATATAAAACAAATGACTACTTTTAATAATATCTAAAACGCTACTAATTTATAGAAGAACATTCTTTAGTCAGTGAAGCCAAACAGAACTTTTATTCTGAAGGGTTGTCGAAAACGCTCACGTTTCTGACTGTACATGACACACAAATAGTTTCTGTTGTAAAACTACTCTAAAGGCAGTCACAAACTCTTAAGAAAATCACATGTTTAAATCTTCATATAGTGTAATATTATTACTTCTACGAAAATATTACTATTTTATTAGTAGTATGTTGTTTAGTCACAGTTAAGGATTGTCAAAAATGCTCACGTTTCTGATTGTACACGATAAAACCATTATTTTTGGTTGTTCTGTTGTGGTTTAATATGGAGATATTAGCCCATTATTATTATTATTATTATTATTATTATTATTATTATTATTATCTTCATCATCATCATCATCAAAGTAGTGGTAGTAATAATAATAATAATAATAATAATAATAATAATAATAATAATAATAATAAATTTATAGTAGTTAGTCACAATAAATGTTATAGTTTGCTAGTCAGTTAACAATTGCTACAAATGCTCACGTTTCTGATAGTACATGATAAAACCATTATTTTTGGTTGTTCTGTTGTGGTTTAATATGGAGATATTAGCCCATTATTATTACTATTATTATTATTATTATTATTATTATTATCATCATCATCATCATCATCATCATCAAAGTAGTGGTAGTAATAATAATAATAATAATAAATTTTATAGTAGTTAGTCACAATAAATGTTATAGTTTGCTAGTCAGTTAACGATTGCTACAAATGCTCATGTTTCTGATTGTACATGATATAGCCATAGCTTGTTTAAAATTATTGCTAATATTAAGTTACTTGAAGCAATTTTAGATTTCACATTCAAACTTTCATATAGTATGATAGACATCAAAAATCACAAGTGGTATATAAAAAAATAAAAACTATACAATGCCTTGTGGTTTAATATGCAGACCAAGCTGACCCAACAAATGCCAAAGGCTGTTCAAAACCCGACGGCACATGAACTGTGGCCCGTAACTGGACACATCACTCAATATAGCCGTCTGACCACAGAGAGAATCAATCCGTCCAGCTGTGGAAAACCTCCAGAGCTCTGAAAGGGCAGTGGGGTCTGGCTGTAACTCGATCCACAGCCCATAACCAACCACTCTTCACAGGGCAGTAAATCTCCTTACACGGACGCCTCACTGCATGGGCTTCACTGCCTTTCAGACGTGGGTGAATGCAGCGCCAAGAAAAGCCATCAGGTGCTGATTTAACATTAACGGTAGTGGCGCTTTTCCATTACGACACAAACTTTGCTTAGAACACGGCGACTTCCTCGCATGTCGGACATGTTGACGCGGGATTAAAAAAATCGCTTATTCCAGGATCTGAACACGTATTTAGTGAAACAAGTTGTGCTTATGACCTTTAGTCCTGCAGTTATCAACATATTAATGCCTGCAGGCACAGACTGAAGTTACACCACTATGTTTTTATTCATGTTGTAAATGGTTTTAATTTATATTTTATGTCTAGAATTCAATTTTTACATTGACAGAAATGTATCAGAAGTACACCTATTATACTTTAATTTCAGATATCACCTTTTACAAAGTTCGCAATATCTGTTTGTAAATCGGAAAGGTCTGCAAAGTTTCAAAGTCCAAAGTTCATGGTGAATGGATTTATTGTCTCCCAAAAGAAAGAAACAATTCAGAACTGCCTGGAGTGATCTGTCAGTAAATCTAGTCTCAGTTCATGCACAGACCAACTGTACATGTAAAACAAATCTGTTTGTTTTGACAGCCTTAATCATGGCATTCATTGGCTGCCCATAAACAATATCTATTCTGACCCCGCACTGTAGTTATAGACCTGTGTTAATGTTGCTGACACATTGAGATTGCTCTGTTTTCTGTACTGCAACTAGGGCTGCTCGATCACGGGAAAAATCATAATCACGATTACTTTGGTAATAATTGTAATCAAGATTATTCAAACTGTTACATCACTGTTTACAAGTCCTAAGAAAGACTCCGGAGTAGGGCTGTTCGATTTGGGGAAATAGCTAATTGCGATTTTTGATATTGCGATTTCATTTTGCGATTAAATTTTGTAGTCAAGTTTCAGAATCAGGGTATCTTCCATCCAATCCATATCTGTCTTCAACAAAAAAAAAGGAAAAAAGAAAACAAATAAATAAATAATAATAATAATAATAATAATAATAATAATAATAATAATAATAATTTAAAAAAAAAAAAGATTTTGGCTCGATTTTTTATTTTATTTTTTATTTTGGGTAGGAAAATGAATGAATGACTTCAAAATTCATTATACACATGTAGGCAGTACTGAAACGCCCATTTCCCTCTGATTAGTCAACCAAATCTGAGCTCGTGCCATAGCCCTCAAATCAAGAGCCCTCTGTAGATCAGCACCCAGGCTTTTAATTATATATATATATACACACACACACACACACACACACACACACACACACACACACACATATATACCAAGTTTACATATTGTCATGTGATCAGTTAGCAGGCTTAGATTCATTGCATATGCATAAATTAAATAAAAATGTAAATTTGCAGGATCATTAGACATTTGTCATTAAAATAAGGTCATAGTTCGTCCTTCAGCTGTGCACCTGATGCTGAGCAACGATAGTCATTTCCGAGAAGAACCTAGTTTGCATTATTTCCGAGCAAGGCCTGTATAATAATAATAATAATGATGATGATTATTAATAATAATAATAATAATAATAATAATAATAATAATAATAATAAATGCCTATAGTTCGCTACGAAACATCTTGCTGCTGTGCACTAGATGCTGAGCAAAGACAGTCATTTGCGAGCAGTACCTGGTTTGCTGGACTTTGAAACCAAGATATTCCCATATTACCGACATGATGTTTTTCTTTGATATTAATGCTTCTGAAGCGGTAGACGCTATCATCCCACTCGTTCGCGCTTTTCCTGTTTGTTTGTTTTTTTATTGTGGATGTTCCGCATAGTTCACTTGCGCAATTCTGATTGGGATGAAAGAAAGTGTGCTCAATCAACTGGCTAGTATCATAATATAAGAGACACCCAAAGTTACTGGATATAGTCATATTCTTTAAATTTCCCTACCAATGGTACCAATGTAGATAAGATCCACTTGGACAAAAGCTGAAACCAAAAATGCTTTGTAATAATTATTTGAAAAAACATAATTTAAGAGTTTTAAAACTTAACTTGGATCATACTGATTAAAAGGCCAATAAAATAAGGACATTTTATTGACATCGAATTACCAGCACAGTTGAGCTATATAGCATGCAGCAGGAATTAAAGGCCCCATCACCCTGTAACGGACTTTGCTTTTATGGTCATGAACAGAATATCCACAGAGTGAGATATATTGAGCTATTTTCAACTCCACAGTTGTTGTGTATTTATTTTTTTTTTTTGATTGCATCATACAATTGCCAGTTTGTTGCTATGAAATCAATGGGTTTAACAACGCAGCTCTTCCTGTGTCCGGTGTGAAAGCCAATTCACATCACACAGTGATTACGACTAGAGAGTAAAACCAGTGCACTGAACGCAGTGTGCCGCAGAATAATCTTTCTTGGCTCATAATATTAGGTGTTTGTCTCTTTCGTTCGAAAACAGAGTTTCATTTTCAGCCAATAAATTACAACTGACAAAAACTTGGTGCATCCATTAACAGTTAGGTGTTTGGATTCCAACACAAACTAAGTGGTGACCAATCACAACAGACCTGATCTGTGATCTGACCAAATAGAGAACAGAAGGCTCTCAGAAAGCATAGTTTAGAGAGCCAGACATTTAAACCAATCATTTCGAACACTGAGAAACAGCAGAAGCTTTTGAATTTTTGCAATAGGTAAACCTACAGTAAGAAACATTCAAAAGTAAATAGCCTAATGGGGCACTAAAAATGCAACATTAGTTTAACCTATTCCAAGTTACAGACATTTTAGTACACCACTAAATTTTATTCACCCCAACAGCGAAACTCAACGCATTTAAATGGTACTCTTGATTGAATGGCCAACTCATCAGAGCTGGAATGCTCCCAGCATGGACACACAGGCACTGGAGCAACTACACATTGGAAGCTGCAGTGTATTCCAGCTATTTACTGAGGCTCATTCAACCCTACAGCAAGCCTGGTCATGTGACAGACATCTAAAACAGAGCATCACATGACTGGAATTCCTCAATGCTATATCACAGCTGACGCTTTGACCTCCCCAGCACCTATAAAAAGAGTTACTGTCTGGGAGAGATGCAATGCTTTTGCATTACTTGACAAGCCATGCCAATGAAGCTCTTTTGAACTGAATTGAATTAAAAGAGAGAGAGACAGAGAAAGCGAGAGACAGGTCGGGCCTATTGGCACCATTTCTATCCCATCAGAGCTCAGACCAAATCCCTTCAGCCTAATCAACAAAGACTGCTTTGTGGAGCCGTTCATGACCTGCCCCGAAACACATGACCAAACACCCCAAACCGGACCACCAAAACCTTCCAACAAATACAATTGGAATGGAAATTCAAAGTATTAATAAAAAAAGAAAAACTTTCAGGATGAATAATAATAATAATAATAATAATAATAATAATAATAATAATATTTTTTTTAAAAGCATTCAACTATTATTTTTTTAGTAATAATTATATTTTTTAAATATAATTTTTATTATTAATCATTTTAAATTGTTAACTATTAAAAATATATTAAACTCTACACCCCCCCCCCCCCCCCCCAAATGTAAGGTTTAATACTTGCTGAACAAACGCATTAACCAAAAATAAATAAATATAAAATTAAAAAACATCCAGGCAAGTATGACTTTTTAAAAAAAGATGTCCAAATATTATCCAGATTATAAAATGCATAACGCTGTGCATTTGATAACCCAACATCTCACAGGAATACCATATTTTCATATTGTATACTGTATGTTTTTGGCTAATAAAGGTCTCTTTCAAGCCAAATGTTTCAAGGGGAGAAAAAAAAAAAACTATATTAGATTCAGCATAAACTGTACCACTTACAAAGGCATTATTGTTCACCCGCCTGATGAAAAAGATCAACACAAGCATTTATTTTCCAATCTTCGCCCTGAGAGCAGTTATAGAGCCCCAAATCAAATATAAAAAGCATGAGCAGAAAAGAGCACGAACAGGTTTTCATTTCCTCTGGTCTTCTAGAAAACAAACAAACCTTGAGCGAGTCCACTAGATCCTCCACCAGGAAGAGTCGTCGCAGCTCTTTAATAACAGTGTTGATGTGCACCAAAGTAGAGTCGCTGTACTTGTGAACCATCTCCGCCGGGAGTGCGGTATCCTTATCCAGGTACATCCTGCAAGAAGAGAGACGTTATTCCATGAGGTTGCTTTCTTAATCCATGAATATACTGACCTAAAAATACATCAGACATATACACTAGTGCATTCTAATTTTAAAACTAATACATTTTACTGCAGTTACTCCTGGTGACCACACCTGGTGTCCACCCGTGGAAAATTAGCATTTAAAACGTTAAACACCCCGTTTTAGTTTGGAAATGCTGGTGCTCCATTTAAGGCTGGTTTATACTTCTGCATCGAGGGATCGGCTTAACTTTGCGCGTAGCCATGCATGTATACTTGAGTGCTGTTTGTGTTGCTCTGCAATAACACTTTCGAAACGCTAGCTGGCAGTAGGTTATGTTCCTCTGTAGTTATTTCACTGGCGTTTTGTTTTTTTCTGAATGCTACCTTAAAATGTACAAGTAGCAAAAAATAAATGAACAATTTGCACGTTCAGAGGCGGGAACTGGCGCATATGCAACAAGTTTTATCATAAGGTAAACACAAAATGGTTTCCATCAGGAGCTCCTTCATGGGACTCAACATTTGTAAGCAAATCGCTCCATTAGTCTAGCGGCTCTCAGCCCCACCCACACTCATCACTGCTACCAAGCCGACCAAATCACATAGCTTGCGCTACACATCGTCGTAATGTGTAGTTAAATTTTTAGAGAGGCTTCTCGCGGTCACACATAGCCCTTGCCGTGGCTGACGCCAGACCAGCCTTTAAGTGTAGACCGACTAAAATACAAACTTCGACCAATTTCTGCATCTGCATAAAATATACAAAAATACTCCCTGATACTTCCTTGTTTCGTGAAGCCCCTCTTATAATGACCATTATACAATCAGTAGACCAAGTACGGACACCGGCAAAATATGCAGATCCCTAGTGCAGGTGTGAATGGTCATTTATCTCAGGTTTTAGGGGCTTCACATGTTGCGTCTTTTGCACCCGCGGCTTGCATGCACATCACTCCCAATATGCGCATGAAAGCCACGACATGTTTTCCAGGTGAACCCAGTTGAAAACATTGCAACTTTTCAGAATGCCCCAAACGCACCACGGAATATACACATTTCAATAGACTATTTACTTCTAACACAGAACACAAAACACTGCAGTGTTCCATACACAAAGCTGCAGCAATGTTTTGTTAGGTTCTCATCCCCTGAGGGAAAAAAAAAAAAAAAAAAAAGAGAAAAAAAAAAAAAGTTGATGGTCACCTAGCAATGACAGATGACAAAGGCATGCACAAAGCATGTTGAGAATGATGAAGCAACCTGCTCACATTTTCCACACACCTTTAGGCGCAATACGTGAATGACTCTTAGGCTGTATAATGTGGACTGACAAAAAAACGATAGTCTGGACGAGGAGTGTATGCTTTCTAAAATGTCGTTTTAAAACAAAAACGCAGTAGTGTATACAGCATCTCAGTTCCTATAGTGTCCACTAGTTCCTATAATGGAGTTCCTAAATTACTTTATAGTGGTGTGAAGGTCTTGTTGTCGTCATGTGCGTTACGCATCAAAACAACGTAATTAGAGTGTTCAAATCACATTTTATTTACCCATCTTAGTGTAAAGCAAATTTTGAAGACTGTCCATCTCTGCTTTCCATCAAGCCCTTTTTAATTTTACTCTCCGAACTGTGCAAAAATGTAGATGACAACTGGCTATTATAATGTCACAAATTACTATGACTCAGAAATCGGACTGCACAGTATATAGGATCAGCATTGATATTGCAAAGTGTGAATCTGCAATAGTCACGTCGCAGGATCTGCAATGTCATGGTGGGATTAATATAACCTAACCAAATGAAGTTCTAAAAGTGTGAAAGATTTTCATTTTAATGTGTTTTTAAGGCCTGTGACTGTAGGCTTTCAAGTGAATTTAAACCATCTGGGCACAAAAAAAAAAAAAAATCTGAAATTTACTATATAAAAGTTAAATTTAGACAATGAACACCATATGATGTTATTATACGTTTGATTATTGCACTTTTTTACCTCATATCTGTTAAACTCCACCGAAAACCACTTAGTGCTGTTTATTTCATTTTTTTCTTTGCTCTATTCTTTTCATCTGTGCTTTATTTTATATTATTACGCAGATGCACTCCCCCACAAAAAACATCCCAACCTATGTAAAATCAGGACTTCTTTCCAAATGCAGTTACTCAAGTCATCTTGTGAAATTATATCACAATATAGAAAATAACGGCAGAAAAAACAAATACCACCATGTTACTTTTTTCCCCCCAATATCAAATATTTCCAATCAGAAATGCACTAATTCTAGTTTTTCTAAAGACCATATCACTTTACCAATAGTTACTTAATGAGCAGCCAGGGAGTTTCTGTCAACAACGCATTTCCAATTGACCATTAATAAAGTTCTATTTCAATTAGGATGATGCTTTTGAAGTAGCTGACAATGCAGTAGACGGCACAGCAAATTACTTGGTTTTGGAACAGAGCCTAGCAGTTTAAATCAAACTAAAGCAGCTGAAACCGGTTTTCTGAGAGATGCAGAGATCACCTTAGTCTCAAAACTTCCAATTTTGGGCTGCACAATACTAAAAAAATATGTGCAACATTGTTGAGTATTGTGATAATGATATTACTTAAGATATGAGATTATTGTAGAAAAATGCTTTTTTATTAGCTACTTTTTGTTATCATTTACATAATATTAAAATAAGGTATTTTCAGATCAGATTAATTCTAAAGCGGACAAAAAAAAGCCAGAGTGCAAGCTTTAACCTTTAAAACACAGTAAGTTAAAACCCTTGCAGATATTCTAACCCTGATTGGCTGTTGTCATTTTCCTCTCTCGTCTCGACTCCCACCATTAATGTGTATTTTCAGCTATAGGTTAGCCTTTGGGCCGCTTCAGCCAATAGCAGAACAGAACTACGGCAGAGGCGGGGATTATGATTGCATCTATCTGATTGGTCAAATTTAGATAAACAACAAATGCTTAAAATAAAAGTAATTTAACACACATCTGTGCTGGGCAACAGTCAATCGAGATTAATTGCATCAATTTAAGTGCGCGAACTGCATATCTTTACTTGTATTGATAAATACATAGGCATTACAAATCAAGGACCTTTTTTAAATCCCCCAGTAGAAGTAGCACCATTCAAGTCCTTACTGAACTTAATTCACTTACACTTAATTTTTAGATTAAATGTCAGAGTAATTATGTTTTGAATGTGTCATTTGCAAAAACTTGAACTGTTTTAAACAGACATGTTCAAAGAACTTTAGGAAAATCTGTCAAATTCAATACTGGCAATATTACAATGGTTTTGGAAATATTGATAAAATGTACATTTGTCATAGCTCTTAAACAAGATTTAAATTAGGGCTGCACAATATATCGTTTGAGCATCGATATCACAATGTATGTATCTGCAATAGTCACGTCGCAGGATTAGATTAAATATTAAAACATAAATATTTTATTAAATATTTATACAATGATTCCCATGTTATTTTGTGTTTGATTGTTTAATTTCTGAGCCTGAATAATGTTAATAAAACCATAAAGCACTGCTTATTTAACTCATCTTTGCTCTGCTGCATTTATATGCTTGTAATGTATTATAAATTACGCACTGGAGCGTTTTAAAGCCACCATTTATCAGAGAATGGCTCATATATCAGCTTATAGACACAAACCAGCCGATCGACATGACTTTAAAACACTCCAGTGTCCCTGTACCTGTGTTTACTCTTAGCAAACAGCGGTGAGTTCTGTAAACTGATGACCTTCACTGCCAATCACAGTCATTTCTGTTGAACACAATGACAAATCAGCAGTGTTTAAGAATATCGCTCAAATGTTCGCGAGAAATGGACGTTTTTACAATTTCAGTATCAATTATTACCGAATTCCAGTATCGTTACAACCCTAATTATGCCAAAACCAACTTTTATTTTGGATGCAATTAATCGTGATTAACTTTTGCCCAACACTATCATGATCTTAATAGTTCTGCGATTATATTGTGCAGCACTGCTCCCCTTCACATCTGAGGCTTAAAAAGTTTGGCTGCGAGTCAAAACCAACCGCGTGTAGTTCAAACATAAGCACCTCGTGTAAGCCCAGAAGCTAAGCTCCGCAGATCTGCCTCCTTACATGAAACTGGAACACAAACTGATCAAAGCAGGATTATCCTAACCGTTTTACACTCTGTGACACAAAGTGAACAAAATAAGGCATGGAAACACGCGAGACCGAAGGCGTTTCAATATGTGTTTTGAAGTCTCTCACTTGAAAGGGTGCCCGTCCTCTGACTTCTGAACAGCTTGTAAAATGCCTTTGTATATCCTGAAGGAGACGGTGACGGACAGCAGGGCCAGGGCTACGTAGGAGAGGACGCTGATGATGCTGCACATGCTGAGGGACAGCAGCAGGAACAGACCAGCTCCAAACACCACCCCCGTCCTCTGCAGATCTCGCCAATACAGCAGCTCCACCACTGAGAGAGAGAAGAAAAATTACATCAGCTAGGCCTGTCATGATATTAGGGCGAGGCGATTTGCCCTAAAATCTAATTCTCAATTAATTTTAACTCAATTATGATTAATGAATGATAATTTTATGTTTTTGCCCTCCTAGTTCACTGACGAGTTTTGTACAGTAAATGTGCTCGCATATTACAAGTGAGAGATTTTTAATGTAGGGTGCATCACTTGATTTTAAAATAATTGAAGTAAACACTAGGGGTGTCAATATTAATTGTTTCTTCGGTGCACCACGATGCAGATGTGGACAATTTGATATCGGTTCAGTAATTATCATAACTGGTTCTTGCGTACTGACGTCTATTTCCTATACGTTATGGCGCAGTAGAATACTATGGTGAAGGAGACGAGGGCGAGAAAATAAAACACTACAACTACTTACAAGCAGTGATTTGTGCGTAATTATCTGCTTGTGAGTTTGCTGGATAGTCTTTTACTGACATTGAAGAAGGTACAGCAAACGAGCTGCCATTTAACTCCTAGTGAAAAATGAACGCTGGTAAAACTCCATCTCTGCTTCTCATTTTGGACATTTGACCCGCTGGCGTGTTTATAAGGTAACTTTTCCTTTCGGCTGTTAAAGCGATACTTGTGGAACCAGACACGAGTGTGCCTGTGGTGCGAGTTTTCTTCTTCACCACGTCTATTACGGATTACCTGTGATGACCGCACATTATGCTCATATATACTGCAAGCGCGGCTGTTCTTCCCGAGTCACTCATCGTGAACATCGCTTTCATTTCTAAAGCCAATCGCAGCCTTTTCTGTTGAGCGGGTGAGGACAATGACCCGTCGTAGAACTCTCTCGACAGCGCTCAAAAAACAAGCAGGATAATATTTACATTAGTTTATTTGCTATAAATATTCATGTAGTCTTCATGTATTTGAGTTTTGTTTAAAACGTTCAACAAGTGTTTTCTTTGAACAGGTAAACTTAAAAAGGTACAGTACATAGATCTTATTGCTTGTATTAAAATGACAAAATTGTATTACAAATCATATATAAATATATTTATTGTTTAATAAAAAAATTCTTAGTGTTGTGAAGAAAAAAATCTAACTGTGTATGGAAAGCATCGTCAGTGCACCGTGATATCGAACTGAACCTAATTGATAGCATGATAATTGTAACTGAACCGTGAGACCAGTGTAGGTTCACACCTTTAGTAAACACACTATCTACTTTATTTATTAAACATCAATGCTGAACAACTGAAATTAAAACACACATTGCCTAAAACGCGGCTCTCCGCACCGCCCACCCTCATCACCACTACCAAACCAACAAATCACTAAGTTTAAGCAACGTGTCGTTGTGACAGTTACATTTTTTAGAGAGGTGTGCAGTTATTCGAAGGCTGTGGCAGACCGTACGCTAGGCAGAAGTATAGTATCAGAATAATATAATAAGCATAAATTATAATATAATAAGTATAAATTAGCCTTGACAAAGTGGGGTCATGTAACTCCACACAGGGTAGGGAAAGAAACAGAGAGAAAAAAAAATAAATAAATAAATAAATAAATTAAAAAAAAATAAATAAATAAAAAAATAAAAAAATTGACCTGGACATAAATTTAAAAAAAAAAAAAAAAAAAAAAAAAAAAAAAAAAAAAATCACATCGAAATAATTGAAATCAACATTCAGAACCTAAAATTGATTAGTCATTCACCCAGCCCTACGATATCTATATTTCTGTTGGACGATATATTGCACCCAAGTATTTTGCGATAAACGATTTTATTGTCATTTTTAAGACCATCTTAAACCACTCATTATATAAAATGTCAAAATAATATCACCACGATGCAAGTGCACTCTTCCAAAGAACACTTGATATTTAATTCTTAAGATTTTAAATAGTCATTTTAACTGTTTAATAATTAGGCATCGGAATTAGAATGTGGAACTGGAAACTTAATAAAAATCTTAAATAATAAAAGTAAAAAAATTAAAAAATAAATATGGGCGATATACATTGCATCACCAAAATGATGACAGGCTTATCATCAGCACTAAAACCAACACATGATCAAACTTTCAGCAGAGAGGAAATGACACACATCTACTGAAGTTCTTTAAACACTCTCTAAATAGCTTTACCAAATTTCAGAGGTGAAAGCGTCTCTCGTCACTTTCATATCTTAGATTAGTGCATCAAGCCAACAAGGACGTTATGGAGAATTCATTAGTGGCAAGTCTATATTAGCTAAATGAATTATCATAACACAGAGCATAATTTAAACGCTAAAAATACATTTTAATTGACTGAATTTAAACATTGTAGATTTTTTGGTTAAATTTAACCACTCTATGTGCACAACATTTTTTTTTTTTTTTACTTCTCTTAGTATATGCCATTCGTGTTAGACAATTCACACAAAACTGAAAATGCTGTCATTATTTACTCATCCAATTCAGCGTTTCCTCTAGGATTTTTTCCAGCTGTGGCCGCATGCCTTTTTTTACACAGATCTACCAACCACCTGTGGTGTTATTTCAATGACAACTTCGAGATCGCATTTATTTAATAGTCTACGAGCATTCGGATCTCTTTGCTTGTCTGCCGATTTTTTTCTGCTCGTGCACAAAACTTCTTGCAAGCCCCCTCAAATACAAGAGAGCGCAGACCTTTTTGTGCGCTCTCAAATAAACGTTGCTGAGGTGCAATTTAGTGCGTTTATGTAACGAGTATGTCTCCTGCATTTAATAGATTTGGAATATTTATTAATGCCTCCGGTATTAATGCGTCGTGAAATAAAGTAAAACTATACATCATGTTTGATGGCCTCACACACCATCACAGTCAGTCAGTCACTCAGCATGTAACCTTAAAGGGTTAAACAAATGACGCACAGCACCACTACAGTTACAGAAAAGTTTGCGCTGTTATAATTCACTTACCTTTTAATACGTTTTGGTGTGATTATCACCCGCTATTAAAAAAATAGAATGTTTTGAATGAGAAGCTGTAATGTAGCTGTGGCAGGATGAATCTTGGCGTGGCGCCCCGCCATGGAAGAATGAATGTGGCGGAAACCATGCAATTGTTCTAAAATGTGAGTTTCTTTCTTCTGTTTAACACAATAGTAGCTAGTTATTTAGAAAGATATTGAAAATCAGCAACCATTAACTTCCATATTATTTATTTTACCTACAATGGCAGTCAATAGTTACTGGCTTCCAACATTCTTCAAATTATCTTCTTTTGTGTTAAACGGAAAAAACCTCAAAGGTTTGTAACCGCTTATGGTGACTTGAGTAACTTCATGTGTAAATTTATTTTTGGAATAATCATACATTTAAAGCATGAATAAAACTTTTCCAGATATTACATACATCTTTATTTTGTTACTTTTTATACAAAGATCTTTCAAATTATGTTAATTTAATGAGTTTAAATGCTAAAACATTGCAACACTTACTTTTTTTTTTTTTTTACATATACTTCATGTCATTTAGTGCCCACAGTATTTTAGTTCAAAAGAGAAATGTTTAGAGATATTTGTAAATATAATAGCCTATATTCATTATCATTAATCTGTTAAGGACGACTTAAAATGTACATTACACTGAATCATTCACGTAAAACATACAGTATTTATGAAACTATAATTAACACATTCAGATATAAACAAACAAAATAGTGTGCATTAGTAAAATAGTGTGTCGCCATTTCTTTAATATATATACTCATTTGTTTTCAATGTAGTTGGTGACAAAAATGACAACTTGTTTTTAAAGATTAAAACTCCAAATCTGAACATTTACATTTATAAAATGAACAGTATTTAAGCTGAAGAACATGAAAGATTGAAGACGCAGAGAGCTCTGCTATGAATAATGGTGGGTTTGCAGATGAGCAGATGGAACAGATCATTTAAATACTCAAATTATGTGTGACCACATTCACACAGAAGCAAAAAGTAATGGTCAAATCAAATTTCATATTTTAAAGTGCAATAATGTTGAACTCTGCCTTTACAGCAAACCAAGTCAGCCTGTGCTAGAGGGAGGATAAAAATAGGACAAACTTCAGTCAGTCAGTCAAGGACCCTTCAATAATTAAACCAAATCCACAATGTGTGCCAATATAACTGATCAGAGTTCATGGTAACCCAGTAATTGAGGTAAAGTTGGTTTCATATTCACACACTCTCCTTAATAATATAATTTCAGAACAGTATTTGCCAATTCTAATTATGGGAATCATACAAGCGGTCAAAGACTATCAAAGTACAACTTTGTTCAGTCAATTAAATAGTGCTAACGTTGCTTTGAAGTCATACTTAAGTGCGATTTTAGACCCAATATTGAAAATTAGCGTGGTAAACGATATAAGGACTGTTAAAATTAACGAATGTGCGAATATAAAACCAACTTTATCTCAATAACTCAGTATACATGCGTTAAATTATCTTTCTTTGCATTTCTAAAGACAAACATTATCCATTTATATATATAAAAACTAGTTTAACGTGATTTAATCAATAACTGTTGGGTCTGCTGAGCTGAACATGCTGCCCTTACTCTTGTACTCCTGCCAAATGACCGTTGCATAAGCTTATCAACACCGAACACTTCAGAAAGTAGTCACAATTTAGAAGACAAACGCATAATGCATACATGTCAGCTCATAAATGTAACAAATATTTACTTATACGGTTATAATGCACGTTTTAAACACTAATGGAGCGGCCTTATCAGCAGCCCATCTATACAAAATACACTTTTATCATCAGAATTTAATCCAAAATCTTCGACAGGGCTTCTAAACACACGATACATTGCCAATGCAAATAAATCTCCTCTGACTGACGAAGGAGGGACACAATTACATACAGTTTAAACGGTGTCAGTCACTAACTAACCTTGTTTGGAATCCATCTCGCTCATCTGCGATCAGACAGCCAGGGCCAAGAACACACGAGAAACACGCCACTCCAGTGACAAATTGTAGTTCCGGTCAAATTTCAAAACAAAAGTCCCGACGCCATGCAGTGCGGTTTTAAGTTTTAGATAATAAAAGTCACAAGTCCAGCATAATAAGTAAAGTTCCACCCACCTGGCATGTATTTTTAATTGTAAAATGTTATATGCTGTTCTTTATATGAAAAAATAAAGAAATAAGGTAAGTTGCCTCAAGTAGGCTATTTTTAGTTGACTAAAAATCATATATTTTATCTTTAACAGGCATAAAAAACAGAGAAATCTTTTAAAAAGACTAAATGGCTTTCAATGTTTAACCTTATATAAATTTTCCATCTGTTTTTTATTTTTATTTTATTTACATATATATTTTTTCTGTAATATGCATAATGTAACACCATTTCTGTTTTCTAACGTTCCAAGTTTCAAAGTTGCTGCAATCTTTTATTGTCAACTGATTTTTAAATCAATAAAAAAAAAAAGTTACCTTACGTAATACCAACAATAAATTATTATTATTATTATTATTATTATTATTATAACAGCTTTTTACTTATGTTCAGCATTATATACAGCTATACTGTAGAAAATCATCTAATGCACACTATTCAATCATTTTAATAAAGGTGTTTCTGAAAATAGACGTAATATACTCAGGCTTAAGATATTGGATCAAAACAGTGAAAACAGCTCCATTATGAAAAAAAAAAAAGATTTATTTCTGTGACCCAAAGCTTTTGTCACAATTCCAGTCTTCAATTCACGCACTACCGAAATCATTCTAATATGCACTAAGGTATAGTTGGTTTTATATTCACACAGTCAGATTTTCTCCTTAATAATATACATTTCAGAAAAGTATTCACTGCGTTTTCTAAACAGTGAAATTATATAGGGCTGGGGGATTAATCGAAATCGACATTCAGAACCTATAAATCGATCAAATATTTCCAGGTCAATTATTTAAATTACTGTTCCTACCGTGTGTAGAGTCACATGATCTCGCTCTGTTAAGGCTGATTTATACTTCTGTGTTGGATTGCATACCAGTGCACCTCAAAAAAAATTTAACTAGACATCACACGTTTGCACTACAATGATGATGATTGGAAGCTGCGCCAGAGATACCTTGAGGCAGCATATTTTCTATTACAATAAAATTATTATTTACGTGACAATATTGGTTTACATAAGATGCAAGAAATGCACCGTTTAAAATATTGTTTACAGGAAATTTTTATTTAGAAGAGATACTGCTTATTTTCTACTTTAGAAAACATTGAAAATAATACATTTTGTTTCCAAAAGTGCGAGTTATTTATTTTCAGTTTTTATGAGAAAAAGTGACTGTTGTTTTAGACGATGTGCGTTTTAATTTCAGTTGTTCAACATTGATGTTCAACAAATAATAATAGATAGTAGATAATGCGTTTCAATTATTCAATTATTTTTTAATTAAGTAATGCACCCTTCATTCAAAAATATCTGACTTGTAATATGTGATTTACTGTACAAAACCTGTCAATGAAATATGAGGTCAAAAAAATAAAATAAACAAAATAGTCGTTCATTAATCGTAATCAAATTAAAACGTTCAATTAATCGAGATTTTGATTTTAGGTCAAATAGCCCAGCTCTAAAATTATATTAGGCGCCAATGACTATTAAAGTAGCATTTAATTGACTGTGAACAAGTGTTTAATGTGGTTTTGAATTCATACTTGCAGGTAATTTCAGTCAGAATATTCAAAGCACTGTGGTAAACAATAGAAGGAGCTGTCGCTGAACGTATGTGCAAATATAAAAACCAACCTTAATCTAATATGCCTATTTTACTGCCATGAATCTAAATTATCCATTTCTAGGTTTACTTATCAATGTTATCAACAGTTAGCTCAGTTTATTTTACATTTTTTGCAGAAACAGTGAGTTTTGTTTTTCTTCAGGAATATAAACAAAAGAATAAAATTCAACATTTTGCCTGTCACTTTTTGCGTTAGCTCAACTATAAAAGATCTGGGTGTCATACTAGACAGCAATTTAACTTTTGAAACTCATATATCCCATGTCAAAAACTGCCTTCTTTCATCTGAGAAATATTGCTAAGTTACGAAGTACGCCATCCATCTCCGATACAGCCAAGCTTGTTCAGGCTTTTATGACTTCTAGGTTGGATTACTGTAATGCTCCGCTCACTGGCTGCCCAGCATCCTCTACTAACAAACTTCAGCTGCCAGAGTTCTTACCAGGTCTAGAAAATATGATCACATCACCCCAATTTTATCCTCTTTACACTGGCTGCCTGTCAAGTTTCGTATTGATTTTAAAATATTGCTTCTTACTTATAAAGATTTAAATAATCCAATAATCTACCCTGTTTATCAAACCAACCTTCTGTCTCACTACAATTCAACCCTCTTTAAGATCTCAAAACTCAGGGCTCCTCGTAGTACCTCGAACAGAAAAGTCGAGTAAAGGAGGTCTAGCCTTCTCCTTTACGGCTCTTAAACTCTGGAATAAACTTCCTGATAATGTCCGAGGCTCAGACACACTCTCGCAGTTCAAAACTAGGATTAAAGACCTATATTTTTAGTAAAACATACACTCAGTGAATAACTTAGCGGTATGATACATGAACGTGGCCCACGCAGGTTATTGCATCTAGTTTATATACACTGAACAGCAGCTACGCCAATTATTCCTTTATTCTCCATTTCCACCTGGGGATACTTATCCCGAGGTCCTCAGACTATGCAGCGCCACTGATTCGATCCAAGACCAGCGACGAGATGATCCCAAGGTTTCCATAATCCTGGACCAGGCTGTATCCTGAGCAGCTACTGTGGTGGTCATGGAGGAGTGGAGAGCATGAGACGCTCTGGGGACAGACGAGTCTCGCTGACATCCAGCTTCTCCAGCACCTAGACTGCAGCTCTGCACAAGACGTTTGGCCAGTGGAGAAATGGTCGTGCCCAACTGAGTCTGGTTTCTCTCAAGGTTTTTTAATTCTTCACTTTCATCAATTGGTGAAGTTTTTTCCTCGCCGCTGTCGCCACTGGCTTGCATGGTTCGGGACCTGTAGAGCTGCGCATTGATGGATTTGCTCTTCAGTATTTGGACTCTCAGTAGTGATTATTAAACCACACTGAACCGAGCAAAACTGAACTTAAACACTGAAAACTGAACTGACACAGTTTCAATTTACTATGATTTTCTATGTGAAGCTGATTTGACACAATCAACATTGTAAAAGCGCTATACAAATAAAGGTGAATTGAATTTGAGATGAATTTAAATATTCTAACCACAAATGTTTGAATAAATAGTAGCACATGTTAAATGCTAGTGGCTAATGATCAAATTTCTTTTTAAAAGGGAAATATCCAGACATAAAGACTGAAAGCCATCGGTAATAAACATCTCCAAACACAAAATACGACTAGTGCAACTCAAACTGCGATAAGTCCCCAAAAATGAAATGACAGTCTGAAATGAAACTATTCAAAATGGCCAGATCTGATCTTATCAGCACATATTTCACAAGCCTTAAATTCAGACACTATGTACCCTAGGTGTGTCTCTCCAGGAAACCCACTGGTAAGCCAACATTCACAAGGGTTCACAAAAGTTTAATGTCAGACGTCACACTCCAATACATGCTCCCAGCTTAAATTTCATTGCCACAATCAGTGCCAACTCAAACGGCACCACAGACCCTCCAGAAATACCAAATAGACCTGTCATGATAAAGAATTTTTGTTGTGCGAAATAGGGTCACAAAAATTATTGCAATAAGTAATATTAAGATCATTTTATACTCTATTTTTATATATTATTGAGATCATGTATAATTCTAATACAACAGCATAGTACTGTAAATAGCCACAAGCACTTTCAAGGGACAAAGACTTCCCATTATTAAAAGATAATTCGATGTTAAAAATGTACGAGTATGTTAAAGGAATGTTAAAATGCCTATTAAATATACACAATCACTGGCTACTTTATTAGGTACACCTGTCCAAGTGCTCGGTAATGAAAATTTCTAATCAGCCAATCCCATGGCAGCAACTCAATGCATTTAGGCATGTAGGCATGATCAAGACGATCAGCCGCAGTTCAAACTGAACATCAGAATGGGGAAGAAAGGTGATTTAAGTGACTTTGAACATGGCATGATTGTTAGTGCCAGATGGGCTGGTCTGAGAATTTCAGCTGATCTGCTGGCATTTTCCCGCACAACCATCTCTAGGGTTTACAGAGAATGGTCGGAAAAGAGAAAATATCCAGTGAGTGGCAGTTCTGTGGGCGCAAATGCCTTGATGCCAGAGGAGAATGGCTAGACTGGTTCGAGCTGATAGAAAGGCAACAGTAACTCAAATAACCACTCATTACAACCGAGGTATGCAGAAGAGCATTTCTGAACGCACAACACATCGAACCTTGAGGCAGATGAGCTACAGCAGCAGAAGACCACACCGGGTGCCACTCCTGTCAGCCAAGAACAGGAAACGGAGGCTACGATTCATACAGGCTCGCAATTGGACAACAGAAGATTGGAAAAACATGGCCTGGTCTGATGAGTCTTGATTTCTGCTGCAGCACAAGGATGGTGGATCAGAATTTGGCGTCAACAATATGAACGCTTGGATCCATCCTGCCTTGTATTAATGGTTCTGGCTGGTGGTGTAATGTTGTGGGGGATATTTTCTTGGCACATTTTGGGCCCATTAGTACCAATTGAGCATCGTGTCAACACCACAGCCAACCAGAGTATTGTTGCGGACCATGTCCATCACTTTATCCTTCCAGCAGAATAACACGCCATGTCACAAAGCACGAATCCTCTCAGATTGGTTTCTTGAACATGAAAATGAATTCACTGTACTCCAATGGCCTCCACAGTCACCAGAACTCAATCCATTAAAGCACCTTTGGGATGTAGTGGAACGGGAGATTGAAATCATGGATGTGCAGCTAACAAATCTGCAGCAACTGTGTGACACTGTCATATCAATATATACCAAAATGTCTGAGGAATATTTCCAGTACCTTGTTGAATCTATGCCACGAAGGATAAAAGGCAGTTCTCAAGGCAAAAGGGTGTCCAACCCAATGTTGTGGTCTTTAGCGAATGCTAATGACGTTACATTTGTGTACGGAGCAGTGAAAGCACACTTGTTGTTCTGATTTCTATTACGGTTTCAAAAAGAAGTTGGTTGTTTTTCCATTTATAATTTAAATACTTCAACAAACCCTGCTGCTTATTACCTTAATGTCAGCATGTTTATGTCCTAATTTCATAAAGCGAATATAACAGGAGTACAACACTTGTTTTGCTTTTTGTTTATTTCTATTTTGAATATTTAGATAAGTTTTATTCATTTAAAAGGTTTAAAAATATCAAAATTAAACTTGGTATGTGGCTTTTCAATTCTGTAATGAACATTTTTATACATTATTATTACCTATATAAAGATTTTTTTTTAAATCTGATGAAATCGAAATAAAAATAAATAAATAAAAGAAAAAGAAAAAATCACCCATCATCCAACTAATCGATTATCAAACTAATCAGTAGCTGCAGCCCTATTGTAAAGTAATATTTTTTGTCTTTTAGTAGAAATATTAGAGAGACTAGCTTTCTGTATTAGATGTGTTGTAAACCTTAACTAAGCTAAATAAATAAATAAATAAATAAATAAATAATAAATAAATAAATGTCTTAACTTTAGTTACTCTGCTCTCAAAATCATTCCACATAAAATTACACAAATTTTGTGAAGAAAAAAATCTTTTGAAAAAAAAATACTTTGAATTGGTGCATCATATATCCTTTATCTAATTTTCAAATGCAGAATGCGCAGTGAGTCCAGCATTCGGGCAGCAAGCGGGATGTTTGCCAAACAGCATTCTCTGGCTGAGGGATAAATGCTTGCCGTTGCAATATGCTTTGTAATCAAGACACCCCAGACCATTTACTCAGCGTGACTAGAACATTCTCTCCCACAAGCACCTTCACAAGCAATACCTTAAAACCAGAGCAAACATCCTCCGTTTGACTTGCTTACTTAAACAAACCCCAAATGAAAAGAATAATAGTACATTAGTTAATATTATAGTCAATTTAGCGCAAAAAAAAAGTTTATACCCTGTTCTTTCCAGTGTTTAATCTCCATCCCTGAGGTTGTCATAGATGTGGTGTTATCTGAATTGGCGTGCATCGGTCATATATCCAGTCAGGGGTCTGCAGAAGAGGTGTTCGGGGGGTGAGGAAGGAGGTACGAGTCTCTGGCTGGAGCAGGACAGGACTGAAGGGGGCAGAGAGATGTACCGGGTCTTCTAGCAGAGCTGCCTCGATCACGTTCTGCAAAGGCCAGCACTGCTGAGGTCAGCTGACCACATTCAAAAGGTGCTGGACGGAGTGTACTGGTAACATGAGGTTTTAGCATCAGCTGGGGCGCTCTACAATACAGCCATCATTTGGGTTCCTGATGTAATACTCAATAGGGTGTCCGCTGAAGAGTAATTTCATGCAAATGTCAACCTTGCCATAAAAAAACAATTAAGTTTTCAGCAAAATAGCAAAACCCTTTCTAAGTTTTCTGAGTAGGTTTGTCAAACGATGATATTTGATTTACCACACAAGTGGCAATTTCACATCTGTTTCCCATCCGTCACTTCCATAATGAAGCTTTTTTCTTCAAGAATGCAAAAATGTTAAAGGGCACCTATTTTACCCTTTTTACAAGATGTAAAATAAGCCTCCAGAATGTATCTGTAAAGTATCAGCTCAAAATACTCATCAGTAGGCCCACACGGAATCTGCGCGCGCAGAATTCCGCAGATTTTCAGCCCATCATTGATTCTGTTTATTTACTTGAGTAAATGTGTGTAAATTTATATTTATTCAGTTTTTAAATAAATATTATTAATATTATTGATTAATAGGATTTATTTACAATATAGTTTGTAAAGTACTATTTTCATTTTTTTTGTAGATGTATTATATGAGAGAAATACTTTGTTTATCAAATAAAGTGGATCTAAATGGATTTGCATTGTAAACATTAAATAGAAGTTAAAAAGGTATTACTGTTTATTTCTAATATTAAGGTTTTAGTTATGATGCTGCCAAAATCATTCCGCATAAATTCGCAGATTTTTACCAAAATTCTGCGCAGAAATAGCAAAAAATTTCCGCAGATTCCATCTGGTCCTACTCATCATTATAGGCTGCAGATTATGCCTGTTTTTGGTGTCTGAATACAGTGTAGGTCTTTTTGTAGCCTGTGGCTTTAAATGCAAATGAGCTGCTTCTCCTCACCCACCATTCCCACGTGCATGTCTGCTTCTTATGCGTTACAGCAGATAAACAGCAGTCAGTGATCAAGACAGATATGAATGAAGCTGAAATACAGCTCATTAGTCAAAAATACCAAGTACGCTTATTTAATGTATTAGTGGTGGAGATTATTCAAGCCTTTCTGATATGAGGAGTCTCACACAAATCCCATTTGCAGTACATACCCACACATACGAGCGTTTACTGACACCATGCGGCCATGGCTGATATAGAACTGCATTGAGTGATCGGCATGACTCACGGCCTCTGCCTTGCACGTAGTCCTGCATTTATACTTCTACATGCTGTTTGTGTTGCTCTGCAATAACACTTCTGAAGCACTAGTTGGCAGTATGTTATGTTCCTCTGTGTAGAGTTTCATGGGTGTTTTCTAAATGCTACAAGCAGCTCAAACTCAAGCTACGGTCACACCGGGCTTTGTGTGTGCGAAATTCTGTCGTGCGGCGCTGCGAAAAGGGGCGGGATTAAACAAGATGATTAGACATTAATAAAGCGAGCGATTGCTCCATGTTTTTAATTTCTGTCTAGAGAGGTCCTGTTTTGATGCTCAATTCATCTCACGCAGTCAAGTGATCCGATTTCGCAGGTTAGAGTTCACCAAGTTTGAACTTTGCACCGCAGCAACCTGCAAAACTCGACGCATGACCCCGCGTTTCCGGTCTGACGCATTCGCGTGCGTATGAATGGAAGTCTATGGAAGGAAAAGTCAAGTGTGACCGCACCTTAACTCATTCAGAGGCGGGAACTGGCAGACGAGCAACATCTTTAAATCACAAGGTAAACGAAACAACAGTCTTCATCTGGAACTCCTTCACAGGACTCTACACTTGTAAACACTCGCTCCATCGGGCTCGCGGCTCTCAGCACTGCACACACTCGTCACCGCTACCAAGCCAATCAAATCACAGAGCTTGCGATACGTGTCGTTGTGGCACGTGGTTAAATCTTTTTGAGAGGTGCACGTGAGCATCGGCATCAGCCACAGAACGGGGAATGAGACCGCGCGAAGGCTGCGCCGGATCATATGAGTGTGCTTGACACAGAAGTATAAAGCCGCCTTTACATAGCAATTTTACTGTGTATTTTACAAACATGCTCTGTTTTAAAAACATATTTTAAACTTATAATACTTAAAACTGTAAAATCACAGAGCGTTAAACAGATATTTTAATCCGTTTCTTCAAAAAAATATTCTGTGGACAATTATATACATGTTATTAAAGAAGCATGATGCCTGTCAATCAATTTAGCAGGTGGGGAAACTGGACTCCTACATCATGTTGGGCCTCAGAATCATTGTGATTTGGATCCTATTTTAACGTCTCAAAAAAAAAAAAAAAAAAAAAAAAGAGACTTGTTGGGTTTATATCACACCAATATGATTGATAGTAGATACATTATACTACACAGTTCTTTCCAAACAGTTGATTTTCATCATTGGTGCCCTTTAAATAAAATAAAATCAATCATTTTTGAACTCTAGAGAGACAACTCTTATCATTTTGATTAGTTTTGTTTCTTTTGGGTTGTGCAGCTTAATTCACAGAATTTCTAAAAAGTTTGTTGCATCTCGCATACTTTTTTGGTCACATCCATAAAGCATGTTTATTCCCCTCAATTTAAATCTAAAGAAGTGTTATTGATATTTGATATAGATTTTTCTGATCCCATAACTCTGTGGTAAGTTGTTTTAGAAAAAAATAAAGAGATGTAAATGTATGACCGGAAAATACTGTCAAGATATATCTGGTCCATTCACATATTTAAATATCCTACATGGCACATGCTATGAAATAACACTTGAAATTAATGAATTATTTGATAAAATATCAAAAGAAAAAGGCATATAAAAATGGGGGGGGGGGGTCCACTATTTCAAATTGACATAGCGGTAACGAAATTATGAATCTGGTGTCTGTAGTAATCGAATTTACAGCATTTGTAGATGTAAAAGATTGGAGGTCAGGTCACCTAAGCCTAATTTTAAGTTAACTTATTATAGTTTACAAATTGAAGTGGATTGAACATAAAACAATTACGTTGACACAAAAAACCTTAAGAATTGTGTTGTTTCAGCTCATTTTAAATAAGTAGTGTGAACAAAAGCGAACGTCACTTTGAGTATGCCCTTTAGTCTAAAATGATTATGGCCTCAGTGTATAATGGATGATTTATGAAGCCCATTTTGACTGTGGGTCATTGCAACTCCCTCAATGTCAGTGACACTTCTGAGTAAACTCTGCCTCCAGCTAAACTGACCTTTATTCAGTCTGTTATGTACAATAGGGAGGTGAATATCAAGTGTGTGAAGCTCAATTTAAACGCCATTTTGTTTCCGACTTTAAAAAAAAAAACGGAATTATTAAACCTATTAAGAAGGTTTATTCATTTGAATAACTTTACATTTAAACAAAATGCTCAATATTGAGCAATATAATCTTTTATGTCGTCGTCGTTTTTAATTTTGCAATGCTTCACATTGTCCACAAGATGTCAGTAAAGTGGCGTCATCACCATGACATGGAAATTTTTTAATTTTCTTAATCATCAGTTTCATAACGCTGCTCATCCACGTGATTAAAAAAAGATGATTAAAAAATATATAAACGTATCTGAGAAGTCTGTATTCTGTGGTACTTTCCATAAAAGACATGAGTAACAAAAGTAATTAAATACATTTTGACAAAAAACTTCAATTTAAAACCAGTTTTTGAGATCTAAAAGCAATAAAATGAGACTTGTGTAAAATTAAAAACATCAAGAAGGTTAATGCGACACAGAAAGACGGTAAAAAGTCACTTAGACTTCAGTAATGTAGGTAATGTGAATTATTTAAACGGATCTGACGTAACGTTAGTGTCAATTGATCATGGTGTAACATGAGGGTGGATAAACTTGGCTTAAAAGTTGGTTATGTATATACACATTACAGATACAGACAAGTTAGCTAACGTTAAATAAATTACATCTCCAAATGATAACATTTATATTCATAAAGTAACATTAAATTACTTACATGAACACGAAGAGTTAAATTTACATGGTGCTACTGTTGGCTTCTCTTCTTTTGCTTCGGGTTTTGCCTGTTTTGGGGATGCGTCTCCAAACGAGCTGATCGGCGCTGGTTTTGGAGCTTCTGGCTCTGGTTTAATGGTGGATGATGGTTCTGGTTCTCCAAAGTCCAGCAGCGGCTCTTCTTTACGTGGCATTGTGGACCTGTGTCTCTCCAGCGCATCTTTCGCTCCCCCGGCCAGATCTAAAATACCCTCCACCTCGGGAACATTAGCCTGTGCCTCCCGACTCGAGAAATCTTCGTCCATCAGAGAGTTCGCCTGTTTTTCTGCTCGAAATTCTCCTTCATCATCGTGATGAACGTCATATGAAGGTGTCGTGGAGCTTATTTGATCATCCATTGTTGCGAATGTGTCGACAGAAACGTTATTTTAAAGTAACTTCAAGATGCGCCCGAGCTCCTTTCCGAGTTAAATGTTTCAGAAACAGGTATTTTGAAAAGTTCAAAAACACGCGAACGACAGTGCAGCAGGTTCAACGAAGGCCCAAACCGCAGAAACGGCGCAAATGTTCCACTAGACGCTTAGTTAGGGAAGTGTATGTAAATGTGGGCTATTTTACCCAACTCTTTATTGGCTGAAGAGTAAAAAGGGGCGATCCGGCAACGCCCACACGCTTCCTTGCGTGCTGCACAACGCGCTTAATTAGGGGCGGTTATGCAGGATTGTGGTTGTTTTATTGGGTGAGCGCTGAAGGGGGCGGGGTTGCCACGCCTATCCTCTGTGTCACCCTGAAGAGAAAAGTATGTGGAAAATGTCTGAGTGATGGATTTCAAAGAGCCTAAAGCGGTTTGAAAATGCACTTGATAGTGCGCTCTCAGGCTACCTTCAATATATAGCAAGACTTTTTCTGTCTCTAAGATCTAAACTAAAATATGATTATCTCTGTGTGAGAGGCACCTCCATATTTATAGTTTTTTGTATAGATACAATATGTATATATATATATATATATATATATATATATATATATATATATATATATATATATATATATATATATATATATAGGGTAATGCATTACAAGTAACGCAAGTTATGTAATAATCAGGGGCGGATTTAGTGATTTTGGGGCCCTAAGCAATTCCAGCCATATGCACTACGCGCTTAATTAGGGGCGGTTATGCAGGATTGTGGTTGTTTTATTAGGTGAGCACTGAGGGTGCTTCTAAAATGCACCTTTTGTACTTCAAATTATTTTAATTGATTTATTTTGCAGTTTTTTTTTTCTTATGTCACTCAATCTCCTTTTCGACATTTTGTCTTAATGCAAAAAAATAATAACAACTTGTAAAGCATCTTTCATTCATTCATTCATTCATTCATTCATTCATTCATTCATTCATTCATTTTCTTTTCGGCTTAGTCCCTTTATTAATCAGGGGTCACCACAGCGGAATGAACCGCCAACCTATCCTGCACATGTTTTATGCAGTGGATGCCCTTCCAGCCGCAACCCAACACTGTGAAACACTCATACACTCTTGCACACACTAAAGCTGCGGTCACACAGTTTGTGCAAAGAGAGTAACTTGCGTTACATTTTCAAAAAAGTAACTCAAATAATTATTTGATTTTTAAAAGTAACGCGTTACTTTACTCATTACTTATAAAAGTAATATTATTACCACGGGTGGATTTAAACAATAGGCAAGATAAGTGGTCGCTTAGGGCCCCAGGGAATCTTAAGGCCCCCAAATATATACCTAGAAGTATAAATTATACCTATAAATTATATAACATCATTTTTTATGATGTGTTGTATGGCAATTGTCTAAAAAAAATTAAGTTTAATGTTTATTACATCTGCGCAAATGTTTATATATACATACACATTATATTATTAGCCCCCCTTTGAATTTTATTTTCTTTTTTTAATATTTCCCAAATTATGTTAAACAGAGCAAGGACATTTTCACAGTGTGTCTGATAGTAATTTTTCTTCTGGAGAAAATCTTATTTGTTTTATTTTGGCTAGAATAAAAGCAGTTTTACATTTTTTAAGGTCAAAATTATTATCTCCTTTAAGCTATATATTTTTTCGATAGTCTACAGAACAAACCTTTGTTATAGAATAACTTGCCTAATTACCCTAACCTGCCTAGTTAACCTAATTAACCTAGTTAAGCCTTTAAATGTCACTTTAGGCTGTATAGAAGTGTCTTGAAAAATATCTAGTCAAATATTATTTACTGTCATCATGGCAAAGATAAAATAAATCAGTTATTAGAAATGAGTTATTAAAACTATTAAGGTTAAAACTGTGTTAAAAAATATCTTCTCTCCGTTAAACAGAAATTGGGGAAACCATAAACAGGGGGGCTAATAATACAGGGGGGCTAATAATTCTGACTTCAACTGTGTATAATGTAATTAAAAAAAATAAAAAATAAAATAGATCGAAGTATTATTTTATGTCTCCAGATTCTTCTGTTCTGCACGAAATCTGAACATTTACAAATAAATGCTATATCTATGTCAAATATAAAAGATCAAACAAACAAAAACATATAGATACAGTGATCCGAAACAGCAGAAAATGACTAGGATTAATTGTAACATTTATTAAATCATCTGTAAAATTCTTGTATGCCTTTGGTCCCTCTTTTAGAAAGTCTGAGTACTTGAAAAAAGTTATAGCACACTTAAAACCCCAAAGAGCAAACCTAAGCAACAATTAAGGCCAAAAATAGCACAATTTATGAGCTCCAATTTGATCATAAGCACAGGATCTTTAGAATCTTCTGGCAGATTCTGGTGAGTCAGTGCATGTCTGCTGGCCAGATTTCATTGTCTGACCTCTGAGCTGTAAAAAGCAGACAAAGGCAGATTTGAGGGAGAGTTTGTCCTCTCCAGATACTGCAGTCTCCATTGTCATCCAGACGCCAGTGGGGACGCAAAGTACCAAACCGGTTCTGCAGGGTCTTTGTGCTGCGCTGGAGTGGCGCCAGAGTCGGCTGACTGATAACCGATATTTGATGCGAATCTTCTTCGATTTGTGGCAGAAGTCAATTCATAATTTATCCTAAAGGGGGCCTGTTATGCCTCTCTTTACAAAATGTAAAATAAGTCTCTGATGTCCCTAGAGTGTGTATGTGAGGTTTCAGCTCAAAATAACCATTTGGAACTGCCCCATTTAGGCTTTGATCCTAAATGCACCATTTTGGTAACTGTCGCTTTAAATTCAAATGAGATTGTGCTCTTTTCAAAAGTGGGCGGAGCTACAAATGCAAGGGTGTAGAATTGGGATGGACGTTTCCTCACCAATTTACTTAAATGTCCCTACCAATAATGTAATCGACTTCAAAATAATGCTGATTCAACTCTTAACCTACACGTGCAACAAGTCAAGCTCGCTACAAGTTCACTATTAACCAAGGCTGAGCATTTAATCAAAATTCAGTTTCGATTTTGGCCTCCATGATTATGAAAAACAATAATCGGGATAAAACAGTTAAATTATGTCACACACCTCTATACATTTCTCTACATTAAAAACCTCCTCAAATGTCTCCTTTGCAGTGAACTCACATGATTGTTATTTTTATTATTAAGTGTTTATTTTATATTATTAAGTACTTCATGTTTTTAAAAGCGCGGAACAGAATTTGTGCTGTTTAATGCATGCGCTCTAGGGATGTATGTCCCCAACAAGGTCAAGGGCGAATCTACACCCTTGTACAAATGCTTGTGTGTCAGCATAGTGGCAGATTCAAAAACAAGACTAACGTCCTATGCTAATGAGGGAGAGATTGTCACTAATAGGCGGGGCTTTCCCCCTCTGATCACATGTACAAAGGGAGAATGTCAATCATAATGTTTCTGCAATCTGTTTTTATCAAGTGATATACTTAGCCACGCCCCTCCAACTGTTGGTTTGCTGCTAGTGAAAGATGAGAGGAGGAGTGCAAAAATAAAAACTCCGCCCCTACTCAATATTCTGTTTCAGTGGGAAGTACTTCATCATACTGAAGTAAAAGTCTGCAGAGGCTTTATTTCAGTATGTTGATGTAACTGAAACTGTATATTGAGTAGGGTGGGGGGCTTTCTTTTTTGTGCATTATTCCCTCGTAGCACAAAAACGGTAGGAGGGCATGGTTAAGAATATTGTGGCAGTTTTTTCATAGGATTAACTTCCACAGAGTTATTGTCCACCTAAAGAAAAACTAAATTTTTTCCATGGCTGAGTCCGAAATCGCATACTTCCATCCTAAATAGTACACTAAAAACAGTATGTGAGTCAAGTAGTATGTCCGAGTTCATAAACATCATGTGAGAAGTACTCGGAAGTACTTCCGGCGAGATTCTAAAGTGCGCATCCAATGGCCGCTACGCTGTCTCATGATGCACCACAAGAGAATTCATGAATGGGAGGGGACCAACTGACGCGGGTAGGTCACGTGATGATGATAATATGGCAGATGTAGTACATCCGAGTTCCATTCATGCTACTCACATTCATAATGTATAGAACGTACTTTCCGTACAGTCGAGTAGTACATTTAAATTCAAATGCAGTACCTACTAGGCATGGGCCGGTATAAGATTCTGACATGATATCCTTGGATATAAATATCACGGTTTCACAGTATCACGGTATTGAGATTGCTGCTCTAAAATATATTCTTTTTAAATGTCTGGGTAAAAAACAAAACCTTTTTTCCCCTTTGTACACAATATATTTTAATTTGGGAAACATTTTAAATATTTTGGAACAGTAAACATGTCAGGCTAAATAATTAAAATGAATTGACTTCTGCTGTCTTCATTTGTTTCAAGAACAGATTTCTTTTACAATTTAAAACGGCATATTTGGATATCTGTTCTGCTGGAGATACTGTTGTCCTAAAAAAAAAAAAATGTAAATAAAAAGTCTTACTCATATCTTATGAACGGTATAGCAGAAAATTTTGACAGTTTTAAAACCGCGGTATACCTTTAACACGGTTATCGTCCCATGCCTATTACCTACTGAGTAGTAAGCAATTTCGGACGCAGCCAAAGTCTCCTTACCCAAACACACCTGATTCAGATAAACAGATCATTAGCAGAGACTGAAAGACCTGTAATGGGTGTGACAGACAAAGAAGACATCCAAAACATGCAGTGTTGGTGGTCCTCTGAGAACGTGGTTGAGAAACACTGCTTTAAACTGTCCCACTATGCTTTTTTCAGATTACATTTAATGTAGTGTGTTATATAACTGTTAGAGAATATAAAAGTTCTTTAAAGTTTTAAAGATCAGAGCGATCAATAAAAGTGATTGACTCACAAAAGATAAAAACGAAAGGCTGAAATGAGTCATTGGTATTTCTGTAAAAACCTACTTGGTTTGTGGCAAATTTGCATAAAGGCAGCCTGTGGTTTTCATTGGCTGCCTGAAAACAATGTCTACTTCAAACACTGTATGTGATGGCCTAGAAGAGCTGTTGATATTGAATATGCCAGTTTCATTCATTCATTCATTTTCCTTCAGCTTAGTCCCTTTAATCATCAGGGGTCACCAATCACCAACTTATCCAGCATATGTTTTACACATATGTTTTATTGGGAAACATACATACTCATTCACACTCATACACTACGGCGAATTTAGTTAATCCAATTCCCCTGTAGCACATGTCTTTGGACTGTGGAGGAAACCGGAGCACCCGGAGGACACCCACGCCAACATGGGGAGAACATGCAAACTCCACACAGAAATGCCAACTGGCCCAGCCAGGACTCAAACCAGCAAGCTTCTTGCTTTAAGGCGACGGTGCTAACCATTGAGCCACCATGTCACCTATGCCAATTTCAATAACTGCCAATTGAATTATTGAATCCCTGTCTTATTCAGTAACGGCCCATTCACACTGGGCGTCAGCGTCAACGCTTCCCATTCACTCTGAATGGGTGACATCAAGCGTTGCCGAACTGAATTGTAGGGCCGTCGGCGCTGCTTCTGAAGTGGTATTGCGACTTTCAGAAGTTGCGACTTTCTGAACTTTTCAAGTGTTGAATAAGACGGCATCAGTACTGTTCATATCACTGTTTAGTCAAAATACAAATCACATTTTAAGTGCAGAAGATGCTTCTGAATCCTGAATTGAGATATAGTTTTGGCAGTTCAGGTGCTGTTATGTGCTAAACAGCACCTGACCAATCAAAGCAGTGTAGGCTTTAGAAAGGCGGTGTTTACCCTACTGAAAAAAACTGCTTAAACCAGCCTAAGCTGGTTGGCTGGTTTTAGCTGGTTGACCAGCCTGGTTTTAAAGGGGTTTTGGCCACTTCCAGGCTGGTTTCCAGCCATTTCCAGTCTGGTCTTTAGCTGGTCAGGCTGGGAGAAGACCAGCTAAAACCAGCTTGACCAGCCTGGTTTAAGCTGGACATAGCTGGTTTTGGCTGGACTCCCAGCCTGGCTAGGCTGGTCAAGCTGGTTTTAGCTGGTCTTCTCCCAGCCTGACCAGCTAAAGACCAGACAGGAAATGGTTGGAAACCAGCCTGGAAGTGGCCAAAACCCTGGTTGACCAGCTAAAACCAGCCAACCAGCTTAGGCTGGTTTAGGCTGGTTTTTTCAGTAGGGAGAAAGACCGGATCCTTGAATGACCCATTTCTGACTTTAGAATTGAAGTATTTTTGACCTCAGCTCACATTTATATAACTTAACTAAACTATATTTTATATAAAAACTAAACATTCACTATCTCACGAGGTAACGTAAGTATTTTACATTTTGTCAGTTTAGTGGCTAATTCGTACAAAATATTGAAGTTCAATCGTATGAAAATGTACAATTTTAAAAAGAAGGCGTGGTACTAAACCCCGCCCCTAAACCCAACCGTCATTGGATGATGAGCAAATCATACTAAATTGAACGAATGAAATTGAATTCACAGGAATTAGCCACTAAATCAAAAACTTCCGAATTGTCGTGAGATTGTGTTAGGTTTATGTGTCTTTTTACTGTCAAGTAAACATAGAATATAGTAATATTTAATTCCTATCATTTGCTGGGCAAAAGCAATGCTAAAAAGTATGGAAAAGAAGTGTTTGTCTATCATTTACCTCTTAATTAACACTGCATTGCATGATGTGTTATCCCAGATAATTAACATAATAATTAACTAGTGATCATGAAGTGGAGCATTTAAATACAATTATGAGAAATTTAAATATTGTTGACCTCAATCCTGTTATATGAAACTTTCAATACTAAATACCATAAGAGCACTTTAACATCTTTAAAAGAAAGGAGCTTTAAATTTTTGGGATCTTGGATAACTTGTGTATCTTCTAATCTATACAATAAAAAGGTTAGCTTTAATACTCTCACTCATGTTGCTGATTCATTTAGTTATCTTGGAATCCATTACAGCGGTGAGTCAATGTGATGCAACACTTGTTTTCCAGAACACAGTGCAGTCACATATGAAAGGGGGGGCAAAGGGAGTCTCCAGAACCTTCCTTTCTCAAACATTCACAGTCATCATGATGTTTGATGATCTAAGATTTACTATAATTGCTATAATAATCTGTGTTATTAAGTGATAAAGGTCACATTTGTAAATAAAAACTGACCTTAGTTATTTTTAAGGCTATAACAAACTTTTAAAGACAGACTTACTGTGAGCTATTAGGTTTTTATATCATGATATATGCATCTGTTGAACCCATCTGTTCACATTATTTCAACTATTTAATTATTACTGTTTGTAATATAATTGTATAAATTACCCCTTAATGTTGTACAGAACATTACACTCATTAAAACATATATTAACAACATATTAACAAGTTTACAGAGCATATAGCGGTCGGCACAATGGCTCAGTGGGTAGCACTGTCGCCTCACAGCAAGAAGGTTACAGGTTTGATTTACGGAGTTTGCATGTTCTCTCCGTGTTGGCGTGGGTTTCCTCCGGGTCTTCCGGTTTCCGTCACAGTCCAAAGACATGCGCTATAGCCATAATGTGTGTGAATGAGAGAGTTTATGGGTGTTTATAGCTAAAAAGCTATTGGCGATGGCTATCTTGCTCACTGTGACCAAAGAGCTTAGAATGACCAAGAGGCGACACTCAATAGAACAATCCATTGCAACAGCGACGCCCATCAGCAGCCCCGGATTCCGCCATTTTGGAGTGAAAGCGATCGGCTGCCTATTGGATCTCATTGCTGTTGCGATGGCAAGCAGCTGCTTTGTTTTTTATTTATTTATTTAAAAAGCGCATTAAAGCTGAGATACAACCTGAAAGACGAAAATACAAACTTACTATCACAATCATCAGCACTTTTAATAGTTTTCTTACAGACTTATAATATGCTGTTGTTCTATTGGAATTTTCATTCCAAAATGGCCGCTGCGCCATCTAGTGGCTGTTTCCCAAATCGCACTAGAGTGTCTCCTCTTGGTGATATGCTCTTTGCTGTGACACTGAATGTTGTTCCTTTGTTTTTAATTCACTTGTCCTCACCATTTCTCGTCTAACAATTAACACTTTATAGCTACCTATCAAAGCTTGTAGTGTTTTGACTGACCTTGTGGCTGATTTGGTTTGGATTATTGCTTGTAACGTGTAAAGGTGCAATAGATAATTGTATTCAGAAACTATTTTTGTTATGCTGGTTGGAAGACTCATCCTGATAGCAATCCTTAAATTAATCCCAAACATATGTATATATATTTTATTATTCTGTAGAAGGTGTAGGACCAAGAATAGTCTGTTCAATCAAATTGTTCGGTTCGAACATTATGAAAAGCTGTCCTATCCGCTTGTTAAGTGTGGCGTCACGCGAAGCAGCTTCCAGGTCCAAGCGCTATATCAAACTGTATGGAGAGACTCATCAAATTGTAATATTAAATGTTTACAAAGCGCTGTAATACTTTCGAAAGTCACGATCGCAATATATATGTCCATGCCTAATATCCGATGGCCAGAAAGTGATTTATTTTTTTATAAATTGTTACAGTTTTGTTATTTGTGATACAGCAAGTCCAGAGACTGATGTGTACACTGTGATTTTATATCAAATTCACTTTAATATGTGATAACAAGTGGATCTGCCTATCAAAATATGTATTGGATAGCTCTGAGCACCCTGTTTGTGTAGCAAGAATTACATGGTTAGTGCATTCACAAACACAGTTCAGACAGAAGCTGTGTCCGAAATCGGCTACTAGTCGAGTAGTAATTACATTTGAATTAGGATCCACTACACAATCATTATAGTGCGTTCACACTAGATGCGGATGAAGTATTAAGCGCAAGTGATTTACATGTTAAGTCAATGCAAAGACATGAATAGACATACATTTGAAGTCAGAATTATTAGCCCCCCTGAATTATTAGTCCCCCTGTTTATTTTTTCCCACAATTTCTGTTTAACGAAGGGAAGATTTTTTCAACACATTTCTAAACATAATAGTTTTAATAACTAATTTCTAATAACTGATTTGTTTTATCTTTGTCATGATGACAGTAAATAATATTTGACTAGATATTTTTCAAGACCCTTCTACAGCTTAAAGTGACATTTAAAGGCTTAACTAGGTTAATTAGGTTAACTAGGCAGGTTAGGTAATTAGGCAAGTTATTGTATAACGATGGTTTGTTCTGTAGACTATCGAAAAAAAAAACTGCTTAAAGGGGCTAATAATTTTGACCTGAAAATAGTCTATAAAAAATTAAAAACTGCTTTTATTCTAGCCAAAATAAAACAAATAAGACTTTCTCCAGAAGAAAAAAATATTATCAGACATACTGTGAAAACTCCCTTGCTTAGTTAAACATCATTTGGGAAATATTTAAAAAAGAAAAAAAATTCAATGGGGGTTTAATAATTCTGACTTCAACTGTATAGACACGAATGAGGCGGCATGAATGACCGGATTCACGTAAATGGTGTGGTGCGAATTGAGAATTTTGCACATTTGATGCGTGAATCGCACAAATTGCATGAGTTGGATAATTTATCCGTACATGTCATTAGGAAAAAAAAATTGCCCTTTAAAAATTAAAATCTGAAAATGCACTTCCTGTTTGTTTTCGGTTAAAGTCTGAGATTACGTATGTCTGGGGTATTGGGCGTGGCTAACATACTTAAACACGCCCCTCCAACCTTCAGTTTTGACAACAAACAAAAATGGTGATGAGGTATACTTTATTACATCCAATCAACTCGTAGTTGACAAGCCACGCCCACTGTTTTCTCATTTAATATTTCGTTTCTCTAGGAACTGTGTCACAATACAAAAAAACAAACAAACAAACAAACAAATAACCAGCCACAGCTTCCAGTTCATGCAGACTTTAAATCCCTATGTAAATAAATAGAATGGTAAACTACAGTAGTGTACTTCCGGAGACTTCCAAGTGCACGATCATGATTCATGATATTTTCACCTATTTGTTTAATACGGCTTCAAATTAGATTTTATTATGCAGATTCATTAAACAAGATCTCGAATGTAATCCATGTCATAAATAGCATAGATCCCACTCAACGTGAACTGCATGGCTCAATATAGTCTCTCTCACTGTGTCAAGATATTTTGGGAGATTTCTATGGGAGTGACCTTAGTCTTCTCATGTTCAGGGTGTTTTGTGGGTTTGTCACTCCAAATTTGGATGAAGAATCTGTCTGGTATGTGATAGTGAGGTTTACAGGTCACTGACCTGTGATCTTCACTGTGTTCAACTCATTCATTGCCGCAGGGGTGCGGCTTCACTTGGCAGTGAAACAGCATATCCCACTGCACAAGCTCATCCGCTAAACTGTTCTTTCCTAATTAAGAGCGCAAACAACTCAGTCATAACATTTATAATGCTTAGGGGATGTCTTCAGGAAATGGTTTGTTGACAGAAATCAGACTTATTATAATTAGGAAGAAGTACTGCAGGCAGAACAGAACAGCATGTCCATCATAAAGAGAATAAACTGTTTAATTATTTGTGTATTTAAACACTAACCTGCCAGTAAAGTGGCAGGTTAGTGTTAAAATCTATTTAAATAATTTAGAGTTATTCAAATAAAGCTGAAATTAAATAAATACCTAAAGTTCATGTGTAAATGCTTTGTCAAGAAACTGACCAACAGCATGTTTATGCTAAAAAATTGCTAAAACTAAAGCTAAATGTCTAATGATTTCTGACAAAAATCTTGACTCATAGGCTAAATATATACCTGTGCAACATGTTTTTATAGAAACTCATTCCTGCCACTGAATTATTTTCTTTCTTTTTTAAATATTATTGTGACTTTTTAATCTCAGAATTGCGCCATAAAAACATGCAATTCTGACTTTTTATCTCAGAATTGTGAGATGTAAGCTCGAAATTGTAAGTTATTAAGTCAGAATCAAGAAACATAAACTCACAATTCTGAGAAATAAAGTCACAGTTGTGAGAAAAAAATCCGATTTTTAGTGTTAAAATCTATTTAAATCATTTTCTGTTATTCAAATAAAGTTGAAAATAAATAAATACTTAAAGTTTATGTGTAAATGCTTTGGCAGGAAACTGACCAACAGCATGTTTATGCTAAAATTGCTCAAACTAAATCTAAATGTGATCCTGGGCCACAAAACTAGTCATAAATGTATATTTGTTTTATTGAGATTTATACATTATAGCTGAAAACCCAATATATAAGCTTTTCATCGATGGTTTGTCAGGATTGGACAATATTTGGCCCAAAATACAACTATTTACAAATCTGGAATCTAAGGAAGCAAAAAAGAAATAAATCAAAATGAACATTACTAATCAAAATTGTTTTTTTATATTTACACTCTGAAGTTTACGAAATATCTTCATGGAACATGATCATTATTTTGTTTTCTAATGATTTTTGACAAAACTTTTGACCTATAGGCTATATATATATATATATATATATATATATATATATATATATATATATATATATATACCTGTGCAACATGTTTTTATAGAAGCCCGTTCCCGCTACTAAATTATTTTCTTTTTTTTTTATATTATTGTGATTTTTTGTCTCAGACTTATGCAATACAAACAGGCAATTCTGACTTTTTATCACAGAATGGTGAGTTGTAAGATCAAAATTGCAAGTTATTAGGTCAGAATTGAGAGATATAAACTCACAATTCTGAGAAATAAAGTTGCAATTCTGAGAAAAAAGTCACAATTGTGAGAAAAAAATTGTGAGAAAACCATTTTCAGTTATTCAAATAAAGCTGAAATCAAATAAATACTTAAAGTTTTTGTGTAAATGCTTTGGCAGGAAACTGACCAACAGCATGTTTATGCTAAAACATTGCTAAAACTAAAGCTAAATGTGACCCTGGGCCACAAAACTAGTCATATATGTATATTGTTTTACTGAAATTTATACATTATAGCTGAAAACCCAATATATAAGCTTTTCATCAATGGTTTGTCAGGATTGGACAATATTTGGCCCAAAATACAACTATTTACAAATCTGAAATCTGAGGAAGCAAAAAATAAATAAATCAAAATGAACATTACTAATCAAAATCATGTTTTTTATATCTATATATATTTACACTCTGAAGTTTAGGAAATATCTTGAGGAAACATGATCATTATTTTGTATTCTAATGATTTTTAACAAAACTTTTGACCCATAGGCTATATATACACCTGTGCAACGTGTTTTTATAGAAGCCCTTCCTGCTACTGAAATATTTTCTTTTTTTTTATATTATTGTGATTTTTTTTGTCTCAGAATTGTGCAATACAAACAGGCAATTCTGACATTTTATCCCAGAATGGTGAGTTGTAAGATCAAAATTGCAAGTTATTAGGTCAGAATAGAGAGATATAAACTCACAATTCTGAGAAATAAAGTTGCAATTTTGAGAAAAAAGTCACAATTGTGAGATAAAAAGTCTGATTTTAGTGTTAAAATCTATTTAAATTATTTTCGGTTATTCAAATAATGCTGGAATCAAATAAATACTTAAAGTTTATGTGTAAATGCTTTGGCAGGAAACTGACCAACTGCATGTTTATGCTAAAATTGCTCAAACTAAAGCTAAATGTGACCCTGGGCCACAAAACTAGTCATAAATGTATATTTGTTTTATTGAGATTTATACATTATAGCTGAAAACCCAATATATAAGCTTTTCATCGATGGTTTGTCAGGATTGGACAATATTTGACCCAAAATACAACTATTTACAAATCTGAGGGAGCAAAAAATAAATAAATCAAAATGAACATTACTAATCAAAAATTGTTTATATATATATATATATATATATATATATATATATATATATATATATATATATATATATATATATATATATATATATATATATATACATATATATATATATATAGATAGATATAGATATATATATATATATTGTTTTCTAATGATTTTTGACAAAACTTTTGACCTATAGGCTATATATATATATACCTGTGCAACGTGTTTTTATAGAAGCCCATTCCCGCTACTGAATTATTTTCTTTTTTTTATATATATTATTGTGATTTTTTGTCTCAGACTTATGCAATACAAACAGGCAATTCTGACTTTTTATCCCAGAATGGTGAGTTGTAAGATCAAAATTGCAAGTTATTAAGTCAGAATAGAGAGATATAAAGTCACAATTTTGAGAAATAAAGTTGCAATTCTGAAAAGAAAGTCACAATTGTGAGAAAAAAATTGTGAGAAAACCATTTTCAGTTATTCAAATAAAGCTGAAATCAAATAAATACTTAAAGTTTATGTGTAAATGCTTTGGCAGGAAACTGACCAACAGCATGTTTATGCTAAAATTGCTCAAACTAAAGCTAAATGTGACCCTGGGCCACAAAACTAGTCATATATGTATATTGTTTTACTGAAATTTATACATTATAGCTGAAAACCCAATATATAGGCTTTTCATCGATGGTTTGTCAGGATTGGACAATATTTGACCAAAAATACAACTATTTACAAATCTGAAATCTGAGGAAGCAAATAGTAAATAAATCAAAATGAACATTACTAATCAAAATCATGTTTTTTTTAATATATATATATATTTACACTCTGAAGTTTACAAAATATCTTGATGAAACATGATCATTATTTTGTATTCTAATGATTTTTGACAAAGATTTTGACCCATAGGCTAAATATATACCTGTGCAACATGTTTTTATAGAAGCCCAATACCGCCACTGAATTATTTTCTTTTTTTTTTTAAATATTATTGTGACTTTTATCTAAAAATTTCGAGTTAATAAGTCAGAATTGAGAGATATAAACTCACAATTCTGGGAATTAAAATCGCAATTGTAAGAAAAAAGTGTGAATTTTTTATTCAGTGGATGGAATGGGCTTCCGTAGGATTTTGTGCAGGGTTTTGTATTTTTGTGCTCTTTTTTCAAATAAAAAATAAATTTGAACAAATTATTAAAAAGACAAATCCATAAAATAGTTGTGTAGAATATTTATGCTACTCTTTTAAGACAATTATATGTTCCATAAAATATCAGTTTCAAATAATGTGCAGTATACACAATAAAAGCTCACACAATAATATGACAAATGAATGAAGAGAATTAGATTGAAGAGATGCATCAGAAGTTCTTGTTAAATGCTCAAATAAGAATTTAATGATCCTTTCCCAAAGCTTTTTTTCAGCCCATGAGTTGCAATGTTGTTTGTGTGTGTGCAGTGTGCACATTTTATCTACAGTGAAAGTATGCAGTGAATTTCATCTGGCTGTTTATCTTTCGTTATTCCTTGACTGAGGATATTCACACAACCAGAAACACCAGATCACATGCATGCTGAAACTGCATGCCTTCTGCTCTCTAGTGTCAAATCTACACTCCTACACTCAAAACAAAAAGACGTTTACTGTTTGTTCAAACTACTTATTTAAAATGAGCTGAAACAACACAATTCTTGAGCGTTTTTCTGCAACAACTTAATTGTTTTATGTTCAATCCACTTAAACTTAAGTAAAAAGCAATGCTAACTTAATTCCCTCATGTTGTCTCGACACAAACTGATTGTGTGTAACCCAGTACTTTTTACAGTATACTGGGCTGTTTCCATCTCGCTGTTGTTATGTATCTACAAACTCCTCCCCCTGAGCGTTTAGCAACTGCAGCTTCTAGTCATGCACATGGAGAAACTCTACACCATCATATAGCACCTACACTCACCGGCCACTTTATTAGGTACACCTGTCCAACTGCTCGTAACGCAAATTTCTAATCAGCCAATCACAAGGCAGCAACTCAATGCAAGGCAGCAGTTACTCAAATAACCACTTGTTACATCCGAGGTATGCAGAAGACAATCTCTGAAAGCATAGCACACTGAACCTTGAGGTGGATGGGCTATAGCAGCAGAAGATGTGTCACTCTTGTCAGCTAAGAACAGGAAACCGAGGCTACAATTGGCACAGGCTCACCAAAATTGTACAATAGAAGATTGGAAAAACGTTGCCTGGTCTGATGAGTCTCGATTTCTGCTGCAACATTCGGATGTTAGGGTCAGAATTTGGCATTCACTGTACTCAAATGGCCTCCACAGTCACCAGGTCTCAATCTAATAGAGTACCTTTGGGATGTGGTGAAATGGGAGATTCGCATCATGAATGTGCAGCCAACAAATCTGCAGCAACTGTGTGATGCTATCATCTCAACATGAACCAAAATATCTGAGGAATATTCCAGTACCTTGCTGAATCTATGCCATGATGGATTAAGGCAGGTCTAAATGCAAAAGTGGGTCCAACCCAATACAAGTAAGGTGTACCTAATAAAGTGGCCGGTGGGTGTATGTCAGCAATAATATCCACTGTTGGGTTATCTGTCTTGTTTTTAAAGGCCATTGCATGCTTGTGTGTAAACGAAGTAATAATTTGGCAGAGTGCACTAAATGGTGCTGAGGAACAAGCTGTTCGGAAACAATACAAAGAGCTTCATTTCTGCTTCTGTGGAGAAACTGATTAGATTTTTGGCAGTGAGATATAAAGACAAGAGCCATGTTGCTGCCTGTGGTCACAAAACCAAGATTACACAATATCGTAAACTGGATAAATTAGCCCGAGCTCCGACAAGCAGTGGAAAGGATTTGTTATGTAATCAAACAAAGAGGAACGAAAACTTTGGTGCACTTGTGAGACCTGACGCTTGGAGGACTTTGCTGAATGCATGTGAAAGAGCTCTGAATCCCACAGACTGAACTGAGTCCATTCTCAATTCTGGTGTGAAAATCTCAAATCCTCGTCTTTTAACACTACTGTAAAAGTCAAAATGGCCACTGTCATCCTGCACTGTGCACTAGAGCCAGAGTGTGCAGTAATTTATATTATTCAGTAGCGGGGACCAGGGATAGTTGTGACATTTTTGTATTTTTCTCAATATCTTTTAGGTCTTTTAAGCCAGTGTGTTCAAACTTTGATCCGAATTAGTTACACATCCACTAATAAATGGTATAGATGTTATCTTTGAAGCACAAACAGAAAACACAGTTTAGTTTCTAAATGCGAAAAGTTACAATTCACTCCATAGTTTGGGTTAACGTAAAACACTCTGGGGTGAGATGTAATATTATGACTTCCACCAGGATGAGATATGGCATTATCAGTGGTGGAAAGAGTACTGAAAAGTCCTACTTAAGTAAAAGTACCATTACTTGCCCAAAAAATGTAGTGCAAGTAGAGTATCTGTTTTAAATATTACTCAAAGTACGAGTAAAAACCTTTCAAAAGTACTCAAGAGCAGTGAGTAGTATTACGCTGTAAAAAGCTGATGCATTTACATGTAATTTGTGTATATGTGGAAACGTAACATTCTGTAGTGCTTTTAGTTATTGCCCAGCAGGCACACATTGTCATAAGACGTTAATATTAGGTTCGATTTAGGTTGTAATGTCAGGTGACCAAAATTCAATGTCTAGCCAGCGTCTAAGGACAACGTTATTTTGATGTCCAAAAACAATGTCAAATGACGTTCATATTAGGTTAATTTTAGGTTGTTAGAAAGTAACCAAAATCCAACGTTAAGTCAACATCTTAAACCAGCGTCATATTGACATCAAATACTGACATTTATTAGGTTTGGTATATTACAGGTATGGCAACCAAAAACCCAACGTCTGATATACGTCATAGTGTTAACATCCACACAACATCAAGCTGTAACATCATTAGATGTTGATATTTGGTTGATTTTAGGTTGGACATTGGAGATTGACATCGGCCTGATGTTGAGTTCTGACGTCAAACCTATTTTCATTTTCAAACAAAACACAACTTCAATCTGACATCATGTTGACGTCTTGTGCCTGCTGGGTGTTTAAGGCCATTTTGGTCATCATACAATAAACATCCATAGTTTTTTCATCAGTGACATGCATCTAAACAGTCTCTGGGTCAATGCGTGTAAAGATTTTGAACATTTTCTTGGACACTTTTAATGCTTCAGTTTGCTGAACAACAGTTTGCTGTAATTATAAATCTCCCATGTCTTGAAGTAGTTCATTATGATGCAATTTACCTCTTTACTTCTGTGCGATTTGATTGGACAGAAATCAGCGGACTGATTTTTCTAATCCCCATAGACAGGAAATAATAAAGTAATGACTGCAGGTTGAAGGAAAGTAGTGGAGTAAAAGTACCGATACTGCACTAAAAATGTACTCAAGGGAAAGTAAAAGTACACATTTTTAAAACTACTGCGCCACTGCGTTGCTCTACAGTAGTTTAAGTATTTCTAATTTGTTACTTTAAAATCCTGGACATTATAAAATGAGATTTATGACAATAAAATGGGTTTGAACACTTTTTATTTAACACCGAGTTGTTAGTGCCCACATAGCAAAATATCTCTGGCCCAGCTCTGACCCACACAATTAGTTTTTGCTTGGCCCATATGCTGCAGTGAATTACGGTACATGACTGGGCCCCGTCTGGCTTCCAAACAAGGGCCAAACATATACCATATCTGGGCTAAATCTCAGCCAAGTTAATAACCAATAACGGAGCCTAAACTGGGCCAGATATGTTGGTATGTCAGTGAAATTGATAAACCCATGAATCATTGCACTTTAGGCGTGCTTTTCTCGGAGCGACCTGATTGGTAGAATTGTTTTTCTTTATTTGGAAATAATAAACATTTATTTTAAATGTAAGTCAAGATAGGCCAAATTTACATGGCCCACATTATTAACATGTGGGCCAAATTCTACATTTTACATCTGGCCCAACTATTCTGTGCCACCTTAAAGACTGTGCCACTTCTGCCAAACCAGGGCCATGTTTGGCCCACATGCTGTATGCCAGTGCCGGATAAATGCCTGCTGTGCCAGATTTATGCCAAATATGGGCCAGAATTCTTTGCTACCTGGATGTTCTATAATATATGTGTATTTGTGTTCCAAAACTGAATAAAATGTGCAAATGAGCATCAACAATTGAAGGCTATTTGGGGTTTCAGGCTTCATGAGGCCATGGAGGGCAGGCCAAACACTGAACACAAACTAGCTACTTTGGCTTTAAGGTCTTTCTCCATCAAGAGCTATAGGAATATTAAAATTAAATCGTATTAACACAGATAAATTTGCTTTGGGATGGTGGTGACATTTCACTGATGTTAAAACTAACCAAGAGTGTTGTCGTCACACAACCCAACGTTTTCTAGCATGAATTTGATCACAGCTAACAGCTAAAACAGCACCAACAAAATGCTTTAAAAATATCAACACAAACACACAACTGACATCGTTGAACTTTGATTGGTTTAACTACAAATCAGACATTGCTTTCAGATAAATACGTAAAACATATTACTTTCTTGGTTTATATGTTGTTTTTTTCTGTAACATCTGCTATGTTTGCCACAGGACTCTACTTTTTCATATGTGGAATGACTATTGAGCATGTGTGAAGTGAATCAACTGATCTGTAACTTCCTGAGAGTGAACAATTCTGGTCTCCCCTTTTTTTGTTATAAAAGGTAAAAGGCGAGCGTTATAGCATATACTGCACTCAGCCACCAGGGGGCAATACAACCCATTTCACTACACTTTTCAGGACACACTCAATAAATAACGGCCCTTTACAGAGTCTGCTGTATGGGTAGCGTAACTACAGTAGTGAACATTTGATATGGATCAATACCTTTCCCTTAAATTTGTCCTAAAACTATTGAACAACAGCCATTGTTGTCTTAGGACAATTTTGATAAACAATTTTGATCCACCTCAGATGGTGAAGTATACCAATACATAAAAAACAGTCAACTCAAAATGTGATGTTAACTTCAGAAATCCTGGGTTGTTTAAAGTATGCATATTACAAGTGTTTAAAAGCTTGACTTATGAATAGTTTGAAAGATTATAAAAGCTTTTCTGTGTAGACTACATAGCTAGATAGACGATGTCTGTACTTCAGAGAACAACTGAAGGACAGACAGAGATCGATCATGTGTGTGTGTGTGTGTGTGTGCGTGTGTGCGTGTGTGTGTGTGTGTGTGTGTGTGTGTGTGTGTGTGTGTGAGAATGTTGCTGGTTCGAGCCCCAGATGGGTCAGTTTGCTTTTTTCGTGTGGGGTTTGCATGTTCTCCCCTTGTTGGCGTGGGTTTCCTCTGGATGCTCCAGTTTCCCCCACAGACAGTCCACAGACCGGTATGGGTTATTTGAATGAGCCAAATTGGCCATAGTGTACGTGTGTTTCCCAGTGTTGGGAGGGGTTATCCGCCATGTAAACCATGCTGGATAAGTTGGTGGTTCATTCCACTGTGGCGACACCAGATTACAAAAGGGACTAAGCCGAAAAGAAAATGAACGAATGAATGTGGGATGGCACGGTGGCTCAGTGGTTAGCACTGTCGCCTAACAGCAAGGTCGAGTTCCAGCTGGGCCAGTTGGCATTTCTGTGTGGAGTTTGCATGTCCTCTGGGTGCTCCGGTTTCCCCCACAGTCCAAAGACATGCAGTACAGGTGAATTGAACAAGCTAAATTGTCCGTGGTGTGTGGGAATGAGTGTGTATGGGTGTTTCCCAGTATTGGGTTACTGCTGGAAGGTCATCCGCTGCATAAAACCTATGCTGGATAAGTTGGCGGTTCATTCCACTGTGGCAAACTCTGAAATAGAGACTAAGCCGAAGGAATATGATTGAATAAATGAATATAACTGTAGTTGTACAAATGGTAATCAATAAGCAAATGCATAGTTACTACTGCAATTCTTTTTTGGAGAGGGATTTAAAAAGGGTGTTTATTTAGTTATTAACAATAGTAACACATAAACATGCTATACATGAAAAGCCAAAATGTTGTATGTTAATATGTAATAATTAAAAGAGCGGCGACTACCTAAATGAAACGCAACATTTAATGCACTGCTACTTCCGTTACAATGTGCCACTTTTGTGGATTTTTTTATATGCAGGCGGTTCATCGGGCAGCCCTGCAGCTCTGAAGAGCACGTTGAGCCCTCTGAAGGACCCTTTTCGGTTTCCGCCATCTAAGAGCTGGTGGTGAGTTACTGCTAAGAACAAATAGTAACGAAATAAATGTGATTTTGCTCATATACGGCTTTAAAATCGATACATAAACATTGATCACTGTTTTATGCACAGGTGGATTGAGCATCAAGATGCAGATCTTCGTGAAAACCCTCACGGGTAAAACAATCACCCTCGAGGTGAGCCGCGCGACGCACTTCGACATTTTACCATCCGATTTACTGCGATGTTTCACTATTTGAATGGATTATTTCGATGATATGCGCCTTAAACTCTATAAATATAAGTTTAATGACGTAATAACGTCAATAAATGGTGTTTTGTTTCAGTGGTTATACGGAAGCCGGAATAATGCTAGCATGTCATGTGGCGCAGCTAATGTTACTTGCATGCCGTAGACCTTAATGTTTATTATATAACTTAATCGGATATGTTTGCGAACTAATACTAACATTAAATTATGCAGTTTTTACTTTATAACCACCGTTGCGTATTTCACAGCTAACTTTAAAGTATTTTTAACGTTATGTTGCATGCTGTTATATGTAAGCATTTGTTGATTTAGCTTTTAATCTAGCTTACAGATAAAATAAACATTCAAAATTAGACCAGTATTTAAATTCTAAGCAATCAAAGTAGAAGGAAAATAAATAAAACAGTTTCCTGTGGTGTGGGTTCGTTTTAAATCGCCCATCTACAATTTAAAGCTTAAAATGTGAAAAATCAGAAGGGAAAGTCTTTGGATTTGTACTAAGAAATTGTAGTTTGTATTTATTGAAGTTAAGTTGGTTTTATATTCACACATTTGGAAATTCTCCTCAATATAATTTCAGAAAACTATCGTTTGCAAATTCTAAATGGGGAAATCATATTAGCAGCCAATGACCATCAAAGTACAACATTGTTTACATTTAAATAGTGCTAATGTTGTTTTGAAGTCACACTTACACATGCTAGTTAAGACCAAATATTCAAAGTAGTATGGTAAACGATACAGGGACCTTTAAATGAACAAATGTGTTAATATACAATTAATTCTAACAAAAATTTGTATATAGTGATCTTTTGAAGTGTTGCCAGTAGAACTGTGTTTACCTTGACCGTTTGCAAATACAGTATTTATTTATTTTTTATTAAAATTGTTCAATTGAGGTTAAGTTGGTTTTATAGTTGCACATTCAGACATTTTCCTTAATCTAATTTTGGAAAAGTATTATTTGCAAATTCTAAATGGGGAAATCATAATAGCAGCCATTGTTTATCAAAAGTACAAAGTTGTTCACAGTCAATTAAATAGTGTTAATGTTGTGTGGTAAACGATATAAGGACTGATAAATAAAAGAATACGCGAATATAAAACTGACTTTACCTCAGTTGTTCATTAAATAGTCTTGGTCTTAAATGTACCATCATTGAACATGAAGAAATCCTCAAAAGTTACACTCAAAATCTGCTTGTGATTTGATTTGTAGAAACATTACAATTGTCAGGTGTTCTCTTTTACGTTTAAAATGTTTTCTGACAAATCTAAACTGATATCGATGTTGTAGGTTGAGCCCTCTGATACTATTGAAAATGTCAAGGCAAAGATTCAAGACAAGGAAGGTAAGTTGTCAGCGCTGCTTTTTAATATCGCTCTTTCTATTTTGTTGTTAAAACCAAAAAATGTACCTATAAATGTACCTCCAAATGCAGGAATCCCTCCTGATCAGCAGAGGTTGATCTTCGCTGGTAAGCAGCTGGAGGATGGACGAACCCTCTCCGACTACAACATTCAGAAGGTCAGTAAAAGTGTAAATTTAATAAATACAATTTAATAGTACAATTCATCAAAAATAAAAATCGTAACTTGCTTTGAAATTTTCTTTAGATTGTTAAAAACCAAATAGTTACTGGTCCTAGTTGGCTAACATATTACACATTTAAAGATGGTTAAACTCAAAACTAAACATTGTAAGTTACTCGTTCTTGCTCCAAATTGGTTTACATGGCTTCTGTTGAACAGAAAAGATATCTTGAAGAAAGATGAAAACCGGTAACCATTGACTTCCTTAGTGTTTTTATTTATACAAGTCAATGGTTACAGGTCTTTCGCTTTTTCTGAAGTCTTATTTAAGAGTCCCATAAAGGTTTATAACCACTTGAGGGTGAATACTTTGTTTTGGTGAACAGTCTCTAAGTTAAATTTATTTATATAGCACATTTTATATGCAATGGTAGTTCAAAGTGCTTTACATAAACAGGAATAGAAGTAAAAACAGAATATAAATGATTAAAAACAGATTAAAATGTGTTAAAACATGTTTTAAAAGAATGGAAAAAGAAAAGACATAATAGTGCGATCTCTCGGACTCATTTGGACCGGCAATTGTTTGGTTACCCACATTTTTAAAATACAGTCTTTAACATTAACCAAAAATCAAAATGGCCACCTTTTGTTTTGTTTTTTTATCGACAACTTTTTAAGCCTTAAGTGCTCAGGTTTTCTAATAATATGATTAAACTTAAAGCATCCAGACTCACTTGTTTGCGGTCATTCATTCACCCAGGAGTCCACACTTCATCTGGTGCTGAGGCTCCGTGGTGGAGCAAAGAAGAGGAAGAAGAAGTCCTACACCACCCCCAAGAAGAACAAGCATAAGAGAAAGAAGGTCAAGCTCGCTGTGCTGAAGTACTACAAGGTTTGTTACCTGATACTCTGTTGTCTTTGGCAGCTCCAGGATTTCAGGAGTTGATCTTTAAGTTGTTTCCTCTTAATCTTCAGGTCGATGAGAACGGTAAGATCCACCGTCTGCGCCGTGAGTGTCCCGCAGATGAGTGCGGAGCCGGGGTGTTCATGGCCAGCCACTTCGACCGCCACTACTGCGGAAAGTGCTGTCTGACTTACTGCTTCAACAAACCAGAGGACAAGTAAAGTACAGTCCTGACCAACATGCTCAGTGTCACACATGAGGTTGTCTGTGCTGGAGTTTGTACTTTGTAAATAAAATTGTGGCTCGCCACATTCAAAAATCAACGTCTTGACCCATTATTGCTGCTTTGGGGTTTAATAGGAGGCATCCAGGGTACTAAACTTAAGTGATAAGCTGGAAAAAAAGTGTAAACGTTATTAAAAAAAATTCAAGATATGCAGGATGCTTATTACAAATTTAATGTCTTTTATAACAACTTTAAATATGAAATGTATTAGTGTTTGCAATAATTAAAGGGATAGTTCACCCAAAAATGAAAATTGACTCCCTAAAAGAGTTTGTTGAACACATGTTGAAGATATTTTGAATGCTGAAAACCTGTAAACATTGACTTGCATGGTAGGAAAAGCATACTGTGGAAGTCAATGGTTACAGGTTTTTCAGCATTCTTTAAAACATCTGCATTTAATAAGAAACAAAAGGTTTGAAATAAGTAATTAGTAAATTATATTAATTTAAGAGGGTTTTACATGTCTAGTTACAGTGTATGTATTGATTATACCAAGTAATTACATGCTTTAATAGGCAGGTTTGGGGTTGGTATCTAGTTACTAGCCAGCTTGTGTAACCTAACTGCAAAACAGGATGGTAATATGAAGTGCTACCACAGTTTTTGTGATCACTTAGTTTTTAGGCTGTTTAGCTTCTATTTAATATTAATAAACTCTTTTTATATAGCATGAATGGGGGAAAAAGCTGTATAAAAATAATGTAAAAAGCAAATGAAAGCTGCCATGAAAAGGTAGATTTTAACATACTCTGGGTTTCTGCATTGCAAATATCTGAGGGTTAAAGAGTTCCACAATTTAAGTGCCAATGAAGAGATCTCCCATAGATTTTTGTCTTATTGACTGAGCGGTTAAAAATAACAGCATCAGATGAGTGTAAAGCACATCTAGGGGATGTAAGGGATTAAATGCTCATACCAATATTGGGCTAAACCATATAAGTCCTTTTACGCAAGCATGGGAATTTTAAAATCAATTCGAAGACTGACAGGAAGCCAGTGTGGTTTTGTAGATGGGCTTGGGATCTGTTCAGTGGTACGGGTAAATAAAGGGCTGACTGTATTTACCAAAATTAACTACAGATATAATTATGTACATCTAAATATGTGCTTATACACTTGTGCAATTGTACACAATTTTGACAATATAAAGGTTCAGACCTTGTAAAATTTTAAAAGGTATCTCGCTCTGCAAAATCATTGCTTGTCTGATTAAAACATTTTGGTTTGAATTTGATACAGTATTTATGGATATATGTAAAATTCATGAGGCTTTGTGTATCTCTGTTTCCACAAAATATATATTATAAATATATATGCACAAGGAGTTGACGATTGTTTTCAACATGGATCAGCATCTGTCAAACTGCAATGTCTCAATATCAGTTGTGATATGATCAAATAAATGCAGCCTTTGTTAGAGTAAGATACTTGTCTTAATGAATGTATTGTTTCAGGAAGATCATATTTTCCCAAAAACAATTAGTCTCGATTTTTTATTTACATTATGACATACATTATGTACAATTTAACTGTAGTTCAGTCCTAAAATGGAGAATCAAAATGAAGACAATCAAATGTCATGGCTATATTTTTATATGTTGGTTTGCTCTTAACAAATTTTGTTATAGCTATTCCACAGGTATGTATACTAGCTAATATAGTATACCGATGTGCCGGTTGCAGTTTTTTAAAATCCTGGATCCCAGGATATTTTCTGCTTCACCTCAGATTCACTGTAACAAATGATTGCATCTCCGGGTTTGTATTCCAGATCTTCGTTATCTAGAGAAAGGCCACACTCCATGCCCGTCTTTACAGTCAGAACATCATCCTTCAGATGTTTCAGTGTCGTAACAGATCCTGGAGGAAAAAAAAAAAGCATGGATTTTTATTTTACAAGTGGCTACAAGAAAGCACAATAGTGGAGTTATTCAGTTCTGATCCATTAAGTTTACCTTCCCAGATCATATCTCGTCCTCGAATAAGTCTGAATTTCATCTTTTTGTCCAGTTGGCCCTTTTGAACTCTGCATCCAGCCACTGCAAGCTTCTTTTTCCCAACCGTCACGGTGAAGGTTGCCAGAACTGAAGCCTCTCCTGAAGCGTGAGAGAACGAAGAGTGAAAAATTATTTGAAGAATAACAATAAATGTTTGTTTCTCTTTGTTCCATGTAAGCTTAGTGGATCATACAGATCATTGGTGGTAATAAATGAACATCTACTTGGCGTTTTGATCATTTCAAGAATTAAATTAGTATTTATTCCTATTAGGGCTGCAAAATACAATCGAAAGGTTGTCGTCCACAGGGGTGAAAACGTGCATACACCACTTCCAATGCAAAAGTTGAGATCTAAAACAAACTTGACAGAAGAATGTGTGCACCTGTAAGTAAAATCTTAAATAAACATATTTAACTTTTAATATTGACAATTGAACCACGTTAAATCCTCATATGAGTCCTAATCTTTAATAAATGAATACAAATTTATTCTGGCGTAAGTTTCTACACAAATAAATGAGACCCCTGATGCTGGCGAGAAGAAATGGGCAAACAGAATCATATTCTTTTCAGAATCAAGGCCTCCCAATCATCCTCATCCACTGAATAGGCTCTATCCTCCATCTATTGCATATTTAAATCATTTTGCCATAAAAAGTGTTCCTGGAGCTTCGTATGATTACAGTTCAACGTCACGAGGAATGTTTTAACAATGTTTATTGTCCCTTTTCTGGATTTTGATTGTCTTGTCACTGTTGCTGTCTATGGAGAATGAGAGAGAGCTCTCTGATTTTATCTAAAATCTCTTAACAGAATTTTCATTTTGGGGGTGAACTAATATGCCACTGCGAAACCATTTGCTTAAAAGAAGACTTCATCTTTTTTTGAAAAAGGCTCATTTAAACAGTAGACACAGTTGGAATCATTTTTGAATCCATTCAGATGATTTCTTGTTCTGCCAGGGTCACTTTTAGCTTAGCTTAGCATAGTGAATTGAATCTGATGACCATTAGCATTTTGCTCAAAAAAAAAAAAAAGTTTTTCTTTTTAAGATTCCTTTTCTTCCCCCATCGGCAGATTATTTTGCTTGTTTTAAGGAAACCCTCACCTAATTTTGATGCATTATTTCTGACAAGACCATATTTTTTTCTTGTCAAGAAAATGCATCTTGATTTAAGAATTATTTGATATTTGGACTTGAAACAAGACCAAAACTCTTTTTTTTTTTGCAGTGCAAAAGCTCCTAAAGTGGAGATAAATGCAACAACAACAAAAAAGAAACACTATTTTAGTTGTTTCCTTTAATTCTACTGAATAAACACCAAAATCTCAAAATGTGTGTTAATTTTTACAAGAAGAGTCTTCCCTTAATATTGTTTTTTAGAAACTGTGATACTGCTGATACATTTCTGGGGTAAAATGTATTAAAAAAATAGTTTTGTTCATCAAGCATGCATTAAATTGTTCAAAATTGACATGAATCATACTTCCATACCATTTTTTGAATCCATTCAGCCGATTTCTTGTTCTGGCGGGGTCATTTTTAGCTTAGCTTAGCATAATGAATTGAATCGGATTTGACCATTAGCATTTTGTTAAAAGAAAATGAAAAAAATAAAATAAAATAAAAAACTGAAAAAGAGTTTTGATAATGTTCCTATTTAAAGCTCTAGCCCTCTGTAGCTACTTAGGACAATTATGAGAAATAATGTCTTTAAACTAACACTAGTACTTACCAATAAACAAACAAAAGGACTAATTTTTAAAAATAAAATAATATGGTATCTTCAAAGTGAAACTTACCAAGTATATTTTCTTCTGTGGTTGGAGGAAGTTTGCTGCTCAAGTCTTCTTTGAGCTCATCTAAGAGTTTGTAGATGACTCGATGCATTCTTAGAGAAATGCCCTTCTTTTCCGCCAGCTGCTGAATCGATTTGTGTGCAGAGACATTGAACCCGTATATGATGCCTGAGCAGTGAAGGGGATAAAGAGAGAATATGAGAAACTGATTCTAAGTTTGACGTTCTGACAAACAAATATCAGTAAAATAGTAATAGTGAAAAACAACAACTGTATATTTTTGTCAAAAATTTATATTATTGTGTAGATTTCCACAATAAAGAAATAACTGTGATACAAAGCTGCTCATTGTCATAAAATGAACCGACAAGTGATGAGTTATTAACAACAGAAATAAATAATATTATTTTTTATGTTTTTTTTTTTACAGAATATGAAATATTATTCAGTTTTGAAACTTTTCATTTCCAATGATTTTATACTTTTATTGGCAAATGGCAACTTTTACCTGATAAAATATTTAAAGACTGACAACTAGATGAATGGAAATGACATTATACATTTTTCCATTACTTTTATTAATCATCATAACTTTTCCAGGCCTGCACAACTGAATGACAAATACAGGTTTTCCAAGACTATTTGGACTCCTGAATAATAAAATCATAAATGGAAAGATTGTTTTTACAGGAACAAATTAAATTAAGAAATATGATGCTAAAAAAATCACCAGTGAAACACAAAAACCTAAAGATTTTACAGATTAAACCACACTTACATGTATTTCACATGTGATTTTTAACACGTCAAGCTCATGAGGTTTTTATTTAAAGCGACAGGTCACCCAAAAAATAAAATTTCTTTCATCATTTACTCTGACCTCACAAGTTTCATTCTTCTTTTAAACACAAATGAAGATATATTGAAGCCATTTACTTCCATAGTATTTTTTGTTTCTACTATGGATGTCGACACCTACTTTACAGCATTCTTCAGAATATCTTATCGAAGCGATTTCGAGCCACTTGAGTGTGAATAAATGTTGAGGAAATGTTCATTTTATGTGAACTATCCCTTTAAGGGTGACTAATTCATTGATTATTAGCTTTTTCACCTTATTTAAAATCTAGTTTTGTCTTATTTTAAATGATGTTAATCTAACAGCCTCGTTCTTACAGGAAGTATGTGTTAATGTGATAATCTCCCTGATTGAGAATTTTTTATTGATCTAAATGAATATGTTTCGTTATATAGTGCATCAGTGGATGGTTGCAGATTCAAACCTGAGAACGTCTCTGCCAGGGTAATGTCTTTTTCAGAGATGTCGCCAACACCAAAATGCACCACGTCCAACTGACACTGATCATCGGCATCGTAGCTTTCCAGGATGTTCAAAAGAGCCTCAACTGAGCCGTCGACATCACCTAAAAAAAAACAAACATGTAAACTTCGCACAGGAACGACGACAGGCCTAGTAACGACTTGTACCGGTGACTTTCTTGCTTTGAAGCAACAGTGCTAACCACTGAGCCACCGTGTCACCCTATCTGAGAAAAGGGAGGACGAGTAGAGGTGAAAGGGGGGATTCTTCAAGACGAAGATAACTGAGGTAAAAAACTCTGGTTATTAATAGTGAGTTTGGATTCATCTGATTGGTAAATCATGTGTTAGCTAATGCGGGACCAGCCGTGGTCAATCATAAGCATATGATCCTCTTGAAATTAGTTTATAATTAAACTTCACTTCAAGCTCAAAACATCTGAACAATGGATTAAGTCAGGTTGAGAAAAAGCAACAAAAGAAACACTTAACAGTGTATTTCAGGTGTTTTCTTCACATTAGACTAAAAAATAAAACTTTTGGGATGAAAAATGTCACATTTGAGATCACAGTACACTGCAAAAATGCTTTTCTAACTTAGAGTTTTTGTCTTGTTTCTAGTCTAAATATCTAAAAACGCATAAATCAAGAAGCATTTTCTAGACAAGCAAAAATATGTTCTTGTTTTCAGAAATAATGTCATAATTACAAGAGTTTTCTTTTCATAAAAGCAGCAAGATTATCTGCCACTAGAGTTCACACTTAGCTGATAATCAATAAAGTGTTTTTGGCATGCTGTCCCAGGAGAGAGCCCTGAGCTCGTAATATCCTCGAGCCTGGGGCTCCCTCCCGTTAGAAGGGCGAGAGGGGAGTTTGAGCTCAGGTAGGTCTCGAGAACTCCCCTGCTTGTCGCCGTGTGAGAAGTGTAAACTAATGTTGTTTTAGGTGATAATTTGGTTTAGTCGATTGGCTATGGTTTGTTTTTGGACAGTGGGAGGAAACCGGGGAACCCGGGGGAAACCCACGCAAACACGGGGAGAACACACGAGCTGCTATTTCACTACTAGGGAGAAATGCTGTAAAACTCCATCTCTGCCTCTCTTTCCACTTTGGACATTGGACTCGCTGGCGTGTTTGTGAGGTAACTTTTTCTCTCCTCTCAGCTGTTAAAGCGATTGTGGATCCAGACACAAGCGTGCCTGAGGTGCGAGTTTTCTCAACTGTGTCTATTGTGAATTACCCGTGATTATTATGCGCATATAGACTGTAACCGCGGCTGTTCTTCCCAAGTCATTCAATGGTGAACAGCGCTGTCATTTCTAAAGCCAATCGCAGCCCTTTCTGTTGAGTGGGTGAGGACAATGACCAGTCATAGGGGTGTAATACCTCACTTGACAGCGCTCAAAAAGCAAGCGGGATAATATTTACATTAGTTTATTTGCTATAAATGCTTATGCTGTCTTCTGTGAATGTATTGGAATTTTGTTTGATACATTCAGAAAGTGTTTTCGTTAAGCAGCTCAAATTAAAGGTACAGTACATATATCTCACTGCTTGTATTAAAGGACAAAATTGTATTACAAATAGTATATAAACATTAATATATTTATAGATTTTAATAAAATAAATTTCTTGTGTTGTAAAGAAAAAATCTAATTAAGTATGGAAAGCATCGTCAATGCACCGTGATGCACCGAGATATCGAATTGAACCGAATCGATGGCATGATAATCGTAACTGAACCGTGAGACCAGTGTAGCTTCACACCCCTACTAGAAGGGGTGCTTTATTCGACATATTAACCATTACACTTTACATGAAACTTAACATGTATTTTCACTTGTGCACTCTTTCAATCATTGTGTTAGTGGGCCCGTACGTGTGTGTATCAAATATTTTGGTGAATTACATTTATTAGGGGTGGTTATATATTTGAGAAAAGGAGAAAATTATCACTTTTGATATGACAAGGCTCCATTTAAGGGGCACAAGATACTGTTTAACAGTAAGCGTAAATGACTCGCTGATGTTGTTTTTCATTCCTATTAGATTGGATTTTTTTAATAATACGTCCAGGAGGTGGTGGTGATCGACAGCAGTATTAGTTCAAAAATGTTAAAAGCAAGTAAAATAGATTAAAAAATTGTTTCAAAGCTGTCCCAATGTGACTATTTGAGCATCAAGCTGCTGACCGGAAGTTCGAAGCATCCTCTTTATGCATACACGCAAAGCATAATGGGTAATTTTGCGTTCTAAGAAAAAGGCCTATATACTACATTTCTCAATTCAAAACATCACGATTAGTATAGACCATTTAGCTATTTCTATTCATATGGCAGTGACTTACGAACCCCAGTGAAATCCGTCACCTCACCTTTAATGATGATGGGCATCGTGAGCTCCTCGTTTTCGGTTCTCTCACTGGGTCTGTGGATGCCTTTGTGTTTGTTGGCCTTGTACAACACTGCTCTCCTCTGTTTCCAGCTGAGATGAGCAAGGCTCTCCCTCTCCTTCTTATAAGTGTCATGATGCAGCTTCTGCTTGGCTTCAATCACCTGCTGCTCATCTTTCAGCTTGTCCTGCTCCTCCATGTAGCTCCGCCACTCCACCACCTCACGCGCCCTTTGCTGAAGGAATTTACCAGTACAGAGATAAGTTAATCATAACTTGGATACAAAATAAACTTAAAAGTCTTAAACTCAAAATGTACAGTGTTTATACTGCTAGCTCACATTGTTATTCTTAAAATGAATAATTAACAAGTTAATCCACTGAAAAAAGCATGTTTTGGTAATCTTCAATCAAACGTCTGACCATTTGCTTCCGTGTATGGAGTGGCAGTCCTACTGTTGAAGTCAACCTTAGAGCTTCATTAGCAACTGTGTATCAATATTCTTAATCACGCTCCTCTTACCGTTAGTTTACCATCAGGGAATGATGCGCAAAAAGAAAGCCCCGTCCCCTACTCAATATTCCGTTTCAGTCAGAAGTCCATTAACATACTAATATAAGTCTTAGACACTTTCAATTAATTCGGACTTTAAAAAGCTGTAATACACAACTTATACAGAAAAAGCTACATTTATTAGATCAAAAATACACTGGAAATAGAAATACTGTGATTAGAAATATAAATCTTAACAGTTAAAAACAATATCAAATTATAAAGAGTATAATTTATTATTGTGTCAATAAAGAGTTTGCAGTATCATTAGTCCTAACTACAGGCAACGCAATGCTGTGACACACATTAGAAGCTATATCTTTTCATGTTCAAATTATTTTTTTGTCCTAACCATCTACAACAGACGTGCAAAACTTCTATTTTAGAAACGGTTTCAATTTCTGCAACATCGCAGCTGAACAACAGCATAAACAACTATGACAATGATCACCTCAGGTACTGATTATGTGCTTTGTTCAGTATTAAATGTTATCAGTGTTTTATCAAGTTTGAATGATATTTAACGTGACATTTACAGCCAGACTTTATAATTTTACAATAATCAAATGTATCAATGGGTTATAGCAGGGGTGCTCAACCTTTTTCACTTCAGGGCCCATTTCTTTCTCCGCTCAATTTTTAAAAGCCCACCTGTCTGACATATTCTCTAAAATGTATGTATGAAATGCTCATTTAAACATTTATTTATTAACATATATATACATATACATATCTATATATATATATATATATATATATATATATATATAGATATATAGTTAACACAAAAATACAAAAAGTGAGACTTTCACTTCATGCATAGTTTGTGAATGAACAGGCTTAACGTGTACTAGGTGCAGACGCGATCATGAGGCTGTTTTTGCGCAGAGTGTGAAGTAATCAATCAGAGGACAGGAGAAAGTGCATAACTTTGATCATTGTAATATAGCATATTAATAAAATAATAAAATTATAGTATAATATTGAGAGTTCATTTTAAATCTCGCGGCCCACCTGCAGGATTGCTGAAGCCCACTAGAGGGCCACGGCCCACCAGTTGACAATCCCGGGGTTATAGGAAGCCAAATGTTTTTCATATAGTTTCAGTAATAGGTTTATGTAACTATTTTCATTTTCATAAGGTTCCTATGACAGCATTAATAATGCAATTTATTTAAAGTATAATCAGTTCAATAGACTTAAGCATTCATTTAGTTGTTAAAAACCACTTAAGCACAATCAGCGTGAGGAGCAGCAGGTGAGTGCAGAAATTCTATTGAAAATCCTGTGGTAAAACTAATTTCCACATTTTAAAGACATGGAATTTAATGCAGGGCTTCTTGTTAAGTTTACAAATTTAAGTGGATTGAACATAAAACAATTAAGTTGTCCCAAAAAAAACCTCAAGAATTGTGTTGTTTCAGCCAATTTTAAATAAATAGCAAACTTTTTGAGAGTATGTCATGAAATAAATGCCACAAATGTGAATAACAGCTCTTTAGCACTCATGCAGAGTACCTCTGATTCGACCTCCAGGATCTCCTCTCCAGCAGAGGGCAGATCTTTCCAGCCCACGATCTCCACAGCGATGCTGGGTCCGGCTTCTCTCACAGCCTGGTTATTCTCATCGAACATGAAGCGCACCTTTGCCCAGCACTTTCCTGCCACCAGAGTACAGCCCTTCCTCAGAGTGCCTCGCTGAATGAGGGCGGTGGTGACGGGCCTGAGCAAGCACAAACAACCCTTCAACACCTCTGTTCATTACATTAATAACTACACCCAAAGTAGGGCTAGACTGAATCTGCAGACATTTTTGCTATTTCTGCACAGAATTTTGTAAATAAAAAAAATAAATAAATAAATCTGCGGATTTATGCAGAACAAACTTGACAGTATAATAACTAAAAGCTTAAAATATTAAATAAAAAATTATAACTTTATAACTTTTATTTATTAAGGTTTACAATGTAATTCATTTATTATTTCTACTAATTTACCATTTACTACTGGCTTCTTACATGCATATTATTAAGATATGAACTGTTTATTAACACTTATAAAGTAAGTGCTAATATAAATGAAAAACTACTACCTTACTAACTATTAATAAGCAAAAACCTACTCGGAGCCCCAATATTCTACATTAGTACAACTTATTTTGAATCACATGAATGATAGAGGAATGATATCCTTGTTTATAAGTCATTACTGGATAGACTTATCATACCTTTCAGCATGGAAAAGAGACTTTTAAGTATTTATTGCTGTTAAGGAATGGGAATATGCATGTCTTTTAGCTCAAACTCAAACCATTAGATGTAGAATTCTGCAATACAAATGGATGATGAGGACACACATTACACCCGTAAAATTACATTGGATTAACCCTAATATTCCAGACTATTGCAGAAAGTGTAAAGATGAAATTGGAACTCTGTTACACTGTATGTGGGAGTGTGGAGAGCTGCAGTAGTTTAGGAAGGAGGTGCTTGGTGTGGTCTGTAAACTGGCTGGAGAAAATGTTCCTTTGGAACCAAAACAAAAAGAAACTTATAGATTTCAGCTTTATACAAACTAAACGTGTTATAGATTTGGTATGGAAAATACCCAAAGACCTGTTCTTGCACAATGAATAAAGGAAATGTCTGATAATATTCAATATTTAAAAAATCAATAAAAACAAAGTTGAAAAAAAAAAAAACTATTAATCGGCAGCTAATTAGTAGTTTATTAAGCTATAAAGCCATAGTTAATGGTTTGTTAATAGCATAAATTGTACATTAAATTGAAGTGTGAGCAAATATTAAGTACTGTCATCATGACAAAGATAAAAGAAACTAGTTATTAGAAATTAGTCATAAAAACTATGTTGAAAAATGTATCTCCCTGTTAAACAGCACTTGGAAAATAGTTGAAAAGATTAAAATGGTGTTTACGTTGTCTTAAATTCTACTTTTAAATTCTCTGTAATTATTATTTTACAGAACTAACCTCTTTCATGATGTTTCTTGGTTACTCACCCTTTGCCTTTGTCCGTGCGGCTCTCGATGACTGATCCTTCAACCAGGCCTGTGGGGTCGCCCTTCAGCTCCAGAACCTCTGCCAGCGTCACTGTGGCTTCAGCCAGCTCCAATAAATTGTCCCCCTGCATAAAAAATTACCAGTAAAAACACAATAATTCAAATGTAATGAGATATGGCATTTCAAAATAAAAGTACACATGAAATCAAAACTAACCATATTGATTTTGTTAGCTCACATTGCTAGTTTTGTGGTGAACACTGCTTCTGTGCATGTCATTCATTCATTCATTCATTTTCATTTCAGGTTAGTCCCTTTATTAATCAGGGGTTGCCATGGCGGAATGAACTGCCAACTTATCCAGAAAACGTTTTACGCAGCGGATGCCCTTCCAGCTGCAACCCATCATTGGAAAACACTCATACATTCTCATTCACTCACATACAATACGAACAATTTAACTTACTCAATTCACCTATAGCGCATTCTTTGGACTAGTAGGGGAAACCAGAGCACCTGGAGGAAACCCACACAAACACGGGAGAACATGCAAACTCCATACAGAAATGCCAACTGACCCAGCTGAGGCTCGAACCCGTGACCATCTTGCTGTGAGGCGAGAGTGCTGCCCACTGCGCCACCGCGTCGCCCCTCAGTCATTAAGAAAAAATAATTTTTGCCCTTGTAATCTGAAACTGCACTTCCTGTTTGTTTTCAGTTTATTTCTCAGATTAAGTCTGTCAGGTATTGGGCGGGGCTAATATACTTAACCACACCCCCTCCAGCTGTCAATTTTGACAACAAACAGAAATGGTGAGGAGGAGGCGGTGTCTGTTAGGTTGTAATAACTCTCCCCAAACCCTTTTCCCAATCTGAATACAATTTCTGAAAACAATGCCTACTTTACTACATCCAATCAGCTCGCAGTAGAAAAAACAAGCCACGCCCACTGTTTTCTTATTCTAGGAACTGCGTCACAATACGGTCTCTGTACCTTTAATGCGGACACTTCGATGGCCTGTATATCTCCACCAATGTCTTCACAGATTACATCATGACCCGCCAGCTCCTGTTTCACACGTTGAGGATCAGCCTGAGGTTTATCACATTTATTGACAGCGACGATGATGGGCACTGAAGACCGAAACACACAGAATATATACTTATTTATCAAGTCATTAAAGGTCCTGTGAAATTAAAATTAAAATGTTTAGATGTTAGTTTCAGTCAAGTATATCTATAAGCTAGTGGGCTCCATAACAATGACAACATTTGCATTTAGATTATCTAAAACTGATATAAACATCCAAAGTTTGCAGTTTGTCACTTCCGCCTTTTCCGATTTTGTTTTTTCACATCATCTCATACTTCAGTTTCTCATCAAATCTTGACCAATCAAATGTTCTCTAGTGTCTGACATGCCCCGCCCCCTTCAAAACGCTTCCCGTTTGCTTTTCATTTGATGCGCTTGAGCTCAACCACTCTCACTGGCAGAGCTGTGATAAAAACAAAATGCTATTGGCTGTTTTTTTTTAAGTAGGAGGAGCTACTATATGTCCCACCCCTTTTTCATTTTTCAGTTGAGATTACGTCAAACATTGAATAAAAAATGCTAATTTCAAAACACTTCACAAGACCTTTAACTAAAAATAACAGAAATACATGCAAATAACAGCATGATGACATCTGTTGTGATTGTAATACTCATCAACATCTTTAACCTGCAGGTTACCTTTGGCTTTTTTGGCGAGCTCTATGGACTCAATGGTCTGTTTCATCACGCCGTCATCAGCTGCGACCACCAGGATGACGATATCAGTGACCATTGCTCCACGTGCTCGCATGGCAGAAAATGCCGCGTGGCCGGGTGTGTCCAGAAACGTAATCTTCTCACCGGAAGGTAGCTCCACTGCGCAGGAGACATAGAAGGCATTTAATTAGCAACAGAAAATGCCAAACATACACACTATAGGAAAAAACAATACTATGGTTACAGGTTTCCAACATTATCTTCTATTGTGTTGAACAGAAAAAAGAAACTCATTAAGGTTTGAAACAAGTAAAGGGTGGGTAAATGATCACAGAATTTTCAGTCCCACTCTATATTTTGTGTCCATAACTATTATGTACTTACATTGAAATGAATAAACCGTTACAACGTACTTATTGTGTTAAATACATGTTTTTACATTGTACTTATGATTGATTAACTACCTGCATGTAATTACATCTGTAATTAATTTCTGTAATTACATTTATAATTACACTGTTGATAATCCTTTACACCTTAACCCACCCTTAAACCTATCCAAACCTACCAAAACGTTCCCTAACCATACCTGTGGCCCATCTTAATATCATCAGAAGTGTTCTGCAATACATAATGAACACATTAAGTACATCGTATTTATATTTTGAAGTACGTACATAGTAGTTAAGGACACTTAATATAAAGTAGGACTGAATTTTCAGTTTCCTTTAAGCAAAAAATCGAATATATAATTGATCTATTGAGGAGTCCGATACCCCGAAATGCTCCGATGTGTTGTGTGATGCCTCCAGCCTCCTGCGCCACAATTTGGCTCTTTCTCAGGCTGTCCAGCAGGGTGGTCTTTCCATGGTCTATATGGCCCATGATGGTCACCACTGGAGCCCGAGTGACTAACTGAGCCGGATCTGGAGGAGGTCTGAGAACAGATCAAACCCGTTTCACAAATTAAAGATAGGCACAACTTTTTAAAGGGATTGTTCACCCAATATCAAAAAATAACTCTATTTATTCACCCTTAAGTGGTTAAGAACCTTTATGAGATTATTTTCTTTTCTATTGAACACAAAAGATAATATTCTGGAGAAAGCTGAAAACCTGTAACCACTAACTTCCATAAAAAACAAATACTAATGAAGTCAATGGTTACAGGTTTCCAGCATTTTTCAAAATATCTACTTTTTTGTTCAGCAGAAAAAAAGGAAACTCATAAAGGTTTGGAACCACTTCAGGGTGATAAACAGTGTGTTTTAAACTCATGAAGGTTTTGAACAAGTGCAGAAACCTCTCGAGTGTGAGTAAATATTAATTTTGGGAGAGCTATTACTTTAAAGCAGCTGTATTATTGAAATGACACTCACTGTCTCTGGATATCTTTGTTTTCTCTGACTTTGGTTTCCACCAGCTTTGCCCATTTGTATTTCATTCCTGACCTCTTGACTGCCTCTTTAATCCATTTCTCCTCCAGCATTGTGTCGGGCTCCAACTCGTCCAGATCCACCTCTGTGTTCAGCAGGGCCTCATAAACATGATCTACAGAGAAACATTGGTATTTCAGTATCCCTGAGATGCAATTGTTGTTATTATTTATGATTTTAATTTATTGTTTTCTATTTTATTTTTAAATTACTGCATTTAAATTGCTATAAATGCAACATTTATATGAAGGAGCATAAAAAACATTTTGAAACATTTAGACATGACACAAGTTACCACAAATTTTCAGAAGCTCATCAGCACTCACCAATGTCTCTCTTCATGGCGATAGCAAGTTCAGACACGCTCATCCTCTGCTTGATCTCCACCTCCTGCTTCTGCTGTTTCTCCAGCTGTGATTTGGGCTTCTCACCTCTGAAACGAGCTTTATCCTACAGCAGGACAGACACAACACTTTCTGCTCACCACATGCACACAAGGCAACCCAACAGCGTCTAGTCATCTGAGTCAGACTGTTTGGACTCTGCAGACAAGCATTCATTAATACCTTGTGTTTTAAATCTGACCTGTTTTGCAGCAAGATGTCGTATCTGTGAGCAGGTGTATGGAGGTTTACTGGTCCAGGCAGAAACATGGGGCAATTGTGGACCCCCAAGATGCCAGCAGGACAATGATGTCCTTCCAACCAAGGCTGCCATGCGCTTCATTGCAGATTATCTAAAAAAGTAAATAAATAAATAAATAAATAAAGGAATAGTTTACTCTAAAATTAATATTCTGTCATCTTTTATATCTAAACTTCTGCAGCTGTTGGACAACATAATGTACTTTTGAGGATTTTGTAGTCGAGAATGTAGTTGTTTAGATTGCAACATGCAGTTTATTTATAAGGACAGTACATATTTTAAATATTTATAATTTCGGAGATTCAGCACATCAGCAGCCATTAGCGTGTCATACTTAGCAGAGCAAAGATGGTTGACGTTAAGCCACAAGATGGCAACAGAGCGCCCTTAAATCCTTAAAGGAGAAAAACTTCCTTTTGTGTACAGCTAAACAAATCATTACAGAACAGGTAAGTGACATTCTAAGTCAATCTCTCACTTTTGTGTGTTGTAGTGCTGTATTTACAGTACTTTAGCAATCCGGTAGTGTTTGCTTTGCTTTGGCTTTTTCAGGGTTAATCATTGATATCCCGATTGCAACAGAGAAATAATGGTAAAATCACCTGAAATTATATTATTAATGAGAAAGTCTGAACATGTGAATATAAAACCAACTTTACCTCAATCGCATGAATGAATGTTAGCTTATGTTATGCTGATATGTTATGCTGTTATGCTGATACTACAGAGGTTCATTCATCTCTTTGTACTGAGGTGCCTTTAAACAATTATGATACCAAATGTTAATTCCTTTTAGTTTAATTATTGATTACTATATGATTATTATATTACATGCATGCTCTTCATTGCAGATTATCTAAAGAATAAAAATAAAGCGATAGTTCACCCAAAAGTTTTTATATCTACACTTGTTCAGAGTTGTTATTTTTTTGTGCTTGCTAGTGCTGAATACCAGTAGCCACTGACTTTCTTGTTGTGCTTTTCCCAACTATAGAAGTCAACAGCTTTTGTTTTCCAGCATTCTTCAGAATATCTTCTCTTGTGTTCAACAGCCAAAGAAAGAAAGAAAGAAAGAAGGAAAGAAAGAAAGAAAGAAACATATAAGAGTAAATAAAAATCACTTAAGGTTGAGTAAATGTTGACAAAATTCACATTTCATCCCTTTAATTAAGGTCGTTAAAATGTGTATACATTTACAGCATTTACCATTGCTGTACAAGATAGAAGGCAATACACTTTTGAAATTATAAAAATTAGCTTATTTTATGCTAATATTAGAGAGGTTCGTTAATCTCTTAGTACTGGGGTGCCTTTAAACAATTATGATAAATGTTAATTCCTTTTAGTTTAATCATAGCAACGGTATCGAATGGTTATTATATTCATGTCATTGTATTTACGTTTACCATGGTATTAACATAGTATATAAGGAAAAAACATGGTAATGCCATGGTTAGTTTTAGTTTTCTTCTGTAGGCTGATATTATATTGCAGTCGCTCAAGGCAGACTAACAGCAACATTATAAACCAGCAAGTTATGTTTTCTACTTACTAAAAACGAGATATTGCAGTGCCCGATGAATTCATTCGGTCGAGCGACTCTGAAAGCACAGGCGTGAAAATTAACTTAAGCAAATAAAATCTGAAGTCAGATGTCATTTTTGCTGTAAGGGCGCCGCCATGACAGTATATCCCACAATGTACTGCGCGGGCTGCGGTTCAAAACACAAACACATGATGGCGACATAATTACAAAATCCATAAAATAGACACGGTGGCTTAGTGGTTAGCACTGTCGCCTCACACCAAGAAGGTCGCTAGTTCGAGTCCTAGCTGGGTCAGTTGGCATTTCTGTGTGGAGTTTCCTGTTCGCGCCGTGTTGGCATGGGTTTCCTCCGGGTGCTCCAGTTTACCCCACAGTCCAAAGACAAACGGTACAGGTAAATTGAATAAACTAAATTGACTGTGGTGCGTGTGTGTGTGTGAGAGAGAGAGAGAGAGAGAGAGAGAGAGAGAGAGAGAGAGAGAGAGAGAGAGAGAGAGAGAGAGAGAGAATGAGCGTGTATGGATGTTTCCCAGTAGCCTACATGGTTGCAGCTGGAAGGGCATCCGCTGTGTAAACCCACTGTGGCGACCCAATTTTTTTCAGACATTGGGCAACACCTGACTGAATGAAATGAATGAATGTACACGTTGTATCTTATTTACATGCTTCGGCTATGATTTGAAAATAAAAATAACTCATAACTTGACTTTCTTCTTCGCATTTCCTAATAGTGAGAAATACACAAAAGCGACTGAGAAAAACTGTAATAATTACAAATTTATAATATTTACAAATCATAACTTGACTTTTCTTCGTATTTCCTAAATATCAATGAAGAAAGGCCTTTTAACGTAGGCTAAGTTTGTCTCTTTTCAGGTTTCAGAAATGTTTCATATTTATCTTATGATTTCATAAAGGTTTGTCACTCACTGGTATGATCTCCTTTATTGTTAGGAAATTACTTAATTTATGATTCTCAACATATGGTTCACTCAAACAACAGTCAAAAAAAGCTGATCAACACAATTCCAGAGGGTTTATGGGACAACTTATTTGTGTTACATTCAATCCACTCAAATGTGTAAAAACAATAAAGGTAACTTAATTGATTTGTGTTGGGACACTATGAAAGAATTGTGTGGAACCCAGCATTTCAGTGAATTACGTAGGCTGCTTATTGAAAATGAGCTGAAACAACACAATTCTTGAGTGTTTTTTTTTCTTAATTGTTTTATGAATCCACCTAAATTTGTAAATATTACAGTTTTTCTCAGTCGCTTTTGTGCAATTCTCACTACACTATTTACAAAACAGTTTGCCATCTGTGCACATCATACACAGTAGCAGTTTCTCATTCCTTCCAACAAATTGCAGATGCTTTTAGACGTGCATCAATTGCTTCCATACAACTCTCTGCTGTTTTATAACATTATCATTATCATTCGCTTATGTCATGTCAGTCAAAATGAACTAAACATGTGAATGCTGAATGGTCGTTTCATATAAAACTAACAGTCCTCATTTCATTACTTGAGTCAGTACATACAAAAATGTTGAACTAGTTGCTAAAATCTGTCAAGCTAGTTTTATTAAAATAATAAATAAATAAATTCCTCAAAATGTCTTCTAAATTGAACAGTTTCATGAATGATTTACAGACCGATGTATGTTGTAGATTCAGTTCCAATATGTACTGCAATATTGTATACAGATATGCACAGCTCTACACAAAGAACGTTCATGTTTGTTGTAAATAAGGGTGTATTTATTATTTTGCTCAATGTTGTGAATAAATTAGATTTGTAAAGAGCATAGGCAATACAAATGTGAAACATACATATTCAGTGTCTTGTGCTCAGCTTCCTTACTAAATGCAGTGATGTCTAACTTTACTGTAGTTTTCAAATGGCTGTGTAAATACAGTGATGTCTTGAGCATTTTCAGGAAGTGTCACCAAAATCTGACTTTTGCATTGGAAAAAATGTACAGAGTAAACTGTCATAATGAAAACAGGACATTTGACTATCTTGTTCATAAACAATAGTGTCAGGTCTTTTCATCTTGATGACACTGACACTTTTACTAACATGAATACTTGCTTTAGAGGAATGAGCTCTCCATTTTAAGCAAGTGACTCGCTTTTTCAGGTTATCAACTAGGTTTTGCAGTTTGTTCTAATTGTTTTGAGAAATGCATTAACTATTGTGCAAATGTAAATTGTGTTGTGAGAAATGCACCAAAGCCACTGAGAAAAACTGTAATATGCTATCTTAAGTCCATCATGTTTTCCCTACATGAATTGATTGTTTGGAACCCAGCTTTTTTTTACAGTGTTGGATCCCTTGCAGAATATATTTTGCACAATTACATTTTTTTAATTTTTATTTTCATTGCATTACCGCTTTTACAGTTTTTTTCATTCTGTCACATTAATTAAAATGTCACATGTAACAAGATAATTTTACATGTAGCTTACTGAATTGTTCTACACTAAGTATTTTAGTTATTGCATCATTATAAATGTTTTTCAAATGTTTTTTAATAATCATAGTAAACATGTGATTGCAAAAAAAAATTAAATAACGTCACACGTTTGAAATACCTGTTTAAAACAAATACCACATATTTTCCTTACCTGCTGCATTATCATTATTTTGCTGTTTCCCTGACTACATGTGCTGAAAAACATCAAGAAATATTTGTTGATAAAAACCTTTAATATTAGGGAACAAGTAGGCAACACCACTGACAAAACGATCTTTAAATAAATGTACAATAAATATATAAAAAAATATTAAGGTGTCATTTATGTTTTCATAGTCAACAGGTAATTGAATAATGAAGTCTGAGTTTAATTGTTAGGAAAAGAAATGGATTTTTAGACTTTTTGCCATAACAAAAGAGATAGATGGATGGATGGATAGATGGATGGATAGATAGATAGATAGATAGATAGATAGATAGATAGACAGACAGACAGACAGACAGACAGACAGACAGACAGACAGACAGACAGACAGACAGACAGACAGATAGACAGATAGACAGATAGATAGATAGATAGATAGATAGATAGATAGATAGATAGATAGATAGATAGACAGACAGATAGACAGGCAGCTAGATAGATAGATAGATAGACAGACAGACAGACAGACAGACGGACAGACAGACAGACAGACAGACAGACAGACAGCTAGATAGATAGATAGATAGATAGATAGATAGATAGATAGATAGATAGATAGATAGATAGATAGATAGATAGATAGATGCTGTACATAGTTGTTTTTATTATTTCAAAAACATACAGTTTAGTTTTCATAATTTATATTTCAAACCACTTCAGCGTACAAATATATGAAACACAAGCACAAACCAGAACAACATAAGCAGGTTCTCATAAATTAAGAGGAAAGTTGATCAAATAAAAAGGCAAGACACAATGGAACTCTGAGATATTGACTGGTTTTAACAAATACGATGTGCATTTTTTAGCTAAAACAACCAAAGAAACAACACACTATTCTGCAAAAGGGGAAATGACTGTAATATACAGAATAGAACAAATTAAACCACAGAAGTCTCAACCTGATCTCATGAGGAAATGTAACTATATTACGTTTTGTCAGTTTAGTGGCTGATTCGTATGAATTCGTAAAAGTTTAGTCGTACAAAAAATAGTACAATTTTTAAAAGGAGGCGTGGCACCAAACCCCACCCCTAAACCCAATCGTCATTGGGGGATAAGCAAATCATACTAAATTGCGCCAATGAGATCTTACGGTTTCATACAAATTAGCCACTAAATCAAAAAGTTACGTATTGCCGTGAGATAGTGTTGCTACATGCACAGAGGGACACCTGTATTTAAATTCTAGAGTTACGTTCATGCAAGTATCTGTCAGATGAAGTGAACACAATATTATTCAACATATAAAAAAAAGATTAAGAATCGAAATAAGGATTGAAAAGGGAAAATAAAACATAAAAAATATAACAAAACAAAAACGAGAGATGCCTGGACTATAGTTGAGTATTGTTTAGTGACGTCTTTTTCATGGCTTCCTGACTAATTATGCCCAAATTCAGCTCAGAGATGGCATAATCATAGTGCACTCTTGACTTGTCTGACTAATTATATGATCATAATTACGTGGATCTTGGTATATATCTTATTTCACACAGACCGTTGATCCCCTAAAATTGATAGAGAGGCTTGCGTGTGAAGGTAAACACATCCTGGGATTGATCTCAAAATAGGAACCTATAGTAACATTGCCTAAAACATGCTCTTTGTGAATAAAAGGAAGGACAGATGTCATAAGGAATGTGTGTGTGTTTCAGAAAATCCCTAGGAGTGCAAATAAACCAAAATGTAATGATCCCCAGACAAATCCAACCCAGGCTCATTGCGGATATGTACCTAGGTCTACATTTCTGGGGACAACAAAATACGTAACCAGAGGTACGTCTGCTCACAGATTTTGTTTTTGCAAAACCACCAGAGGCTGCTGCTAGTGTTTTCAAAAGCAATTTCGGAAAAGAAAAGCTGTCGCAGCCGCATGATTTCACTTCCTTTTTCAGCCTGTTGTTTATTTATTTATTTTGTTTTATTTTTTGCTTTACCTGGATTCTGGAACCGTTCTTCGCCGGACTCGAACCCCGTCATTTCAGTCAATTCAGCTCTACGTCCCAAGTCCGCCGATGTACGAGCCACTATACTCATCAGCCCGCCCTATAGCGTTCATTTAAAAGATGAAATGCAGACAGACATACCTCTGGCTGCATAATTCATGCTCTCCATAAATGTAGACAGGGGTATGTATACACAATAAAGGCTTATTTATACTTCTGCGTCAAGCGCACATGTTTGGTCCGGTGCAGCTTTCGCGTGGTCGCATAGCCCTTGCCGTTGCTGACGCACACCTCTCAAAAATTTAACTACACATTGCAATGACACGTGGCATAAGCTCTGTGATTAGTTGGCTTGGAAGCACTAATGTCCGCCGGTTCCGGAGTTTGAGCGACTTGTACATTAAAGTAGCGTTCAGAAAAAACAAAACACCAGCCAAGAAACTTGACACAGAGGAACATAAAAACCTACTGCCAGCTAGCGTTTTGAAAGTGTTATTGCAGAGCAACACAAACAGCACGCAGAAATATAAATGCACAGCAACGCGCAAGGTAGGCGCCATGGGTCACGGCAATTGCTCGACACAGAAGTATGAACCAGCCTTAAGCCTGTGTTGGACAAATCCCATAACATTATCAGGGTGTCTTTAAGAAATTTCTGAGTGACCGAGAAGGTAAGACAGTGGTCCTCCAGGATCAGAGTTATATGTAGTGACTAATATATTGAAAGATGTCTTTCACATTCATGGAAAATAACTTGTCTCTTTGTCGCTAAATAAGAAGGTCAAATGGTTCATTCATATCCTAAGTCTGTGTAAAGTCAAAATGTTCAATGTTTCCTTACGTTGCTCACTTTATTGTTCTTAGAGTGAACAATTGATCTGTGCAAGTACATCCACTGAAACATAATGTTTGTTGTGGTAATTATCAATTAAAAGTCTGACCATTTGCTTCTGCGTTTGAAGTGGTGGTCTTTCCCTGTTGACGTCTGCTTGACTGCTTTAGCCAAAATACTCTTAAACACGCCGCTCTTACCGTTAGTTTGCTAAAAGGGAATGGCGGACAAAAAGAAAGCCTTGCCCACTACTCAATATTCAGTTTCAGCTGGAAGTCCATCAAAATACTGAAATAAAAGTCTTAACATCTTCAGGCTCACCCGGACTTTAACTTGACTCACTGAAAATTGTGTTTGTAAAAACGGAATCTATAGTGAACGCAGAATCAAAGATTTTGTCAGGTTTGTGGTCTCCTTCTTCCAAAACAGGGCTTTCTTTTGGAGCCTCCTCGCTGGGCTCAGGTTGAGGTTCTGCACAGTTCTTACTTGAAATCGATCCCACTGACTTCCCAGACACAGTGCTGAGGACACTGGCACGCCGACTGTTGCCCTCGGACGTGGAGATGACGCAGCTGGCTCGGGGCAGAGTGGACAGAGCCTGGCCTGTTTTGGGGCTTCGCATCGGAGTGGCAAAGCAATTCAAACACCCTGATACAGAGGAGGACTTCCCTTGAGCATCAAGGGCAGGTTTGGAATCAGAGTCTGTACTTTGCACGCTCTGCGTTTTATACAGTCCGATGTTTGCTTTGTCCAGCTTTGGGGTTAAGCGGTCTCCGACAGATCTTCCACTGCTTGTCCGCCGTACCCCACTCCCTGGGGCGCAATAACCCTGCCTGAGCTCCTCATGGTTGGGACGGGAGGACGAAGGAGAATCATTGAATCGTTGGCGGTTGGAGGAGAATGGATCTGGATGGGGGCTGCTATCGCTGGACCAGGCCTCGTTCTCCAGGCTCACATTAAACTCACCACTGCTTGCGCTGGGGGCACGGCTTGATTTGCCAGTCGTGCCTGTTGAAATGTCAATTACAGGATGTTAGAGTTCAATGAGCTCATGCAACCAGTGAGTTGTTTTTGGTTTGCCATGGTTCATGCATTGGTTCTTACCATGATCTTGGCCTTCGGTGCCATTTGTAAGACCTGATGGAATCGTGTCTTTACCTGAAAGGACAAATGTGTAATGTTAGGTACTCAAGATTAGAGGCCCTCAACTTCAATCCAGGGGATCTAAAGCTCTGCACATTGTATGTTTCTCTTATCTGACACACATGGTTCAGTTCACGGAGCTCTCTGCTAATGAGCCGATGGTCTGAATGATGTGTTTTTAAAAGCATAACAAACAAAATGGGCAGAACGGTGTGTCCCCTTACATGTAGGATCCAAGTCCCTAGATCAAGGGGGCCAGATGCTACTCATGGAGGGTCAAGATCCTGCAGACCTTTATTTCCATTGAGCATTACGGTTCAGTATAGTGCAGTAATGTACAATTTGGAACTGCTAACCCTGATCAAGCATGTGTTTGCACTGCCAATAGTACCTTAACTTGGTGTACGACATTAAGTAGAGATCAACAGCAGTCTTGAACAAGGAAAACATGCCGCTTTCCACATGCCAAAGACACGTTTTAGACCCTACATGTGAATGACCCAGTAATACAGCAGATTCTGTTCTTGCTTCATGGCATGTGGTCGTTTAAGCTTGAATCGACCACTTTTCATCGTTATGTGACATCATTGTATTATTATAGTTATGCATTATTACAATGTCCTATGTTGGCTGTGTATTTAAACTGGGGCTTCATTGCTTCTTGTATCATGTGCAATTGTTGATTCTCTGTAAACCAATCAGTGTTCTGCAGTGAGTCTAGCTCCACACATTACTGTAGATACTATTATACTAGGTACCCTTACAAAATCAGTATAGTGCGGTTCGCTATTTTGGAACCATTCTCTACTTCTGACAGTGGAAACGGAAATAATTGCACAGTGTACTGTACCATATTGCTAAGTGGAAAACAGCCATTGGATCAAGCTCGGACAAACTTGAAAATGAGTTTATAGTGAGTCAGAATACCTTCATTTGCTGGTTCAGATCTGTTTAAGCAGGGCTGAAGCTAAATCTCTAGAAAACTGGTCTAGCATGAATAAGTTTGGGCACCCCCCCTTTTTAGAGCATGGACCGCAATCTAGTAACCCTTTATAGGGATAATTCGTTTACTCACCCTTGACCTTTTCCAAATCAGTTTGAGTTTTTTTTGTTCCTCTGAACCCAAAAATGGATGTAACCATTGACTCCCATAATGGGAAAACAAATACTATGGAAGTCAATGTTTACAGTTTTACAACATTCTTCAATATAACAGAACAAAAAAACAACCGGTTTGGAAAAGGCAAGCGTTAGTAAATGTTGACAGAATTATCCCTTTAAGAAGGGTGTATTCAAGTTGGAAAGTTACATTTAAGATTTGAATATTTAACAATTGCAAAGCTGCGAAGCACCAGAGCAGAAATGGGGCTTGCCATGCAAAAGTTGCAGCCACATTACTAATTGCCGGAATGTCGCAATGCATTTGGTAAGGCGAATGGTTTTTAGGTTGTTGAGTGTTGCCAGGGCATTTCTATGCAGATGCTATTTTGTTATACAGTAAGTGTTTCTGTAGCACGTTTCTATGATGTTCCATGTTGTTTTTCTATGCAGTTTCAGAAGGGTTTGAAGTGAATTTTAGCTTGTTCCTACACAATTTTTTGGGTTTTCAAGGCATTCCTATGAAGTTGTTCACCCAAAAATAGAAATTCTGTCATAATTTACCAACCCTTTACTTTTTTCTATTGAACACAGAAGTAGATAAGTTGAAGAAAGCTGGAAAAATTGATGTCCATAGTCCTTGTTTTTCCTACTATGTACATCAATGGCTTTCTAAATAAATTTCTAAATAGTAAGTAAATTTAAATTTTTGGGTGAACTATCTCTTTAAAGGCGTGGGGGAAGGGGTTGATAGCATGTTGTTTATGCTATGGCATTTTGGTGGTTGCTCTGCAGTTGCAAAATGTGTTTTAAGAGATTATGTTTGCTATGATATGAAGAGTTGTCAGAGCATTCCTTTTTAGGTGCTTAAATGTTCAGAGTTGTTTTAGCATGTTGCTGTGGTGTTCTATGGGGTACCAAAATGTTGTTATTCAGTTGATAAAGTGTTTTTAAAACACTTATTATAAATCTGCTACAATTGAAGTCAAAATTATTAGCCCTTTATTCTTTTTTAAATATTTCCCAAATGATGTTTAACAGAGGAAGGAATTTTTCACAGTATTTCCTATAATATTTTTTCTTCTGGAGAAAGTCTTATTTGTTTTATTTCGGCTAAAATAAAAGCAGTTTTTAATTGTTTTAAAACCATTTTAAGGTCAACATTATTAGCCCTCTTATGGGGGTCACACACCAGAAGCGCTGCTCGGCGACACACCGCATAGTGCCATGCATTTCAGAATTCTAAACATCGGTTTCTATCAGGGTACAAACATCGGCGCCGCAGGTTAACGGCTGTTGGCGGTGCCCAGCCACGACTCAGGACACTGTTCATATTTCTGCCGCGCCACAGAGCGCCATCTGATTAGTTTCATTTTAAATAGCATGTGAATGTGTGCGTTTGGTGTGCAATACTTTCAACTGTCATGCGCTGAACGGCGCATCCTGTGTGTGACGCCCTTTTAAGTATTTTTTCCCCACTGTTATAACAATGACTTGCCTAATTACCCCAACCATACCCCAATAATTCAGGATGTCTAATAGTTCAGACTATAGCTGTATGGTGTTTTTAAAGGAATTTACTACTTTTGTAGTACTTTATACAGTAATGTGCTCAGAAATAGTACCTTGATTACCGACTGCTGTACGAATGTCAATGGAAGAGTAATGATGAAATGCTGATGTGAAGCATTTTTTTGAAATGGCAATGGTTTGCTCTTCTGGCTGATCTTCCTGCAGCCTGGAGTCCCCATCCAAACATCCCTCTGACAGCAGCAGGTCATTCATCGCTGAGATGGAACATGACAAGAGATGAAGATGACAAGAGATGAGGTTTATGGGGCTAAAATGCGAGGCAGCAATTGTCTTAAGGGAGTTGAAGCATTTATCTTGCATGATCGCTTTCTCTTTGTGTGAAGAATAAAATATGCTGATTTACTGATTTAAATGCTCTTACACTGAGATCGGCGGAAGAGAGACTTGACTTTGTCTTTATCCTTCGGTTTGTTACGCTTAACGTGAAACATTTTCAGGGCGCAGACTTGATCACCACAATGGAAGACATGAAGGAGACGAGGGAGGAAAACATGACAGTGAGAAAGTTTGTGAACGTTTTCAGAGGAAAGAAAGAAAAAACATGACAATTCACAAAACAAACACAGACGTACAGTATATCGATTTTTTTCAACCGCAGTGTATTGTAAAAGACATTTTCTATTTTTTTTAACTTGTTTTAAACAGGTCATGTCGTGTTTTTTAGTATATTTTTCTCTTTCTTTGACATTATTTTTCCTCAAAATATTTTATGGTATACATAGTGAAGTTTCATAAACTAATTTCGAGAGGAGCACGTGATATGATTGAGCACGTCTGGCCACTCATCTGTAATCAGTAATAATCCAATCAGAGTGATCCTAGTTTACTATAAATGGATCATTTTCTCCCTACTGTTTCTATCTTCGTTTGTAAGAATCCCCCCTTCCACCCCATCTCCTACTTTTCCTCCCTTTTCTAAAGGGGGAGCTCTCGAGACCTACCTGATCTCGGCTCTCCGGATATGCCCTGGGCTCAAATATTTCCGAGCTAAGGGTTCTCTCCCAGGACAGCATGCCAAACCTGCTTTATACGCCAAGCATATCTAAGTGGGAACTCTTGAAAAGCCGTTTTGCAACATAAAGTTAATATTTGGGTCATCTACTACTTTTATGATTTCTGAAAATTTAAGTAAAACATTTTTTGACTCATTTTGTTTAAAGGTCTAAAGTTTTTTAGATGTTAGTATCAGTATTGTTAGTTTTTAGCATATCTATAAGCTAGTGCGCAACAAAACAGTGACACAATTCACGTTTAGAAGCAATAATATTGATAGAAAGCTTGTAGTTTGTCACTTCCGCCTAAATCAGGGGTGTCCAAACTCGGTCCTGGAGGGCCGGTGTCCTGCAGATTTTAGCTCCAACTTGCCTCAACACACCTGCACGGATGTTTCTGGAAAGACAAGTAAGTGCTTGATTAGCTATCCCAGGTGTGTCTAATTGGGGTTGGAACTAAACTTTGCAGGACACCGGCCCTCCAGGACCGAGCTTGGACATGCCTGGCCTAAATGGATCAACATTATTTTATTCACGTCACCTCATACTTCAGTGTCTCCTTAAATCATAACCAATCATAGCTCTTTAGTATCTGACGAGCCACACCTCCTTCAAAACGCTTCTCGTTTGCTTTTCATTAGATGCGCTTGAGCTCAATCACTCTCACTGGAAGAGCTGTGATAAAACAAAATACTACTGGCTGTTTTTTTTTTAAGGGGATAAGCTACATTATGTCCCATTCTCTTTTCGTGTTTCGTTGAGATTATATCAAATATCCAATAAAAATTCATGTTCAAAGCACTTAACGAGACCTTTAACAATATTTACAGCAATACATAAAGACCCATGAATGTTCCAGTAGTTTGTACCTTAGTGATTTTTTTGCCCATATTTTAAATCAAAAATTGTAAATCGTACAATAAACTTTTATTTTTACCTTGACCAAGCAAAAGCTACATCCATGTTTTTCAAGAATGTTGAAATCAGTGAAACTTAGTATTATTAATATGCCATTAGCTATAATTATTTGATCAATATTCTGAATATTATTTTTTTTTAAATGTTTGATGTATATAGACATTTTTTCAACCTCACTGTAATGTTAAGGCATTTTTTATGACTTGTTTTAAACAGGTCATGTGTTTTTTTATTATATTTTTCCCTTTTTTGACATTTTTTTCTCTAAATATTTTATATGTTTTACATAAAGCTGTTTTGGAACATAATGTAAATATTTGGTTGATCTACTACTTCAATATTTCATATATAATATAATTATTGTTATTTTAATATTATAAAATTTTAAACGTGTATACAGTAGACATTGTTTTCAACCTCACTATCATGAGTTTTTTTATTTTATGACTTGAACAGCTCATGTCTTTTTTTAATTGTATTTCTCTCTTTTTTGCCAATTTTCTTTGCTCAAAATAGTTTATATGTGATACATAAAGCCGTTTTGGAATATAATGTTTATATTTACATGGTCTACTAATTTAATTAGGGTTTCTACAGGTTTCATTAAGTCAAATTTAAGACTTTTTAAGATCTTTTAAAGACCAGTATAAATGAAATTTCTGACTTTCACAAGTCTAAATGCTAAGGATTTTTCTAATGGCCCAGTTAAAAAAAACAACAATAAAATCTAGTGTTACTGTAAGGAAGATTATTAATCCATATTGGTAAATGGAGTTACTAAATAAACCTTTAGTAAAACTATTAGATGGAATGTTAGTGATTGGATGGGTGTCAGCCTAATTGGGTTGCTGATTGCATGAACATAGGAAAATTAAGACCTGTTTAAAATGATTTAAGACCTAAAATTTTGGTTTTGAAATTCAAGACATGTAAAGACTTTTTAAGACCCTGTGGACACCATGTTAATATTTCAGTTATGAATTATGAGAATCTGAGTTAAGCAAGTTAACTTAAATTAAATCAATTAAATTAAATGACTTTTTATCTACAACTGATTCCTTGTGATATGACCTTTTTAAAACATCCAATATTTGTGTTGAACAGTATGGAAAAGAACAGAAGACGAAAGTAAATGATAGGCCCACAGACTTGACATGAATCAGGAAACATACGTCAAACAAAGGAATAAATGTTTATTAAGAGTCACTCGACTCCTCTTGAAGTTCTACGTGCTGAAATAGCCTTGCTTTTGGAGAACGTAACTTGAGGAGCTTTCTAAAGAGAAAAGGCGATTTGGTGTATCTATACTTGGCTTTTTTGATCCACGAGAGCTGACGGCTACAAAATAGTCTGCTCTCCCACTTTTGAGTTTGGGATGTTGGGAGGAAGGGTTTGTGGTCTGAGTGGCTTGTTTCTGGACGTTCCTGCCTGGAACGGTGGGACTCTGAAGGTTTCAAGTAACTGAGGAGATACTCACTGCTGCTCCTCTTTGGGGAAAGGGTGTCACCATTGAGAGAGTTGGAAGCAGATTCTTCTGAGCCCTGGGAACCCATGAAGGAGCCGTTGTCTTGACAGCGCAGGTCATCTAGACCCTCACATGACTCAGAGCCAAGCTGAGGAGAGGACGAACGAACATGTTCTAGATCACGAGACTTTGTTTTCATCAGCTTCCTCATCTTCAGCGTTATCCAGTTCCCCCGTCTGTTTGAAGAGTGTTTGCATGATAAATGCAGGAAACATTGATTTTTTTTATTGTGTTAAGATCATATAATGAGACTATACCTGCGTGGAGGTGACGGGTCATAGAACTTGTACTGGTCCATGATTTTCTCCTCCAGTTTCTCCTTCTGCCTTCTGAGCTCATTCAGCTTGTCTCTGTCAAAATTACAGTTCAGTGTACACTCAAAATAAATGGTTTGTTGCTTGTTCAAACTACTTATTTAAAATGAAACAACACAATTCTTGAGAATTTGTTGGGACAACTTAATTATTTTATGTTCAATCTACTTAAATTTGAAAAACTAATAAGTTTGGGTGGGTTTCACATAATTCCTTTACGTTGTCCCAACACAAATCGATTTAGTTTCACTCACTCACACTCACACACTACGGACAATTTAGCTTACCCAATACACCTGTACCACATGTCTTTGGACTTGTGGGGGAAACCGGACCACCCGGAGGAAACCCACGAGAACGCAGGGAGAGCATGCAAACACCAAGCAGAAATGGCAACCGACCCAGCCGACCTTCTTGCTGTGAGACGACAGCACTACCTACTGCGCCACTGCGTCGCCTGTATTATGTTCAATCCACTTAAATTTGTAAAAACCCTTAAGTTGTTCAAAAAACAACATTAAGAATTGTGTTTTTTCCAACCCAAACTCTTTCTGAAAATGTACCCCTATATACATTTCTGGAGAGCGCCAAAAAACGTCCCAGGAGGTAAGTTTTTTTTGCAATTTTTGTTTTCGCGAATCCACCAGAGGTCACTGTATACCTTTTTTGAGATCTCAAATTTCTCTTGCGAGTGCCATTCGCGCCTGCTGTTCTCGTGTAAATCCACCATAGGCGGCTGTTGACTGACTGACTGACCGATCGACCGACCCACCCTCCTCCTTCCCTGAACCCAACCGACAGTATTTTCAAAATCAATCCAGAAAAAAAAGACTTCGCCTGCAGCAGCCTGATTTTTCTGTTTTCAGATTTTACCACATTCCCACCGTGTTATTTACTTGTTTATTTTGACTTTTTTTTTGTCTTACCTGCTTTCTGGAACCTTACTTTGCTGGACTCGAACTCTGTTTTTGCGGTCAACTCCGCTTCACGTCACAAGTTTGCCGACGTACGCGGCTAGCCACTGGACAAACTGGTAATGGTGTGTTCACACCAGATGCGGTACGCACAGATAAATCGCGCTATTCGCACGTAAATAGACACATGAGCATTTTGAGTTCATTCGTGCGTTAAATCCGCTTCATTCACATGTCAAATTCACTGAGCAATAGACGCAGATTCACATCATGGGCAGGGCATCTGTCTGCCCGTTAGCTTTGTTGCTAAATGGCTGACATGGATTTTATTGAGAGAATAACTGTATTTATCTGCAGTATTAAGACTGAAAAACAGCGTTGATTCGTTTGGAGCAGTGTCTAAGTCCACCAAATCCTTTCTGAGGTGCACCCAGTCTCTGAGTTCATAAACTCCTCCAGAAACTATACCTGGATGATGGAAGCTTTCAGCGGTGCTTCCGACTGAGCCGAGCCCAATTTTATGAGCTGTTGTCTGGTGTCAGCAAGAGGATTTCCCCCCGGGACACGAACAACTGGCTCTACGTCATAAGCACGCCCCTACAAGAGAATGCTCCTGATTGGTTAATGTCCGCTGAAGTTCAAAATTCATGCGAAACGCAGATTAAGCGCGTCATTCGTGCAAAACGCTCAACTTGTGCTGCTTCATTCGGCCGAATCGCATCATTCGCGCCGCCGGATGTCTATTCGCGTCTTTGCATTGACTTAACATGTAAATCACTCGCGCTTGATGCCTCTTTACTGTCTAGTGTGAACGCAGCATAACAGCAGGAAAGCTGTCCATATGAAGGTAAGCAGTCAGCTGGTAAGCACGAAAATGAACGGCGTCATACCACCCTGTAAGCGTTCGTTTTAAAGACGAAATGTAGCCATACGTATCTCTGGCTACATAATTGGCGATCTCAAAATATGTATATAGGGCTATGTTTTCAGAATGAGCCAATGTTGGTTTTTTCAACTCAGTAATTTGAATGAGCACCAAAAGTATTTTTGAGTGAATTTACAAACAAAGAGCCTCTTAATGTGCTATAAAGCAGCAAATCGCAATCGTTTTGACTCATTTTGTTCAACAATATCTACAAAAGAACATAAATGCTCATGAATATACCGTAGTTGCCACAAGAAGTGTGCCCTAGTGAACGTTTTTGCACATTTTTCAATCTTACAATACACCATTTTACCCTGACCAAGTAAAAGATAAACCAGTGATGCTTAGTATAATTCATATGCCATTATGATTATTGATATTTCAAACTTTTTGTTGTTAAACTTTTTAGTAATTTTGTTTTGTGGGTTTGATCATTTCTGTTTTGTTTATAATAATTACAATGGATTTATTAATAATTTGTTCACAATCATTCATTTTCTTTTCGTCTTAGTCCCTTTATTATTCAGAGGTCATCACAGCAGAGTGAACTGCCAACTTATGCAGCATATGTTTTTCACAGAGGATGACCTTCCCAGCTGCAACCCATCACTGGAAAAAACCCATACACACTCATACACTACGACCAATTTAGCTTACCCAATTCACCTATAGCGCATGTCTTTGGACTGTGGGGGAAACCGGAGGAAACCCACGCCAACACGAGAACATGCAAACTCCACACAGAATTGCCAACTGGCCCAGCCGGGACTCAAACCAGTAATCCTCTTGACAGGCGGCTCTGTGCACCGGCAGCAGTAATGTGGTTGATGTACTGGTTCGTTATGGTGAAGAAGGAGCTGAGCCGAAATGCAAAGCTCTGGATTTACCAGTCAATCTACATTCCTACTCTCGTAGTCATGACCGAAAGGACAAGATCTCAGATACAAGCAGCTGAAATGAGTTTCCTTCGCAGGGTGGCGGGGCACACCCTTAAGGTGAGAAGCTCTGTCACCCGGGAGGAGCTCAGAGTAAACCTGCTTCTCCTCCATATCTAAAGTCATCTGAGGTGGCTCGGGCATCTGTTTCATATGCCTCCTGGATGCCTACCAAGGAAGGTGTTCCAGGCATGTACCACCGGGAGGAGACCTCGGGCAAGACCCAGGACATGCTGGAGGGATTATGGACCAGAGGAGCTGGAGGAATTGTCTGGGAAGAGGGAAGTCTGGGGTTTTCTCCTAAGGTTGCTGCCCCCGTGACCCGGCCCCAGAAAAGTGATTGAAAATGAATGAATGAATGAATAATTAATGCGATTATGCATTCACAATGGTATGACCGGTTATAGGGGATCAAATGTATTTTATATTTAAAATTTTTGAATGATTAATATTTGAGATATAGATCAGAGATCAGAGAAAGCTCTTTCTTACTATTAAAGGGCTGACTCCCCCTATACATCTTGTTTTAATGTCCTTCAGGGGGGATCAAGGGTTAATTAAGGGGGTCAATCCCCCAAAAACTCCCCTGTAATTCAATTAACACAGAACATGTTTTGGATTATAAAGGTCTGTTGAGTTTTAAAGAGTTCATGAGCTTCCTAATTCATTGCACAAAACAAATAGTGGTCAACATCAACCATGTTTATCTGAAAGTCAGCCCATATTTACTGTCTTCTGGGTTCTGTTTTTTTGTCCTTGCATAGTTTTGTTTATGGTTTTCTAGGATGAGGGAATGACAAAATTCCATACTTAAAATGACATAAGCATTATCAAAGTGGCTTGAATCAATTTTTAGATGAATTTGCACTAAAAACCATTGACTGGATGCACAAACATTGGGTTATTCTAACCATGCATTAATAACTTTAGTCATTATTAGACATTTAGTCATTATTAGACAGTTGCCTCTTACATATATTGTCTCTGCTCCACATGAAACAGGTCCTTGCTCTCCATAGTCTGATCCAGCAGGGTTCGGTTCTGCAGCATCAGGCTCTGGATCTGATCCAGCAAGTGGCGGTTCTCCTCCTCTACGTTCCCCTTCAGCTGGGACAGCAACTAAGCAGATGCACAAAAACGAGGTGATTCATCATGGATTTACAGTATTTAATCAGTAGCTTTGTTTAGGAAATAAAGTTAAATTGATGCCATGACCTTTCCTGCTGCTACCATCACTAACCAGCTCAGACAATGACATGTGTTCAAACCACATGCAACGCTGCAACATGTGATAAAAGGTATCTTTTCAATGTTAAAAGGAGTTTTTTGTTCTAACCATCCACAACAGCGACACGCAAAATTAACATTTTAGAAATTGTTCCTATTTCTGCAATGTCGTGGCTGAACAACAGCATAAACTACTATGACAATGATCACCTCAGGTACTGATTATGTGCTTTACTTATTGTTAAATATTATTATGCGAGTTTGAATAATATTTATTTTCACACTGAAAGCAGAAGCAGATCATTTTCCTCAGATCTTGAAAATAAAATAACTAGCAAAAATGAAAGTTAGAATTTACTTAACAAATATCAGCCACTCAGCATGTACTATTAATAATGTTATAGAGGTTTAATATGTTTTAATTAGATTATAAACCTTACAATTTCTTTGGGAGCGTAGTGCACTATTCTGAACTTCTGAATGGCTCTGGTATTTATCTGGTATTTAAATGTTTCAGTCGTGGATGGTAAAACTGCTTGTGACTGGACTCCTGATGCATTGTATGTTGTTAAGAGATATGGCTCTATTTTAATGCTCTAGGCGCAAAGTCTGAAGGCAGGGCGCAAAAGCATTAAGGGTATGTCAGAATCCACTTTCGCTATTTTAAGGATGAAAAAATATCACTTGCGCTGTGGCGCATGGTCTAACTGGGTTGTGCTTATTCTTGTAATGAGTTATGGGTGTGTTTTGAGAATAAACCAATCAGAGTCTCATCTCCAATTCCCTTTATGAGTCAGTTGCATTGTGCCATGATGCATTAGCTATTTACATGGCGGACTTTGTAAGTTGAAAAACTGAACTAGTGAGAAAACAGTTAAACAGAGCATCAGCAGCGCGAGGATAAAGAACGAGCCTCCTCCGATCAGCCTTTACTTTCACTTTCTCTTTCTCTCTTTCGTGGATAAGGAAAAGGTGTTGTTACATTTGTTAAGTGTAAATTCAGTTCTAATTTCCAGCAAACGAATAAATGAGCAATAATAATGAAGTGTGGTAAAAAAAAAAGTTATATCCAAACACAGGTGATATGCCCCAAATTGTCCAAAACCTGACAGGTGAACAAATCTAAGCTTGTTTTTAATAAAACAAATATAAATATGCATATAATAAATAATACTGCTAATAATAATAACATCATACAAAAGCAAGTTGTCATGAATAAACTAAAAAAAGCCCCCCCGAGATGAAAAAGGCATTGGTTTTTATATTTATGTAGAAAGTAATAATTTTCGTAATATTCTATTCTTTAATTCTTTTTCATTTATAAAGATATTTGAGTATTGCTGTACATCCTGTGTGTATGAGCAATGTGTAGGCATTTAAGGTGCACAGCTAACGTGCTCTGCGCTGGACTTTAGACCTGCTTTCAGCTGGTCTATTGCACAGTCTATTTTAGTTCCTTAAAATAGCAACGCACCAACAATGCGCCTTAACACACCTCTTTTCTAGCCTGGAACACCCATGAGTTTACAAAGTGGTGCAAACTGATTTGCTATTTAAACAACATGGCAGAAAATGGGAAAATTAATGTTGCGCTGGTCTGAAAATAGAAACACGTCGGAACAAACTTGTCTTGCACCTTATTGCACCGGGTGTGTGATATGGCCCATAGTGTTAGGATTTAGAACATTTTGCTCTCTTTAAATGGTGTGTTACGCACCTCACACTGGTTGGTCAGTTTGATGATGGTGATCTCCAGCTGCTGGTTGAGATCTTTGAGTTTGGCCAGCTCTGATTCCAGCTGTGTCTGCTCCAGTTTGATGGAGTTTAGCTGGCTCTTCATGTTCTTGTGTTCAACTTGAAGTCCCTCATTCTCCACCAACAGCTTCTGGTAGGTCTGATTCAGCCTGGGTAAAAGACAAAGCACAGCACTTGGTGCAAATAATCAGAAATGAGTAGGACTGGAGAAGTACTGTGCATACTGGATTGTTAATTATGATACTGATGCAAAAAAAGACATTTTGAACAATGTTGGTTGCTGGGACCCATTAACATCCATAGTATTTTTCCCCTATTATATACAGGTGAATTCAGAATTATTAGCCCCCCTTTGAATTTTTTTTCCTTTTTAAAATATTTCCCAAATTATGTTTAACAGAGCAAGGAAATTTTCACAGTATGTCTGATAACATTTTGTCTTCTGGAGAAAGTCTTATTTGTTTTATTTCGGCTAGAATAAAAGCAGTTTTTAATTTTTTAAAAACAATTTTAAAGTCAAAATTATTAGCCCCTTTAAGCAAATATTTTTTTTCAATAGTCTACAGAACAAACCATCATTGTACAATAACTTGCCTAATTACCCTAACCTGTCTAGTTAACTTAATTAACCTAGTTAAGCCTTTAAATGTCACTTTAAGCTGTATAGAAGTGTCTTGAAAAATATCCAGTAAATATTATTTACGGTCATTATGGCAATGATAACAAAAAAATCAGTTATTAGAAATGAGTTATTAAAAATATTATGTTTAGAAATGTGTAGAAAAAATATCTCCGTTAAACAGAAATTGGGGAAAAAATAAACAGGGGGGGGCTAATAATTCAGGGGGGGCTAATAATTTTTACTTCAACTGTATGTTGATGGGTCCCAGCAACCAGCATTCTACAAGATATATTCTTGTGCTTTCAACAGAAGAACGAAACTCATTAGGGTTTACCACTACTATTTGTCCACATGAATTATGAACATTGGGTGAACTATCCCTTTGCATTTTTTTCCAACATTAAGTTTACATCCAGCCAAGACCAAAAACACTGCTATTGAGCATATTAAATTTTACACCCCGCAGCATCTTTCCCACAGTTTCTGAAACAGTAGGTTCCATGATCTATTCTTTATAAACTACTCCTTTTCAAGAGCCTACTTCAATCTTGGTCAGAAGGTCCAGTTTCTGACTGGTCTACTCCAGAGGCTTCCTCGGCACTTTACACAATAGGCAGAGATGGCTTTGGTTTCCAAATTCCAGCCTGAATCATCATCATTTGGAACTTCATTCTAAGTGGATTTGCTTCTTCTGGAAATGTCGACAAGATTGACAAGTTTCTCTTCCAGGTCGCAGCTAAAACTACAGTGTTTTGACGGTCAAAGTTGATGCTGTTTGTGGGCAGCCAATGAAGCACATATAGGCTGGCATTATGCAAATCTGTAGTTTTAGAAAGTAAGTCTGAATTACTATTCATGTGAAATGGTTTTATTTCTGAACATCATTCCCTCGTAGCAAACTAACTAATGGAGGCATGGTTAAGACCATTGTGGCTAAAGCCATCAAACTGATGTCACCAGTGAAGGACCACCACTCAAAACCAGAAGCAAATCGTTAGATTTACAAAAAAGATTAACAAAAACTTCCTTTTTTCAGTGGATTTACTTGCAAGGATTCATTGTTCACCTAAAGCAGGCATGTCCAAACTCAGTCCAGGAGGGCCGGTGTCCTGCAAAGTTTAGTTCCAACCCCAATCAGACACACCTGGGCTAGCTAATCAAGCACGCACTAGGCTTTCTAGAAACATCCTTGCAGGTGTGTTGAGGCAGGTTGGAGCTAAAATCTGCAGGACACCGGCCCTCCAGGACAGAGTTTGGACACCCCTGACCTAAAGAATAAAAACGTGCACTAGCAAAATAAACATTGTACATTTTGATTTTACACACACTTTAAAGGTGCTGTGTGTACATTTTTGACTCTTCTAAAGCATAAAAATATCATAATATGTTTGCAAATTTTTAAGAAACATGCTAAGTGAACATTCTTGTTATTCTAAAAAAAAACAATGCTGAAGTCAGATATTCTGCTTTGCAAACGTTTTTTCCGTGCCGAAACGGAGAGTATACAACTATTATCTAGACACAGCGTTTTGACACAACGTGCAAATGACCACAATACAGTAAAATCCGTAATGTGGCAATAAGATCGTAACTGTACTGTGTATTTACACAGTGGCCATATTCATCTACACACGAAAACAACATTAACATTATAGCTGTACACTGTAAAAAAGCTCATTCTCAGCCACTAGACTTTTCTGACAGGGGATTCCAGTGTGATCGAGTGTCAGAATGTTGTGGGATTACCATCTGCTTTTTAAGTGTGACGTCACGCAAAGCCGCTTCCGGGTCTAAGCGCTCTATCAAACTGTATATGGCGGCTCATGCACTGGTAATAATAAACGTTTACAAAGCGCTGTAATACTTTCGAAAATCATGATCGCAATATATATGTCCATGCCTAATATCCGATGGGCAGAAAGTGATTCATTTTTTTATAAATTGTTAAAATTTTGGTATTTGTGATGCAGAAAGCCCAGTGATTGTTGTGTACATTATGACTTTATATAAAATTCACTTTAATGTGTGATATGACTAAAAAGTTATAATAAACAAATATTTTGTCGATTCAAATGAGTGGCGGCTTGGACCCGGAAACAGTATTACACACATCACCAACACGTCACCACTTAACAAGCGGATACAGGAGTTATTATTATGGATTATAGATTGCAAAATTTAGCGTTTTTTTTTTAAAAGCATGACGGTAAAAGACGAACGCGGTTATGAATATATTAAAACATGTGTTTGTTTGTCAAACAAAATTAGTAATAATGACAAAAAATACTAATTTATGGATCTCCTTACATCTGGGTTCAGCAATGCTGCCGCTGTGACAGGTGTATTCTGGGAAATTTTCTTACCCCTTGGTTTCGAGTGTGGTCCTGAAAAATCTTTGTTCGAAGGGCTATTCACCTCTTCCCCTTAGCCCTACACCTTCAAGCTAAAGAGAATTGGGACACCCCTACCTCTTGGCGTGAACACGCAAAACGAGGGGTAGGGGTAAGGAGAAGGGCTAAGAGGTAGAATTGGGATTGGGCCTAATTCAAATATTGCTCCATATGATCTATGAAACTACATTCACAAATGGCCATAATACACAGTAAATTAAAAGTAATGTCTAAAATAGTATAATTAAACATTTTTGTATAATCTGACAACTGTTTTCTGAACTTTAATGGACATCAGAGACACAAATTACACACATGTAGACAAGTCTTTAGATCACAGAGACACACTGACCAGTCTTTCTCATCTCTGAGTCTTTGGCACTCTGCTGTTACGTTCCTGTTCGTGCATATCTCATTCTGCATCTTCTTCTGCTCTTCTCTGAGAGCTTTCTCTAAGCCTTCCAGCTGAGCGCGCTGTTGGAGTAGAGTGTTATACCTGCAATCAGACAGACAAAAACAATGTCAGTTTGATGATGAGGAATGCATTCTATTTTCATTCATTCATTCATTTTCATTCTGCTTAGTCCCTTTATTTATCAGGGGTTGTCACAGCGGAATGAACCGCCAACTTATCAAGCATATGTTTTACACAGTGGATGTCCTTCCAGCTGCAACCCAGTACTGGGAAAATTCACACACACTCATACACTATGGCCAATTTAGTTTATTCAATCCACCTATAGCCCATGTCTACGGTCTACTTACCGGGGAAACCCGGAAGAAAGCCACGCCAACATGGGGAGAACATGCCAACTCAACACAGAAATGTCAACAGTCCAAACTGGGTTTCGAACCAGCAACTTTCTTGCTGTGAGGCAACAGTTCTAACCACTAAGCCACCGTGTCGCCGCATTATATTGTATCTCCTTATATTAACCTGAAACTTTAAAAACATCTAACAGTGTGCACTAACCTGTCCTCCAATGATCTGTGCTCAATCTCCAGGGTTCGGTGGCTGCTCTCCATTGTCGAGTATCTATGGGACAGCACCTCTAATTCTGCCGCCTGCCTCTCATGCAGGACGCTCAATCTCTCATGGTCCCGGAGAAGCAGTTCATTGACGGTGCGAAGATCCTCTCTCTCCCGCACCGCTCCCTCCCTCTCAGCCTCGGAGCTGTGGCGTTCCCGCTGTAGCTGTGTATTATGAGCCACCAGAGAGGAATTCTGGGATGATACAGTGGACTTCTCAACCTATTTTTAAAAATAAAAAGAAATACTTTTATTTAGCAAGCAAACCTCAAACTGGTCAAAAGTAAATTCAAGTCAGGTGAAGTTCAAACTCTACAGCTTTATTTTCTTTCTCTGAAAGCATTTGAGAGTTTCCTTGGCTGTGTTTTGGATCATTGTCTTGCTGAAATGTCCACCCTGGTTTCATCTTCATGCTCTTGCTAATGTAGATGTTAGACTGAAGCAGCTAATATTAATTTTCAATGACAAAGAGGAGCGGGTTGCTAAATAACTACTAAGAGATTTCAGCAGCTGTCTGGGCTTTCACTGCCTTTCTACACCACTCTTTCTTCATGTGTTCAACACTTTTTTCCTGTGTAATTTTATTTTATTACGCATAACTTTGTTTGAAAACTAATTAGATTTGTTTTCTTTGCATATATGGATTTCTTTGGTTGTTACCTACATCTGATGAAAATTTCAAGTCAACAGCACCTTTAGAAATATGTTTTCTGAGAAAAATGGTGACGTGTTCAATATTTATTTCCCTCACTGCATGTAATTGTGTAATACCAAGGACACTGACGTGTGGTTCACCAGGGAGCTGATGAGGATTAACCAAATAGCAGATATTTCGAGCATATTTGTTGGTTAATCCCCATCGGCTCACTGGGGAAGCACACGTTGGTACAAGAGGTAGCTAACATGTGTTACTATGAGCTATTAGATTTTCCCATGTCATTTACATGCAACCAAAAGATCTCTCTCATGCATGCTCTTTCTCTGTCTGCCTTTTACATATTCAAAGCGGGGACTAAGATATCTAACATGTCATCATGACTGATGATAATTCAAATATTGTGCTGAATATAGAAAAGCTAGTTTTAACTTGTTTATAACTTGGCAAAGGCCTTCTGAATAAGTGGGATAATTCAATTCAATTGATCCTTATTTCTATAGCGCTTTTTACAATGTAGATTCAGTTCAGTTTAGTTCAGTATAATCAAAGATGCAATGTGTTGAAAATTTTTTAAAAGCATTTCGGAGAGGAAATCACCCTTTGCTTCAGGTTGGGTAGTGCATTTAAAATTCATTAACACACAAATCAATTAACCATTGATTATCCATTACTTATAGGCTGAATATTGAATTAATGGATGGTACAAACTCATTGCAGGAATAATTTACATTTTAAAATATATTAAAACAAAAAAAGCACTAATATTAGATTTTAGTGCACTTTTAATAAGGAAATGCCAAAGGTGAACATACGAGACTTCTTTCAAAAACATGAAGACCCCAAACATTTGAATGTTAAAGTGTATATAATGTTTTTCAACATATTTAAATCTTACCATTGCATAAAAGGTAATACTTTAATACTTTCAGTTTAGCAACTCACCTGCAGTTGTGCATTGTGTGTCTGGAGTGCGGTGTTGTTCTCCTGCAATGATGCTGTCTGCTGTTGTAACACAATTATTTGCGCCTGCAACCCGTCTGACTGCGTCTGTAAAGTCTGCAGTTGAGTCTGCAATGCCTGTTTCTCAGCCTGCAATGTTGCATTCTGAACAAAACAAAACAAATCAAGGCAGATTTGTCCAATGATGCAGTGAATACCTGAATGCAGTGTATATATTAAGTAAACATTAAGTAAATAAGTAATATTTACAACAACAATGTAGGATGAAAATCATAAAACCATACAAATACATACATACACACATTGAAAGAGCAGAAATTAAACATAAGCAAGTGTGAATAGGTGAGTTTTCAGTTGCTTTTGTAAATTGTGAATGTCATTGGAAGAGCATTTCAGAACTTGCAGATTTTTAAGTTGTGAAGACTCTTAGCAAGAAGAAAGAAAATTCTCTGTAAGTTTAGTTAGGTGGACTCACATTTCTCTCCACTTCAATGACTCGATCTTTGACTTTAAGCAATGCCCAAGTGGCCTCCTGACTTTCTCTTAGCCACATCCTCTCTGGTGGAGAGCACTGCCCTGGCTTTTCCTTCTCGTCCTTCTGAAGCATCGCCTCATAGTTCTGTTTGACCTGCAACAGTTCATCAATCTCACATCATATTTTTCTCATTCTTTGAAACCATAATGTCTTGTGCTGTCACATTAGATAATTGTGCATTATTTCAGTCATGTGCAATTTCTGTGAAATATGCAATTTTATGGGCAAAAAAGTCAACTCCATTTGATCTATCGAGTAGCTACAGTAGGTGAGAGTTCAAAGTGACTATTACCGCCGTGCCTTATACCGCAGCCGTTTGAAATAACTGCTGCTCTGTTTTTAGTGTAGGACCGCAGTTTGTGAAAAAGCCGCCAGGGGGTGCAAAGGGATGGGATGCGAACGGAAAGAAATAGCCTTTACAGCAGCTTTAAATATGCTACTGTGCTTGTAAATGATATTAAACAATAAGTCAAAGCATTATAAGTCCTTCATTAATCATTTAAAATTTGTTAACACACTTTATTGTAAACTTTTTAAGTGCAAAGAGGACTCGTTTTGGAATTGAAGAAATAAAAGACAACTAAAATGAAAGCACAAACATTCAGTACAAATAAGTAGTCTTAAATAAATAAATAAAGCAGTCTTTTAGCCTAAATGTTCAGTGTTTGCCGTTTTGATAGGACTAAGACAAGACTTTTTCATTTATGTTTTTATTTATGTTTTTATTTACATTTTCGTTGTTGATTATATTTTACTATCTTATTCTATGTCTGAATTATTGAACATAATAATAAACGAATAATGAAAATAAATTAATAATGAAAATATGCCTAAATAAATTATTTATTTAAAGATATTGTGGCGAAATATCTATGTATATCCCAGGTGCAAGAAAATTTGACTAACATTCCTTTTAAGTTATGAAAACATTATTTATTAATGTTTAAATTGTACAAATTGTCTTGGTTTTGCGAATATTGTTCAGTCTCATGTAAATGTACTTGTATAGCCTGTCTTGTGTGTATAGTTAAGCATCTTATAGTATATGTTAGTTATGCATAGTTTTTTTTAAATAGCTTGTATGTCCAGTGTTTTGTTTGTGGTTATTATTAATAATGTAGCACCGTTGTCCTGCGAGACATGACATTTCTTTCCTCTGTATGTCCACACATGTAGCGGAATGTCAATAAAGTTGACTTGACTCAATACATTAGGGTATATGCGGAGCTTGTGTTTCTTCCCATACTGATAAACTTCCGGTGAATGGTTAATGTTTTTTTTCCATTTTATACGGTTCCTTTTACAGCATCGATGTTGTAATGTAATTACAATACAATCAGTTAAATAGACTTTGGCATTCATTTAGACAAAAAGCCGTTTACTTGCACGCACCGGTCAGAATCGGCAGGCTAGCGCTGAAGCTCCATTGAATATACTCAGACCCACTTTATATCGGATATCACTCAGCCAGTGGAGATTGCTGATTTTTAAAGAAAACAGATCTTAAATGCGCCGATTTTGCAATGACATACAGTTCACCGCAGGCACTTAACCCAGGTAACTGACAAATTAAAAGTCCTTTAGCATACTTCGGCATATATCTTATTTGTTCTTTTATTGTTCTTTAAGATATGTTAGTCAGGTGTCCAACTAAAAGGTTTGAGAACATTTTGAGAACATTACTATCCACCATATATTTTTATATAAAATGAACATAATGCAGTTATCATATCGACACAAACAAATCTATCAATATGCATTTTTTTTTACCAAATTTCAGTGGCAATTTCAGTTGCAATTTTGGTCAGATATTAATTGCCTTGATTTTATATATTATAAAAATGTAAGTATTTATATTAAAGTTTACATATTATAAAAAATCATATATATTATATATACACAGGTTTAGTCCCGTTATTAATCTAGTGTCACCACAGCGGAATGAACTGCCAACTTATCCAGCAAATGTTTTACACAGGAGATCCCCACACATTCACTATGGACAATTTAGCTTACTCAATTCACCTGCACCACATGTCTTTGGACTGTGGGGGAAACCAGAGCACCTGGAAGAAACCCACATGAACACGGAACCAGCGACCTTCTTGCTGTGAGACGATTGTTTAATTGTATATAATATATACATTTATTTTATAAAAATGTAATTATTTATTTATTTTAATTATTATTTATTTATTTTAATTATTAATTCATTATTAGTTACTGTATATATATATATATATATATATATACACAGTGAAACATGAATTTATTTATTGCCTTTATTGGTTTTAAAATATGTTAATAAAACATGCCATTTCCATTTAAGCAAGTAGCAAAATGGCTAAATATATACAGTTGAAATCAGAATTATTAGCTCCCCTGTTTATTTTTTTCCCCAATTTCTGTTTAAAAGAAATAAGATTTTGTTCAACACATTTCTAAACATAATAGTTTTAAAAAATAATTTCTAATAACTGATTTATTTTATCTTTGCCATGATGACAGTAAATAATATTTGACTAGATATTTTTCAAGACACTTCTATACAGCTTAAAGTGACATTTAAAGGCTTAACTAGGTTAATTAGGCAGGTTAGGGTAATTAGGCAAGTTATTGTATAAAAATGTTTGTTCTGTAGACTATCTGAAAAAAAAGTAGCTTAAAGGGGCTAATAATTTTGACCTTATAATGGATTTAAATTTTTTTTAAAACTGCTATGAAAATTTCCTTGCCTAGTTAAACATCATTTGGGAAATATTTAAAAAAGAAAAAAAATTCAAAGGAGGACTAATAATTCTGACTTCAACTGTATATTATAGAATGTATAAATTTATTTTATATATTATAAAAATGTAATTATTTATTTATTTTATTTTAATTATTACATCTTTATTTATATATTTTTATTATTGTGAAACATGAATTCATGTATAACCTTTTAAAGGTTTTAAAATATGTTAGTAAAACATCCTATTCCCATTCAAGCATGTTAGTAAAATGGCTACCAAACAAACAATCTTTTGCTTTGGACTTGGACTCGACTCACAGTTTTGAGATCCTGTCGTAGTTGCTGGTTTATCTTGGCCGATTCTTGCAGACGGGCCTCCAGAGAAGCCATTCTCTCTTTCTTAATCTTCAGGGATTTCATTAGTGAAGACTCCATCTCTGACTCCAACTGCTTACACTGACTAAGAGTGGAAGAAAGAGCAATGGAGACATTTACAGTAAATACTATTACTGAATATATAAGAGAATATCTAGGAGATGTATATACCCTTGATCTACAGCCTCGTGATCTCCCATTCGTGTCTCCTGGTTCAACCTCATCCTCTCTACTTCATAAATGTATTTCTCAAGATCACATTCTTTCTGCTGCAACTTCAACCTCTGGTCCAGAAGCTCCTAGAAAATAGTAAACTGGACAATAAGATGAACATTTAGAAAGTGTAATACTATAAAAAGCTTTCATTGCACTAGTAACCTCTCTCATTGTGATCATCATCCTCTTGTCTGCTCCAGCCTGTTGAATCAGCTCTTGATTGTCCTTCTCCAGCTCTTTGTACTTCACACAGGCCTCACTAAGGTTGGATATCTTTTTAACCAAGGTACGGTTCTCCTTATCCGCGACTGCAATTTTCAAACTGCTACTATCTAATGAGGCCTCCTGGATCTTCACTTGTTGTCGCAATCTCCGATTCTCCTTCTCCAGGGAACTCTTATCTTGCTCCAGATGTCTGTTCTCATGCGTTATACTTTGGTTTTGAATATCTGCTTGTGCATGACTTTGGTTATAACTGACTTGACTTTGGTTCATTGCTTCTAATTCGTGAAGCTCCACTTCAAGACAAGGAAGATTGCCGTTGGCATTTTCCAAGGATGCATGCTGATGTTCTGTGTCAAGCGACTGATTGTTGGTCATCTGGGTTGGTGTGGTCAGTTGGCCATTTTGCATCTTGCCAAATGCTGGAGTAGATTTGTAAGTCTCACAGCCCATTTCATCCGTTCTTCCATTTTTCTCAGTGTGATTAGATTTATAAATGAACTCACATGTTCCCTGAAGTGGTTCACATGTTCCCTGAAGTTCTTCAAGGGCCTTCAGCAACCTCTGGTTTTCTTTCTCCAGCTTTAGCAATCTGCTACAGGTTTTTTCATTTACTTCCTGGCTCAAAGACTTCAACTCTATAAGAATAAACACAATTCAGGATCATCCAAGTTAAAGGAATTTACACATTTTTACAAGCTAACGTGTTTCTAGCCAGAAGTTTGTTTGAAACTGGTTTGGGGTTGGTTGGGCTACAGTGATTTAAATTTTAATTTGATGCCACAATAAAGGTGCATACCATTGCCAATGCTGATCAGAGATCAGCAGGGATATGGAAAAATATTCAATTGTTGGTCTAAACAGGCAAATCAACCCCCCTGAAAGACACTACAAGTGTTAAAGACACTTTTTCTTGTAAATTAGGAGTTTGTATCAGTATATAGCCTAAAAGTGGTCAAATTAAATAATGTGAATTTTATTCAACATAGGTCCACTTTAAGAGTCCAATCCCAGAGGCTTCAGATGATATATTAAGGTCATATTAAGTAAAACGAACACTGAAATTGAAAATTATCATTCCAAAATAATCATTACCTGTAATCTGTACTTTCAAGTGACACATGCGATGCACTAACAACATGCCAAATGCATCCTCAACAACAATAGAGCTATTTAAAATTTTAAAAGTCATGTGAGAAAAATGGTTTGACAGTTAGACAGACCGATAATTTCACTTTAATGTATCCTCAAAAGGATTTTGTTTAGCTTGCATCTGTTTTTTTTTTGTTGTTTTTTTTACTTTCAAAAAGACGACACTCATGAATAAGCATTTTACGAATCACAAAGGACAACAGTTTCAGCAACAAATCTCTAAAGACCATGTGAATTCAAAATGTCCAATGTTTATTTTGCTAGTACACATTATTATTCTATAGGTGAACAAATAATCCACTGAAAAAAATTGTTTTGGTAATCTTCAATCACTTGCTTCTACGTTTAGAGTGGCAGTCCTTCTCTGATGATGTCAGCTTGATGCACAATATCTTTAACAATGCCCCTTTATTTTGCTAAGAGGTAATAATGGACAAAAGAAAGTCCCGCCCTTACTCAATATTCCCTTTCAGTTGGAAGTACATCAACATACTAAAATAAAAGTCTCAGCAATTTCCGATTCATGAAGACTTTAATGCTATGGAAAGAAAGTCGGCTTCATCTTGGATGATCTGAGGGTGAGTATACCTGTTGCTGAATTCTGTTGAGGACTCTTGGCCAGTTCCAGCTCCCATCCCAAACGTTGCGATTCCTCCATACTCCTTTTCTGAGAGAGCTCCAGAATGACGTTCCTTTCCATCAGCTCCTCTATTCGCCTCCTGTCTGCAGTCCTTTCCTAAAACATATCAGACAGCCAAGTCAAGCTAACATAAAAAAAAAACTTTAAAAATGCTTGCAAAAACAAAATAATGACAAACTCTGCTATATAGTAATAGTATATACATAAGTAAGTTCTATATTTAAGTCAGGTGATTGGCTGGGCCATTCTACAGCTTGATTTTCTTTCTTTGAAATCATTTGAGAGTTTCCTTGGCTGTGTTTTGGATCATTGTCTTGCTGAAATGTCCATCTTCATCATCCTAGTAATGTAGACATTGGACTAAAGCAGCTTCTATTCATTTACAATGAAGAAGGGCAAAGGGTTGCTGACGAACTACTGAGAGATTTCAGCTGCTGTCTGGGTTTTCACTGCCTTTCTACAGCTCCCTTTCTTCATGTCTTCAATACATTTCCTTGTGTCATTTTATTTTATTACATATAACCTCATTTGTAAACTAATTATTCTTGTTTTCTTTGCATTTTGGGATATCTTTGGTTGTTATCAACGTCCGGTGAAATTTTCAAGTCGACAGAACTTTTAGAAATATGTTTTCTAAAAAAAAAGGTCACATGTTCAATACTTATTTCCCCAACTGTATCTCATGTATATGTATTTCCTCTTCCTCACCTCTTCCATGTCATGAAGTTTTGCCTCTAGTAGGAGGTTGTGTTTCTCCAGAGGCTGCAGTTTGTCAGATCGTGTTTTGATGCTCTGCAGCTGTTCCTCCAGCATGGCCTTACTTTCCATCAACACCTGGTTATCCTCCTTTAGCTCCTGTCAACAGCAAAAAGACAATTCAGGTGAGAATTCTTACTCCATCACATACAGTACTGTACACAGTTCAAAAGAATGTTTTTTTTTTTCAGTACAAATTTATATAAATGCTGTTCTTTTGAACTTGACATTGAACAAGGCATCCTTAAAGACCATTATAATAATTATTTGTTTCTTGAGCACCAAATCAGCACATTAGAAGGACTTATGAAGGTTCATGTGTGACCCTGGACCACAAAATCTCATATTGCATGTTATTTTTTTTGGAAGAATAGTCAAAAATGCATTGTAAGTTTTATGCCAGAAATAATGTTAAGATATTATGTTATGTTAAGATCAGGGCGGCACAGTGGCTCAGTGGTTAGCACTGTCGCCTCACAGCAAAAAGGTCACTGGTTTGAGTCCCGGCTGGGCCAGTTTGCATTTCCGTGTGGAGTTTGCATGTTCTCCCCATGCTGGCGTGGGTTTCCTCCAACTGCTTCGGTTTCCCCCACAGTCCAAAGACATGCGCTATAGGTGAATTGGGTAAACAAAATTGGCCATAATGTATGAGTGCATGTGAGACTGTGAGAGTCTATGGGTGTTTCCCAGTACTGGGTTGCAGCTGGTAGGGCATCCACTGTGTACAACATATGCCGGAATAATTGGTGGTTCACTCCACTGTGGCAGCCCCTGATAAATAAGGGACTGAATGCAAAGATCATGTTCCAAGTGTATATTTAGTAAATTTCCTTCTGTAAATCTATCAAAACTTATTTTGTAAATAGCAATATGCATTACTATGAATGTAATTTGCAAAACTGACAACATTACAGGTGATTCTCCTTGTATTTTGATATTATTTAACCTTCAGATTGCAGATATTCAAATAATTGTATATCAGTCAAATATTATCCTACCCTAAAACACCATACATCAACGCAAAGCTCATTTATTCAGATTCATTCCATCATTCATTTTCCTTTGGCTTAGTCTCTGATTTTGTGCAGCGGATGCCCTTCCAGCCGCAACCCAGTACTGGGAAACACCCATACATTTCCAAAAATGTACCTTTATGACTAGTTTTGTGATCCATGGTCAGATTTGACTGAGGACTAAAGAGAAAAATTCTGCTTTGCATCACAGGACTAAATTAGTCAACATTTTAAAATATATTTAAATAACTAAAATAGTTTTGTTTATAAGAGCATAACAGACTTATTTCATAATGCACACACACAAAACACAAAAAAAAAATCCTGCAACCCTCAAACATAAACATTCCTCTACAGTTGACGTCAAAATTACTTGAATTTATTTCTTTTTTTAAAATTTTCCAAATTATGTTTAACAGAGCAATGAATTTTTCAAAGTATTTCCTATAATATTTTTTTCTTATTATTTGTTTTATTTTGGCTAGAAAAAAGCAGTTTCTAAAATTTTAAACCATTTTAAGGTCAATATTATTATCCCCTTTAAGCTATATAAATTTTTCAGATTGTCTACAGAACAAACCATCGTTATACAATGACTTGCCTAATTACCCTAACCTGCCTAATTAACCTAGTTAAGCCTTTAAATGCCACTTTAAGCTGAATCCCAGTGTCTTGAAAATATCTAGTAAATATTATTTACTGTCATCATGACAAAGATAAAAGAAATTAGTTTTTAATAAGTGAGTTATTAAAACTATTATGCTTAGAAATGTGTTGAAAAAAATCTTCTGTTATACAGAAATTGGGGACTATACAAGGGGCTAATATTTAAGGTGGGCTAATAATTCTGACTTCAACTGTATACACACCTCCAGTTTTGCTTTGTAAAAGTTCATGTTATGAAGTTTATCTCGATAGCGAGTCACTTCACTCTCCAGTTTGTCTGCTCTGATGGCTCTCTCTTTCATGGCATCCAGCTCATCACGGTACATCCTGGCTGCTCGTGCATCTGTTAACAGCTGCATGTTCTGCCATAGACCCCCAGAAGCAGACAAGTCAGAGAGAACAAAGAAAAAAACATTAAAATAACGATAATTTATTTGTATAATATAAGCAAAAACAGCACAGCTGAATTTAGAAATCTATTAAATATATTAATGGTCATACTTTACAATAAGGTTTCATTAGTTAATGTATTTATTAACATGAATTAATAATGAACAATACTTGTACATCATTTATTAATCATTGTGCAACATTTACAAATGCATTATTAACATTCAATGTTTGTTAATGCACTGTGAGTTAACATGAACTAACAATGAATTACTGTGTTTTCATTAACTAACATTAACAAACATGAATAAATACTGTAATCAATGTATTGTTTGTTTATGTTAGTAAATGCATTGATTAACATGAACTAATACAACCTTATTGTAAAGTGTTACCATAATAATAATAACAATAATAATAACAACATGTAGTAAAATTGGAATCTTTTATTTTTTCAGTGCCTCTTGCTGGAGTCTTTTAAGCTCGGCCTCCACACTGTCCAGGTCCTGCCTGGAGTCCAAGAACTGCTCACTTTTCTCTTCACTGTTGAGACAAAGGAAACAGCTGTGTAAAGATTATATACTCACACAGGTTCAAAAAGTGAACATGTAAATACTTAGTCGCTAATATTTCTTAATTATTAATCAGCAACCACATCAACGACACACAAAGTTGTGTGTGCACATAACCACGTGTTCTCTTGAATATAAATAATATATAATCAGATCCAAATGTGCACACAATACAGCCAAAAAGGAGGCACATTATTATTATTATTAATAATAATACTAATAATATAATGATAAATAAATAAATAAATAGATAAATAAATAGATTAAAAGATAGATAAATATAAATACATGCATATAAATAAATAAATAAATAAATAAATAAATAGATTAAAGATAGATAAATAAATATAAATACATGCATATAAATAATAAATAAATAAATAGATTAAAAGATAGATAAATATAAATACATGCATATAAATAAATAAATAAATAAATAGATTAAAAGATAGATAAATAAATATAAATACATGCATATAAATAAATAAATAAATAAATAGATTAAAAGATAGATAAATATAAATACATGCATATAAATAAATAAATAAATAAATAGATTAAAAGATAGATAAATAAATATAAATACATGCATATAAATAAATAAATAAATGAATAAATAGATTAATAGATTAATAGATAGATTAATAAATAAAAATAAAAATAAATACATTTAAATAAATAATATAGAAATTAATAGATAGATAAATAAATATAAATACATATACATACATAAATAAATATATCTATTAATAGATAGATAAATACATATAAATAAATAAATAAATAAATAAGTATTTTATTTAATAGATAGATAAAAAATAAATACACAAAATAAATAAATAGATTAATAAATAGATAAATATGAATAATAATGAATAAATAATATAAACACATATAAATAAATACATTTTTGTCACTTAAAATAAAATAAACATCAAGTATTTGTACTAAAATAAAAATATATTTCTCATTTTCATTTGTTTATCTGATGTACAAAAATAACTAATTCTCAATATGTTTTAGTAGTTCTTTAAAGTGATACAGACAGAGAAAAATAATAAACCAACAAAATTACTTAAACTTAAATAGTAAAGAGCAATATATATATATATATATATATATATATATATATATATATTATATATATATATATATATATATATATATATATATATATTTATTTTTTTTTTTTTATTTTTTATTTTTTTAAATGACGTAATGAGACTTAAAAAGTATAAAATGATGGAAAATAACACTGGCTATCATGATAATGTTTCATTAAAGATACTTTCTGTCCTCAACAGACTGTGAACATGCACTTGTCCTCACAAAATACAGGCAGTGAGAAGAAAAAGTGCATATTTAAATGTTTAGAGCCACCAAATTAGACGCTGAGTTATTTCTTAATGACTGTGTTCAGTTTTCAGAATTTATACTGTTGTAAAATCCATTACTGATCTATTGCTAATTTGTTATTATTTAATTAAAACCTATTTGATTTGAAACCTAACATGACAAAAATGTTGTATCAAGATATAAAATCAACTATTTTCACTAAAATAAAGCTGAATAACGAAGTTCTCATCACATATTCACTTTAAACCATTGATAAAGCTGAGCTGCTTTGTTCAGACTTGCTGCTTGAGGATAAACTCCAAAAGAGAAGCTGAAGAATGCAGCACTTTGAGCAGTATTGTACAGCGGATTTGTGGATGGATGAGAAAAAAATGGATGGATAGAAGGATGGATGGGTGGAAATGTGGGGGGTTGACTGTCTGTAGCATTAAACTAAGAGGATCAAAGTGGGTCAGCAGAATAAGGAAGGGCCCAGCACTGTGCCAGGATCTATTTAATCTGGGGCAAGCTTCCTACAGACATCTTACCCTTACCACAGATCCAGATATTACAGAATAACCAGAGCAATGTATTTTGGTAAAGAAAATGATTGGAGTCATATTCAGGATGACATTTTAGTGCACACTGAGAAGTGCTATATAAGAAATAGCTTTCCACAACATTATATGTTTTCAATGTTAATTGAAAATGTAGCAACATTGAATCACCTTGTAGGTCTTATTGCATCTATGGTTTTCAGTTGCCACATTGGACAAAAAAATAAATAATAAATAAATAAATAAATAATTGTGTCCACGATTCTCAGCCGCCACCCTTGGACAAAAAATAATAATAATAAAATAAAATAAAATAAAACTATTGCGTCTACGGTTCTCAGCCGCCACCCTTGGACAAAAAATAAATAATAAAATAAAATAAAATAAAATAAAATAAAATAAAATAAAATAAAATAAAATAAATATAAAATAAAATAAAATAATTGTGTCTACGGTTCTCAGTTGCCACCTTAAACAAAAAATAAATAATAAAATAAAATAAAATAAAATAAAATAAAATAAAATAAATAAAATAAAATAAAATAAATAAAATAAATAAAATAAAATAAAATAAATAAAATAAAATAATTGTGTCTACGGTTCTCAATTGCCACCTTGGACAGAAAAATAAATAAATTAAATAAATTAAATTATATTAAATAAATTGTATAAAATAAAATAAAATAATTGCGTCTATGGTTCTCACTTGCCATCTTGGATAAAAAAATAAAAAATAAATAAAATAATTGCGTCTATGGTTCTCAGTTGCCACCTTGGATAAAAAATGTAAAAATAACTTGAGAAAAAAAAATCTTGTTTTCTGAAAAGATCTGTCAAAAGTAAGTGAGTTCATAAAAGAAAAAAGCAGTTCATTTTTAGACAAAGTTTATTTTTCTTAGCCTACTAGCAGATATTTATATATTTTTTCAATTGAAGTATTGAAATATTGAAATAAATGCTTGTTTTAAGCAATCACACGTTTAATTAGATAGTTTAATTAAGGTCTTAATGATAACACTTTACAATAAGGTTTTATTAGTTAATGTATTTTCTAACATGAAAAAACTACAAACAATACATTTATCACAGTATATATTAATCATTGTAAATTTTATTAAAGAAAATACGTTGTTTGGCTTGTTAATGCACAGTGCAGCAACTAATGTTAACAAGCACAACTTTGGATTGTAGTCATGCATTAGTAAATGTTTAACTATGATTAATAAATGCTGTACAATTATTGTTTATTCTTAGTTCATGTTAGTAAAAGCATTAACTAACATTAACTAATGAAAACGTATTGTAAAAAGTGATCAACAAGCTTCTCAAGTAAACACATCTTAGTTTTAGGGCTGTTCAATTATTGGGAAACACAAAAAGACAACAGGAGATGGCTTGATAAGTGTTGTGTTCTTGCCCGTGTTGACATATTTCCATATGAAACAGGAAGTCATAAAATGATTACACTCTTATAAATTACAAATGACTTTGCTGAGATAGTAACAACTTGAGATGGTAACTGTGTGTGTGTGTGGTGTGTTGTGTGTGTGTGTGTGCGTGCATATCAACTCACAGCTCCTGTCTGAGGCGTTTGATCTTGGCTTTAGCGTGGGTCAGCTCTAGTGCCAGATGCGCTGGGATAAAGGGAGTCTGCTGCTTTCGGGCTCTGAGAGGGACGAGTCACTCCCAAACACTGCAGACTTCATCAACTCTTTCCCCTGCATCAGCTCCACGGTGGCCTACAAGCAGAGAAAGAAAGAGAGAGAGGGGGGATTCAAGTGAGAGAACTGCTCTGGCTTCACAAACAGACATTTAAAGAAACTGTAGAATGTAGAATTCAGAAACTGCCTTTCCACTGGCCCACGACAAACGACAAGTGACGTAAACTGGAAGTCATTTATTTTCAATGGAGAGTAATCAGGAGCTGTGAGGAGAAATCTGATCATCTCGTGTGTGGAAAATTCAGATCCGATTTGAGCTGCGGATTCGTTAAATATTTGACTTCTGAGACTAGACGGTATATGACCGGCCAACCAGATGGGATGGATTCCAGCGTTGTCCAAATAGATCCGTGTGCACAGGATGAGAATTATTCGAGGGGGGGGGGGGGGGGGGGGGGGGGTGTTTTTTTTTTTTAAATCAAAAATCTCTATATTAAAAAACACATTTCTATTCATAAATGAGCAATAAAAAATAGCATTTTAAAATGCTGTCTCCACATTATCTCCAATTTTTGCGATTAGAATTTAGTATTCATTCCATTAATTTAACAATGCTTGAATGCACGGATAATAAAGGCTCTTGCTTTTGCACTCCTTTATTATGGACACCGTAAGAATCAGCTTCTCTCCCATGGTCCACTACAAAACTGAAAATTTGGTGCGACTGCCACAAGGGGGCGTATTTCGACAGTTGTGTCTGAATGTCGTGTACAGTGGAAAGGTGGCTTTAGTGACACTGATGGTTGTTTAATGAACTGCAGGCAGAAACTTATTACTTGTGTTCCTATTGGGGGAGTGGGTTACAAAATTGCCACTTCGGTTGTATCACGGTTCTGTGGCAGTTTTGGGTTTGATTTGGTCTATACAGTTAAAAAAATTCTATTTGGGACACTTAAATACCATTTAGATATACCATACATCAGTATAAAATACATAACCCCCAGTAACTATTTAAAAAATTTATTCTTAAGACCATGTATTCTAATTTCAGTCTTAATTTAGTGTTTTGCTGGTTATTAATGGTAATGTTAAAGATCCCGTGAAGTGCTTTGAAATGCACATTTTTCCTCTTCCAAATTTTACCTAATCTCAACTGAAAAATGAAGAAAGGGCGGGACATAAATGTAGCCCCTCCCCCTTTTAAAAATACCCAATAGTGTTTTGTTCTCATCACAGCTCGCCAGTGAGAGTGGTTGAGCTCAAATTGAAAAGCAAACAAGAAGTGTCTTGATGGGGCTGGGGCATGTCAGACACTACAAAGCATTTGATCAAGATTGAACAAGATTTGATGAAAAACTGAAAGTTTAAGTTGACGTGAAAAAATTTGTTTATAAATTTAGGCCAGGGGAGCCCAAACTTTTTCTTATGAAGGGCCAAAAACCAAACTTGATTGAGGCTAGTGGGCCAAAGGTAAATATAGCCGCCATGGATAATTTCCCAATTTATTTAATAACATTTAAAAATGACAAGAAAACATTGCTTTATGTTAACTAATACAGTATTATTTTACATTGTATAATAAACGTATTACAGTAAAAACAAAACAATCTAATTTATAACAATTACATTAGTTTTTGCCTTGATTTGCTGCATAGTCCTCTATCTGTCGAGTGACAGTATTTACATAAAAAAAACAGATTTATTTACATTTAATTGAAGCATTTTATTTCAGTTTGCTTTTCTGTAGCTCAGCAATAAAACAAAAAAGGTTGTGTAAAAAAAAAAAGGTTCATTCACTCAGTCTCCTCTCAGATGGGATGGTGGGCCAAATCAAAGCTTACAATGGGTCAACTTTGGCCCGCGGGCCCTACTTTAGGCATCTCTGATTTACAGGGGTGTAACGGACATTTTAAAAGTGTGGGCAAAGAGCATAGAATCACCAAGAGGCGACACTCAAGTGCGATTTGGGAAACAGCCACTAGGTGGTGCGGCAGCCATTTTGGAATGAAAATTCCAATAGAGCAACAGCATATTATAAGTCTGTAAAATAAACTATTAAAAGTGCTGATGATTGTGATAGTAAGTGTTGTATTGTCGTCTTTCAGGTTGTATCTCAGCTTTAATGCACTTTTTAAATAAATAAACGAAAAACAAAGCAGCTGCTTGCCATCATGACAGCAATAAGATCCAATGGACAGCCGACCGCGTTCACTCCAAAATGGCGGAATCCGGGGCTGTTTCTGGGTGCTGCTGTTGCAATGGAACGTTCTATTGAGTGTTGCCTCTTGGTCATTATAAGCTCTTTGGTGTGGGGGCAGCTGTATGAGATCCAAAAGTTTACATTCATATAATCCTCCCCCCAAGTTGGATGTTGTATCTGTTTATATTTCTAAACGCGAATTGTGTCACTGTTTTGCTACTAGAGATTCTTAAAACTAACAAATGATTTTTGAAGATA
>NC_079440.1:8471485-8508985 GCF_903798145.1 Danio aesculapii
TTCAAGAATTTTCCTGTGAAGAAACTATTCTAGAATCTCCACTAAATCCATTTTAGGATGATTTAAAAGGAAGTTTTCTTAGATTATAGAAACGATAAGAGAATCATATCATATTATCATATGAAACCTTCTGAAGAGCATTCTGAAACAAAGAGTAACTAAAATGTTTATATTAAAATGTTCCAGAAATAAAACATTGCATGAATGATTTGTGCATTTTTTTGATTATCTTTAAGTTTTGTGCTTTCTGTCAGGCTTGATGACTTAATGTAATGAACAATAATAACTTTAAATAATAATTTAACAATTAACATATACAGTTGAAGCCAGAATTATTACACCCTTGAATTGTTCACCCCCTTGTTTATTTTTTCCCCAGTTTCTGTTTAACGGAGAGAAGATTTTTTTCAACACATTTCTAAACATAATAGCTTTAATAACTCATTTCTAATAACTGATTTCTTTTATCTTTGCCATGATGACAGTAAATAATATTTGACTAGATATTTTTCTAGACACTTCTATACAGCTTAAAGTGATATTTAAAAGCTTAACTAGGTTAACTAGGCAGGCTAGGGTAATTAGGCAAGTTATTGTATAACGATGGTTTGTTCTGTAGACTTTTGAAAAAAACTATAAAGCTTAAAGGGGCTAATAATATTGACCTTAAAATGGTGTTTAAAAAATTAAAAACTGCTTTTATTCTAGCCAGAATAAAACAAATCAGACTTTCTCCAGAAGAAAAAATATTATCAGACATACTGTGAAAATGTCCTTGCTCTGTTAAATACATGTTAAATATGTTAAATTCAAAGGGGGGCTAATAATTCTGACTTCAACTGTATATTTACATGCATTAAACATATTTGAATGATTTTGGAGTTTTGAAAAGGAATAAATTAAACATAAAAATAAGAAAACTTGTAAAAAAATGGTACTTTTGATTCAAATGTCATATTAAATACAAAATACAAAATGATCAAATTGTTAAATAACAATGTTCTTGAAATTTGGACAGTGACAATAAACATAATGTACAGTTGAAGTCAGAATTATTAGCCCCCTTTTAAATTTTTTTTCTTTTTTAAATATTTTGCAAATTATGTTTAACAGAGCAAGGAAATTTTCACAGTATGTCTGATAATATTTTTTTCTTCTGGAGAAAGTCTTATTTGTTTTATTTCGGCTAGAATCAAAGCAGTTTTAAATTTTTTATCAACCATTTTAAGGTCAAAATTATTAGCCCCCCCCCTTTTTTTTTTAAACCGTCTACAGAACAAACTATCATTATACAATAACTTGCCTAATTACCCTAACCTGCCTAGTTAACCTTATTATCCTAATTAAGCCTTTAAATGTCACTGTATAGAAATGTCTTGAAATTATGGGAGACTCCCGGGAAAAACGGGCGTGTTGGCTGGTATGCTCACACATACACTATGCACTCTGACTACTTCAATACTGTTGATAAGCCATGCATTTCACTCGGTCTCGCACTGAACGCTGTCAGTGTCGACCAATCGCAACAGGCTGTCATCGGTCCATCAGCGCAGATTAGCTTCCCGCTAAAGAGGGGTTTGGGAACAAATGAATCGCTGAATGATTCATATGGGAGTCGCTGGGATAATTAGGTCAAAATAAATGCATATTATAAGACAATGAAAGTATTTTTGACCTTACATGCATATCAGCCTGTTGTTGGAGACCCTTACAACAAAAATATTACCCTATTCATGTATAATAGGGGCTCTTTAAGCATGTTTGTTTCTTTTTTAACATGCATTTTAGTGCTGAAATGTATGGCTTACGTCTGAAAAAAAAAAAGCCAGCAGCATTACCTTATGATTGCTGATCCTCTAAAGCTGCGGTTGACTAAGGGCAGGTAATCGGTTACAGAGATGTAGATGTATCTCTTCGCTTCTCGGATCACATGTCGTATAGCATCTATATCTCGACTCCGACCCTTCGGGCAAAACAGCTCTGGTGACGTCTACAAAGAAAAGTTCAGAAACACTGATAAAACAGCACTTTTCTTTTAGAAGTTTTTTTAGCTTAAATTCATAAGCTCACTACACCAGAACAAGGTAATGAGATGGTCGTCTGTGTACATACATCATTGTCAGGGAAATTGTATCAGTGAGCTGGAAATGTCTCCCTGCAGCCTATAACATTAGAGCGCTATTCATTTGAGTGAGATGATGGATGTCTCAGATGCGTAGAGAAAACATCCTGTTGCTGGAAAGGAGTCAAGATTCATTACGCTCAAATTAGAATCCAATGGCCAGTGTCTTCACGTGTGGCGCAGCTTGGCATAGGATAAAGTCAAAGGGATAAATTACCTGCAGAGCGAGTGATCTTTCCATAACCAAATTATAGCCAGGGACACCATTGAAAGAGCAATTTATATAAGAAAATCTTTCAATTAAAATGCACAACATGGGCCTATTTCTGCAGAATTGATCACAACATGTTTGTGCAGTAAAATGTCAAAGGCATTAGTAAATAATGTAATGAAAGCATATTTTTGTACACTGTAAAATATCCATTAATATATTGTGATTCATGTTTTTATTTTTCCCCATTTGTGCTTTTGAATTGCATCATGGGACATTGATCTTTCTTCCAACAACTTTTAACCTTGAAATTTTGGAAAAAGTGACTCTTATTAACATTTCTAATAATTTAAATTGATATATTGTCTGGGTTGGTGTTGTATATTATGCTACAAAAATGCCTTGTAATAAACTGCCAGTACATTCATTCATTTTCTTTTCGGTTTAGTCCCTTTATTAATCTGGGGTCGTCACAGTGGAATGAACCGCCAACTTATCCAGCACGTTTTTACCCTTCCAGGCACAACCCATCTCTGGAAAACATGCACACACACTCATTCACACATACACTATGGACAATTTAGCTTACTCAATTCACCTGTACCGCATGTCTTTGGACTGTGGGGGAAACAGGAGCACCCGGAGGAAAATTACACGAACACAGGGAGAACATGCAAACGCCACACAGAAACACCAACTGAGCCGAGGTTCGAACCAGCGACCCAGTGACCTTCTTGCTGTGAGGCAACAGCACTACCTACTGCGCCACTGTGTTGCCCTGTCAGTACATTTTATGTTATTATGTTACTGTCAACACAAGCTCATTCTGATTACGTACTCCAGTATACATTTCTGAGAGTGCCAAATATGTCCCAGGAGCTACGTTTTTTTGCAGTTTTTGTTCTTGTGAATCTGCAAGAGGCTGCTGTGTATGTTTTTTCAGATCTCAAATTTCTCCGCCGCTGTCAACTGACTGACTGACCGATCGACTGACCCACCCTCCTCCTTTCCTAAACCCAACCAATAGTGTTAACAAAAGCACCGATTGACCAGCGCCCACCCACTTCCCTAAACCTAACCGACAGTGTTTTCAAAAGCATTGCAGTAAAAGAAAAGCGCCTGGGGCAGCCTGATTTTTACCAAATTTTTCCACATTTTCACCCTGTTATTTACTTGTTTATTTTATTTTTTGGCTTCTGTTTTTGTCTTACCTGTTTTCTGGAACCATTCTTCGCCAGACCCGAACCCCGTCATCACGGTCAGCTCCGCTCCACATCACAAGCCTGCCAACGTATGCAGCGAGCCACTAGACAACTGGTCACAGTGGGAAAGCCGTCCATACATACACTGTAAAAAAATCTGTTACTTTACAGCAGCTAGGGTGTCGGAAAAAAACGTCAAATAACTGTAGTTTTTGCTGTAAAATAACAGACGATAAATTACAGAAATTTAAATTTAAGGAAATTTCTGTAATTTAAAGTCTGTTGTCTTACAATAAATGCCTGTAGTTTAACGACTACAGGTTTTTTTCTGGCACTCTAGCTGCCGTAAAATAACAGATTTTACAGTGTAGGTTAGCGGTCTAATCGTGAAAATGAACGATGTTATACCGCCCCTTAGCATTTGTTTTAAAGACTAAATGCAGCCATATGTTCTTCTTAATACATAATTTGCAATCTCCAGAAATGTACATAGTGCTACGTTTTCCTAATAAGTGGACTACAGTAACCAACACAGGCTTAATGTAGTCCACCCCTCACTCTTGTAACAACTGGGATTTTCTAACATAGGTTCAAGACGTAGCTCTATATATATTTCTTTAGAGCACAAATTATGTAGCCAGAGCTCCGTGTGGCTGCATTTTTTCTTTAAAATGAACGCTATGGTGCGGTATGACACCGTTCCTTTTTTCGCTTACCAGCTGACCGCTTACTTCCGAATGGACAGCTTTCCCGCTTTTACCAGTTTGTCCGGTAGCTCAGCATGCATGTCAACAGACCTCAGATGCAGTGTGGAGTTGACCGCAGGTAAAACTAATTCCAGAAAGCAGGTAAGACAAAAACAAAAGCTAAAAAATTAAATAAACAAGTAAATAACGGTGAGAATGTGGTAAAATCTGAAAATGTGGTAAAAATCAGGCGACGGCTTATCTTTTTATGGATTGCTTTGTAAAACACTGTGGTTGGGTATAGGGAAGGGTGTGGGCAGGTGAATCAGTGCTTTTTAAAACACTATTGGTTGAGTTTAGGGAAGGGGGAGGCGGGTCAGTTGATTGGACAGTCAGTCAGTCAGTAGACAGTCTGTCGACAGCGGCCTCGGGTGGATTTACTCGAGTGCGAATGGCACTCGCGAGAGAAATTTGAGATCTGAAAAAGCATACACTGCGGCCTCTGGTGGATTCGTGAAAACCAAAACTGCAAATAAAGCTTCTGGGATGTCTTTTGCTCTGTCCAGAAATGTATAGTGGTACATAATCAGAATGAGTCTGGGTTGGAATTTTCCGTATTGTCAATCTCAAAAATAAATCAACCTAGAGAAAAGGGTTGAGAACAATGTGTAGCTCTAAGCCCCGGTCTTCCCTCTTTACTTTAAAAATAGATGTACACTGGCCGATCACCAAAGACAGCAAAAGAACAGACATCTTCACTGATCTCACCGACACATAGGCAGAAGCGTCTGTATTGTTCAGTGTGAGCTGGAGCGGCTCGTCTCGGCTGTACACGGCTGTGACTCTCTTAGACCAGATTGAAGGGATGTAGTCCCTGTACTGCAGCTGCCAGTAGAAAGAAAAGATCCTGTGCAGGTCCATAGCCAGACAACTGCAGTCATACACTATGATCCCAAGCTCCTTCAGCTGAAACAGAAAAAAACAGGAGTAAGATTCACAGTATCTCGATGTGACGTGAAATGTTTTACTTGAAAGGGTGCTGTATTTCTTCAAACTAAACAATAGTTTAGCATTAAATGTATAGTTTAATTCCAACCCTGCTTCAACACATGGTATGGTATGGTATAGTGCGGTATGGTACGGTACAGATCACCTTTATCAGGCTTGCGTTTCCACAGCCAAAAGTGTACCAATGATACAATGGGAGCTTCTAGTACCGCCTTTTGGTACCCATTTGTCGAGCTAGGTACCCTTTGAAAAGGTTACCCCAAAAGTTGTACAGTACGGTTAGCTTTTTTTGGTACCTTTGACAGTGGAAACGTATATCACGTATACCATATAAGTGTACCGACCCCTGTATGTTTTAAACAAGCCTGAAGGACTTAATTAGTTTCATGAGGTGTGTTTAATTAGGGTAAAGCTAAACTGTGCAGAGTTGTGGCCCTCCAGGAACTGGATTTAACACCAGTGGCTTAAACTGATTAACGTATTTTTTTCACATCACCTCATACTGCAGTTTCTCATCAAATCTTGACCAATCAAATGCACTCTAGTGTCTGACATGCCCCGCCCCCTTCAACACGCTTCTCATTTGCTTTTCATTTGATGCGCTTTATCTCAACAACTCTCACTGGCAGAGCTGTGATAAAACAAAACACTATTGGCTGTTATTTTAAAAAAGGGAGGAGCTACTGTATGTCTCACCCTCTCTTCATGTTTCAGTTGAATTTACATTAAATATTGAATAAGAAACTGCACATTTCAAAGCACTTAACGAAACATTTAAAGATTTTTTTAAACTATGGTTCTTGGTGATACATAAAATGCAAGTCAACCGCTAGTAAAACTTTATGAATCAAAACAAAAAGAACAAATAGGAGTGAACACAAACCTAAAGGGTAAGTTCACCCAAAATGAAAATGTTTCTTTCTTTCTTTTGTTGAACACAATGGAAGATATATTAAGAATGTTAGAAGAAAAACAGCCATTGACTTCAGATGTATTTTTTGTTCCTACATTGGATATCAATGGCTGCTTTTTCCCAACATTTTTTCAGAAAATCTTATTTTTTTAGTGTTCAACAGAGGAAAGCAAATCTAAAACATTTAGAACCACTTGACTAAGTAAATGGTGAAGAAGTGTGCATTTTTTTGGAAGTGTCAAAGTCCTCATGAAGTGAAACCACTGGTAATGTTACAACATTATAACTTTCTTTCCTATTAAAAACATATAGCAAAGCAAAACTGATGCGACTGTGCAGTCCTAAAATCTATACTGAATTAATTCTTACTCGAAAAAAAAATGACTTCTTATCCATTTTTTTTGTATTTATGTAGAAAGAAATAATCTCTTACAATTTAATTCTTTAATATTTCATATGTAAAGATGTTTGTGTGCTGCTGTACATCCCTGTGTGTGTAATAAGCAATGTCTACATGCATTGTGGACCCACTTATTAGGTACATATCACTAATCCACTCTTTGAATAATAACCTCAACTCAAGTCAGACCCAGTAAAGAGTCCAACCATGTATTTTTTGATCTCAACTGGACCTAAACTGAAATGGTATTGACGTGTTCATTGCCTGCAGCTATGCTGTCAGTAAGAAAAAAACCCTTCTGCCATGATGACTGATTAGGCCACTGCTCCAGTACTTTCATTTATTTATTTATTTGTTTATGTATTATTGCTTTATATTATTGCTTGCCTGATAGATATCATGTGTTTCTGGGTCTGGCTTTGATTTGTGGGGGGTTTTAACACACAGGGCTCTATTTTAATGATCTAAGCCGCAGATGTGAAACTCAGTTCCTAGAGGGTTGCAGCTCTGCACAGTTTAGTTCCAACCCAAATCAAACACACCTGATGAAACTAATTGAGCCCTTCAGGCTGGTTTGAAATCTACAGGTGTGTTGAAGCAGGGCTGGAACAAAGGAGTTTGACACCGTTGATCAAAGCGCATGCTCTAAAGCACACTGCGCAGGTGCACTTAGGGTCTGTCTGAATACACTTTTGCTATATTAAGGACAGTCAGTGTACTCAGTGCATAGTCAAAAAAAGTGTCCTTGTTGTCGTAATGAGTTATGGGTGTGTTTTAGGTGTAACACACTTTAAACCAATCAGAGTCTCATCTCTCATTCTTTAAAAACAAGTTCTCTCTTTTCTCTCTTTACATGGCAGACTTTGGTGCGAGGTTAAGGCAAGCAGATGATCTACAGAATGACCCGTGTTCCACTCCAGTCCCCTGTGGTGAAAAAGGCATGAGATGAGGAAGCATTTTTTGTATTTATGTAGACAGAAATAATCTTTTACGAATTAATTATTAATTAACACCTCAGCAGGGTGTTTTCACACCTCTAGTTTGAAAAAAGTCAGGAAAGTAGGTGAGTCCAGCTTTGTTTAGGTGGGAGTGTCGGGGGAGGGAAAGAGAGAAGGTTTTGCATAAAAATGGGAGTTTCCGTTTAGGCATGCGCTGATTTTTCACAGATTGTTCCTTGTTCCTTTCAAACGTATTTCTGTCACATGCATTGTTATCCACAGGTGAGTCCAGCTACGCTCTCATAGCAGGGAAACAAAAACAAAACCTTCCCTGCAGCACATTTATAAATGCAACACTGACGACCCATGTCTCCAAACAATTCTTCTTCCAATTGTTTTGGCAACCCAACGTGGCGTCTTTCTGCCGTCTGAACACTGTAACAGGTAAACAGTCTTCGAGCTATCATGCATATTAATGAAGTTGCACATCATTCACAATAGAGCACGCTGATTGGTTTGAACCAAGTCTTTCTCATGAATTAATTCGGCACATTCAAAGAGGTCACGTTATACTCGCCAGTACAGACATGCTGGATTACACGCAAGGATCTAATCACCGTGACGCAACTTCAAAAATTCGTTTTAAACCGGAAGAACGAATTTGCTCGGAATAACGCAAAAACAACCAATTTTCACTTTTTAAAAAAAAAAAAAATACACTTAAAGTCAGAATTATTAGCCCCTTACATTTCTAAACACAATAGTTTTAATAACTCATTTCTAAAGACTGATTTCTTTTATCTTTGCCATGATGACAGTAAATAATATTTGACTAGATATTTTCAGGACACTTCTATACAGCTTAAAGTGACATTTAAAGGCTTAACTAGGTTAATTAAGTTAACTAGTGTTATGAAGCGGACAGGAGACAGAGGTAAGGAAACGTTAGGGTGTTTATTAAATGACAACAAGGAGCACATGAAGGATAGCCAGGAGGATCAGGAATGATGTTGGGGTCTTTTCCTCCGTGGCTGGGTAACAGGAATACACGAGGATGGACAGCACACACCAGATACAGCTGACAGAGGATGACACAGACTTGGAAGGACTGGAAGACAGGACGATTCGGGAGGACCAGGAAGACTAGGAGGAATACAAAGAGAACAGGTAAGTAAATCGTTTGTTTTAGCTGAGGATGACTACGCTGAGTGGTCGCTCAGTTGTCCGCTTTCGTCGAGACGAGCCCGGACAATGAGCGACTGGAGTGCTGTGCTTTTATCTGGTGCTCGTGAATGTGATGCAGCTGTGTGCTCATTAGAAGTCAGGTGATGGTGATCTTCGTGAGTGGGGGTCGTGAGAGCCTGACCAATCCATGACAGTACCCCCCCTCCCCAGGGCCCGCTCCTGAGGGCCGACACCTCCGACGCCGTGGTGGTCTCCCTCTGCCTCTAGGCGCTGGGAACTCAGGGTGGCTCTCATGAAACTCCACCATGAGACTAGGATCGAGAATATCAGCTCTGGGAACCCATGTCCTTTCTTCGGGGCCGTACCCTTCCCAGTCCACCAGGTACTCCAACTGGCCACCACGACGTCGGGAACGCAAGATCTCCTTCACTGCGTATACGGCTCCTTCTTCTAGGAGCAGTGGAGGAGGGGGGTTCCTCTTCGTGGTCAGGCTCTGTGGAGGGAAGAACAGGATCGGGATAGGGTTTCAGGAGTGATACGTGGAATGTAGGGTGAATACGGTAGTGAGAGGGTAATTGTAGTTTGTAGGTGACGGGGTTAACCTGTTCCACGATGGTGAAGGGACCAACAAATCGGGGACTTAACTTGCGAGAGGGCAGTCGCATGCGTATGTCCCGGGTGGATAGCCACACCTTTTGTCCGGGTGTGTATCTGGGTTCTTCAGACCTTCTCCTATCGGCGGTTACCTTGCTTCGACGGACTGCCCTCTGCAGATGTTGATGAGCCTCGTCCCAGACTCTCTCGCTCTCCCGGAACCAGTGATCCACTGCGGGGACATCAGATGGTTCGCCATCCCAGGGAAAGAGCGGTGGTTGGAAGCCCAGGACGCACTGGAATGGCGTGAGTCCGGTGGAGGGTTGCCGCAGTGAATTTTGGGCATATTCTGCCCAGCCCAAATACTGGCTCCAGGAGTTCTGGTGACCACTGCAGAAGGTCCTCAGGAACCGTCCCACCTCCTGAATCTTCCTCTCTGTCTGCCCGTTGGTTTGGGGATGATATCCAGAAGAGAGGCTGACGGCCACACCTAGGAGCTTGAAGAAGGCTTTCCATAGACGTGAGATGAACTGTGGACCTCTGTCCGACACAATATCTTCTGGAATACCAAATGACCTGAAGACTTGATTAAAGATATTGTCGGCAGTTTCAAAGGCTGTGGGAAGACCTTTCAGAGGGATTAGTTTGACAAACTTTGAGAATCTATCTACTATGACTAGAATACAGGTATTACCTTCTGACGAAGGGAGGTCAGTGATAAAGTCCACTCCTAGGTGTGACCAGGGACGGTTCGGAATCGGCAAGGGATGGAGCTTTCCAGCGGGTAGATGACGTGGGCTCTTGGATTGGGCACAGTCCTTACAGCCCTGAACATATTGCCTCACATCCCTTGCCATGTTTGGCCACCAGAATCGTTGGGATACTAGCGAGAGAGTATTGTTGATCCCTGGATGTCCAGTGCCTAGCGAGGTATGTAAGGAGTGGATCAGATTTACCCGGTGTTCAGGTGGTATGAACTGCCGATGAGGAGGGCATCCCGGCGGAGCAGGGGCTTCCGGAGTGGCAACGACTGGAGGAGCGTTCCAGGTGATCGGACAAATGGAGATGTGTTCGGGAAGAATCTTCGTTGGGAGTTCTTCATGATCGTGATGCTCGTGTAAACGAGAGAGAGCGTCTGCTCTTAGATTCTTGGGTCCTGGACGATAGGAAATGGAGAAATCAAAACGTGAGAAGAAAAGTGACCATCTGGCTTGACGTGGACATAGTCTCTTGGCCTCTTTGATGTATTGGAGGTTTTTGTGATCTGTGATCACCTGGAACGGATGTTTGGCTCCCTCCAACCAGTGACGCCACTCCTCCAAGGCTAGCTTGATTGCTAGAAGCTCCCTGTCTCCTATGCTGTAATTCTGCTCCGCCGGGCTCAACTTCCGAGAGAAATAGGCACAGGGATGCAGTCGGGGCGGTGTATCATGATGTTGAGATAATACTGCCCCGACGCCGGTGGTGGATGCGTCCACTTCCACCACGAAAGGAAGATTTGGGTCAGGATGAGTCAGGAGTGGGGCCCTTGTGAACTCCTTCTTAAGAAGGCGGAAGGCTGCGGCTGCTTCTTTGGTCCACTCCAGTCCTTTGGGTTTACCCTTGAGGAGATTAGTGAGAGGTGATGTAATCCTGCTGTAGTCCTTGATAAACCGTCTATAAAAGTTAGCAAACCCAAGAAACCTCTGGAGCTCCTTAATGGAAGTGGGTTCTGACCAGGATAGAACAGCCTCAATTTTCTTCCCATCCATACGTATACCGGTTTGGTCAATGATGTATCCCAAGAAATGAATCGACTTCTGGTGGAATGAGCATTTCTCCGCTTTGAGGTAGAGGTGATGTTCTCTCAATGTGTGTAGGACCTCCGCAACGTGTTGGCGATGTTCGGCCTCACTCCGGGAGTAAATGAGGATGTCATCTATGTACACTATTACACAGTGGTGAAGAAACTCCCGGAGGACTTCATGAATGAAGTTTTGGAATACGGAGGGGGCGTTGACCAGACCGTAAGGCATGACCTCATATTCATAGTGGCCAGTAGGGGTCACGAATGCTGTCTTCCATTGGTCCCCCTCACGTATTCTTATCAGATTATACGCGCTGCGGAGGTCCAATTTAGTGAAGACTTTAGCTTCTCGGAGCTGTTCCAAAGCGGCTGGTACCAGAGGAAGGGGATATCGGTATTTTACTGTACCGTTATTTAGGACCCTGTAGTCGATGCATGGACGCAGCCCTCCGTCCTTCTTGGCCACAAAGAAGAAGCTTGAGGCGGCTGGTGATTTTGAGTGACGTATGTACCCCTGACTCAGAGCCTCCCTTATGTAATCTTCCATTGCCTGATTCTCTGGAAGCGAGAGCGGGTAGATCCTACCTCTTGGCAACTGGGCATCTGGAACTAGGTCGATTGCGCAGTCCCATGGCCGATGCGGCGGTAGCTGGGAAGCTCTCTTGGGGCAGAAGACATCATGAAAGGAGCTGTACTCCTTAGGAATGTGGATAGACTGCTTCTCAGGAGGGCTCTCGACCGATGTTGCAAACAAAGAAATGGGGTTCCGACCTTGAAGAGGGAGATTTGGAAAACAGGCAGGTGTACATCCAGATCCCCATTTTTTTATCTCTCCTGTGCCCCAAGAGATGATGGGATCGTGCTTCACCAGCCACGGGCGCCCTAGAATGATGTCCATATTTGCACCCTCCAGAACCAGAAATTGAATCCTCTCTTGATGTAACAACCCCACTTGAAGAAGGATGTCTTCGCATTGTCGATGGATACGGGTCGAAGATCGAGTGCACTGGGTTATCGGTTGTATCTGGTATATATGCGAGGACGCCTCAGTACGGAGGTGGAGTTGACGACAGAGGGATTGGGAGATGAAGTTCCCTGCTGACCCGGAGTCGATGAGGGCTGTGACAAGGAGAGAAATAGAGGCAGTAGTTATTTGTACGGTGGTAGTAAGTGGTTTACATTGTTCAATATTCGTACTGAATACACTCACTGAAGTCCGAATGGGACGAAGGGGACACTCCATACGGGTGTGTCCACTGACACCGCAGTATAGACACAGACCCCGGGTCAGCCTCCTCTGTCGTTCCGCTGATGTCAGTCTTCCAGACTCTATTATCATGGGTTCTGGTTCTGGAGAGGCTGTTGACTCAGGCGATTGGAGGAGTGCAGACGAGGGGGTGATGGTGTCCTGTTGATAGGAACGGAGACGATCGGAACATCGGAGAGAATGTTGGATGAATCTCTCCAGACCCATAGTATCATCTAATGTGGCCAGCTGGATTCGGAGAGTGGGTTCCAAGCCGAGCCGGTACGTGGTCAACAACGATCTCTCATTCCATCCACTTGCAGCTGCTAGAGTGCGAAACCGGAGAGCATATTCCTGTGTAGATAGAGTACCTTGCTTTAGATGATACAGCTGCTCTCCAGCGGCTACTTCCCCATCAGAACGTCCAAACACCTCTTTGAAATACTCCGTGAAGGTAGTGATGGAATTCATGACCGGCCCGGCTTGGTTCCAGATCGTCTCAGCCCATTTAAGTGCAGGCCCAGAGAGTAGTGATACGATGTAGGCGATCTTTGACTTATCTGTGGGATATAGAGAAGGTTGCATTTCGAATATGAGGGAACATTGTAACAGAAAACCATTGCACTTCCCCGCTCCGCCTGAGTAGGGCGCTGGTCGGGCCATGGGACTGGAAGGAAGGGCCGAAGAAGAAACTGTGGAGGCGGAAGTGCTCGGTGCTGGTGGTGCGTTGGAAAGTGGAGCTGGTGGCTGTAGAATCCGCTTCAACTGGTCCACCAGCTCTTGAAAGTGATCGGGGGTGCTCATGTTGTCGTCGTTATTGGTCCGGGCTTCTGTTATGAAGCGGACAGGAGACAGAGGTAAGGAAACGTTAGGGTGTTTATTAAATGACAACAAGGAGCACATGAAGGATAGCCAGGAGGATCAGGAATGATGTTGGGGTCTTTTCCTCCGTGGCTGGGTAACAGGAATACACGAGGATGGACAGCACACACCAGATACAGCTGACAGAGGATGACACAGACTTGGAAGGACTGGAAGACAGGACGATTCGGGAGGACCAGGAAGACTAGGAGGAATACAAAGAGAACAGGTAAGTAAATCGTTTGTTTTAGCTGAGGATGACTACGCTGAGTGGTCGCTCAGTTGTCCGCTTTCGTCGAGACGAGCCCGGACAATGAGCGACTGGAGTGCTGTGCTTTTATCTGGTGCTCGTGAATGTGATGCAGCTGTGTGCTCATTAGAAGTCAGGTGATGGTGATCTTCGTGAGTGGGGGTCGTGAGAGCCTGACCAATCCATGACAACTAGGCAGGTTAGGTTAATTCGGCATGTTACTGTATAATGATGGTTTGTTCTGTAGACTATCGAAAAAATATAGCTTGAAGGGGCTAATAATTTTGACGATAAAATTGTGTTTAACAAATTAAAAACTGCTTTTATTCTAGCCAAAATAAAACAAATAAGACTTTCTCCAGAAGTGCAAATTTCCCTGCTCTGCTAAACATCATTTAGGAAATACAAAAAAAAATAAAATGCAAAGGGAGGCTAATAATTCTGACTTCAACTGTATGTGTCCTAATAGTGTTTTTAGCAGCGGGGGAGACATATATGACTGTCAACATCTCAAAAAATGTGTTTTGGTGTTTCCTTTAATAAACTGCATGAGGATCCTCATCCTTTCCCCTCCGTTGTTCCGACCCGTACGTGACATCAGGAACCTCTGGGATTAATTTGATTTTGCCCTGCACATGCATTTTTTATGTTATTGACATTTTACTTCCCATTAAAGACCAATGTTTAAGCTATAAATTATCTTTAGCATTTTACCAAAGAAAGAAAATCAGCTACAGTTGAAGTCTGAATTATGCAACACAGGCTCATTCTAAAAACATAGTCCCGCGGACGTTTCTGGAGACCACGAAATACGTCCCGGGAGGTACGTATTTTTGCAGTTTTTGTTTTCGCGAAATCCGCGAGAGGCCGCTGTGTGTGCTTTTTCACTTCTCAAATGTCTTTCGCGAGTGCCGTTAGCACCCGCACTGTTCCCGCGTAAACCCACCAGAGGCCGTTGTTGAACGACGGTCTGTCCGACTGGCTGAATGATTGACTGGGCGACCGGCCGTCCCACCCTCCTCCTTCCCTTAGCCCAACCAATTTTACCGATTGACCTGCCCGCCCGCCCGCTTACTACCCTAAACCCAAGCTACAATTTACAAAATGCCATCCACAAATAGAAAAGCCCTCGTCTGATTTTTTTACCACGTTTTCAGATTTTACCACATTCTCACCCTGTTATGAACTTGTTCATTTTTGTGTCTTGGATTCTGTTTTTATCTTACCTGATTTCTGGAACCGCTCTTCACCGGACTCTAACCCGGTCGTCGTCGTGGTCAGCTCCTCTCTGCGTCTCAAGTCCGCTGATGTACAGGACGAGCTAACCGGACAAACTGGTTGCGGTGGGAAAGCCCTCCACACGAAGGTAAGCGGTCAGCCAGTAAGCGCTAAAAGGAACGGCGTCATACCGCCCCGCAGCGTTCGCTTAAAAAATTAAATGCAGCCATATGTACCTCCGGCTACATATTTCGCGGTCTCCAGAAACATCCGCAGGACTACGTTTTCAGAATGAGCCTGAAAAAAATCTAAATAAATAAGAGATTCATTTGTTGCTCTTTAATCAGAATGTGTAAGTTATACAGTGAAGAAACGGCTAATGAGATTTGAAAGCTTGATGATTTGATATCTATTTCATTAGCTTTTATTTTTGATTAGCTGAACTGTTTGCTAATGTATACTATTTAATTTTTCTTTTGTAAAATATTATAATAATAAAACATATTACTGGCCATTTAACTGTTTATTTATAAGGAAACAGCTCCAAATGAACATATTTAGTAATTTATGGATTTTTTAAAGGGTGGGGGGATGGGGGGAGTGTCGGGGGAATCCCTTATTATGGTTGGCATATCCCTTATTTTCACATCCCAATGTTGACAGGTATGGCCTGGGTTGGAATTATTAGCCCTCCTGTATATATTTTCCCAATTTCTATTTAATAGAAAGAAGATTTTGTTCAACACATTTCTAAACATAATAGTTTTAACAACTCATTTCTAATAACTGATTTCTTTAGTCTTTGCCATGATGACAGTAAATAATATTTTACTAGATATTTTTCCAGCCAGTCAGTGACATTTAAAGGCTTAACTAGGTTAATTAGGCGAGTTAGGGTAATTAGGCACTGCTTTAAACTGCTTTTATTCTAGCCAAAATTAAACAAATAAGACTTTCTTCAGAAGAAAAAAATATTATCTAAATTACTTATAAATAAACTTTCATTCCTTTAACACATCTTACAAATACTTTTAAATGGTGGAAATTCTTCACCTTGGACAGAGCCTTCCAGTTCATTCCAGCACTGCCGATGTAAATGTGCTTCCTGTCCACGACCCAAAAGGAGGAAAGCAGTCGTCCTCTGGTGAGGGCCGTCATGTTGACATAGCGGACTTCGGCATCTGGGAGAGACAGACAGCCATGTGAGCAGTAGTTTGGGGAGCTGATCAGCACTCAACCTTGACGAGAGATCTGCCTGTCATTCAACTCTGGCATAGACAACATTACACATTCGTGATGTTTTGACCTTGCGCAGAGCCTTGTGGGACTGAAGCAGGGCAAAGCCCAAGGAGCTATGCCAAATTATGACAGATGGAGGTGTGTCTGTGCGATCCTACTGCGATTGCTTTAGGAGAACATGCATTAGTAATTCAGCAGACATAAATCAGTGCATCACTATACAGTGGTGGGTATTGAACATGTCACCATTTTTCTCAGTAATCATATTTCTGATTTCTCATAAGGTGCTGCTGACTTGAAAATTTCACCGAATGTTGGTAACAACCAAAGAATCCATATATGCAAAGAAAACAAGACTAATTAGCTTACAAATGAAGTTATGTGTAATAAAGTGAAATGACACAGGAAAAAAGTATTGAAAACATGGAGAAAGGGAAGTGTAGTAAGGCAGTGAAAGCCCAGACAGCAGCGGAAATCTCTCAGTTGTTCTTCAGCAACCCTCTACCCTTCGCCATTGTAAATGAAAATTAGCTACTTCAGTTCAACATCTACATTAGCAGGATGATAAAGATGAAACCAGGGTGGACATTTCAGCAAGACTAAGATCTAAAACACAGCCAAGCAAACTCTAAAATGCTTTCAGAGAAAGAAAATAAAGCTGCAGAATGGCCTAGCCAATCACCTGACTTGAATCCAATAAAAAATATTTTAAAAAAGCTCAGATTTGATTGACAAGACCCACAGAACCATCAAAATTCGTATACTCTGTTGATGTCTGTGAAAAAAAACACACCTGAGCAATGTATCTCAATCTCAATCTCCATCTTTAAGTTGCCATCACCAATAAAGCCTTTTAAATAAAAGTATTTAATGCATTTCAGTTGTTCAGTACTTTCTTCTTGTGTCATTCCACAGTTATTACATATAAATAATGTTTCTGATTTGTTTTGTTTTAATTTTATGTTTGTATTATATTGTTTTTACCAAAATCTGGTTCATTCCATGTCAACTGCTCCTTTAGAAATTTTGTTCCCAGGAAAAAAATACTTATTTCCTTCACTGTATTTACTATAGATATAGGAGTTCACTCACAGCGCTCAGACATGCTCTTCAGCTCAGTGGAGTTGGGTTGGTCACTGACAACCTTTAATTTGACACCTCGAGACTTCAGGCTTAACAATCTCTGAAACAAATACTGACCCTAAGAACAGAAAGACATTTTTATTAGTAGTAGTATACCATTCATAAAACTGAAAACATTTTTACATGTAGAATTGATCAGTGCATAATTATAGATAAAATGATACCCACAATAGAGCCAAACCATGGTGGTTATTACTCAAAATAAGTTAAATAATAAAACTGAACCTACACTCTCAGAAATAAAGGTGTCACTGGGGTGTAGTACCTTCAAATTTTAAGAGGACGACTTTTGTACTTTTTAGGTACTAATATGTACCCTTAAGGTATTAATATGGACCTTTTAGGTACAAATTTGTACCTTTTGAAAAGGTACCACCCTAGTGAAAGCTTGCGTACCTTTATTTCTGAGAGTGTATTATAATCAATGCTTAAGTATGACTTTTAAATGAATTAAAATATTGGTATAAAAACATTTCTAATATGGGCTAATGACTCATGTGGTGTGTGCATACATTCTAATTCTGATTATGAACTGACCAAATGTAAAATGGTGAGGGTAAAAATGCAATGTTTGATGAATTTATTTCTTTACTTTTTAATTAATTTGCATTCTCTCAGTTATATATTTTGTCTCCTTTTTAGTGTTCTTTTGTAAAATTGACAATTTATCAGACAATTTTTGAATTTGAAAAGATTACGCAACTTCTTTTGCTCATCTCACATATTTCACACATTAAAAAAAGTTCTGTGGTGAATACAAAGCTCCTTAGGTGAATGCAGAATTTTTGCATGTGAAATACCAAAGATGGGGTTGAATATGTAAGATATTCAGTATTAATCACTTTTTATTACCAATGCGTGACTTCCAGGACTCTAGGATAGAGCCTGTGGACTGAATTTTATGTTTCGGGGATGTTTCTTCCACTAAATCAAGAGGATCTGACTTTTATGTGCACTCAGAGAACCTCCCTTTTGTTCTTTGAGCATACAATAACAAGGGTTTCTGAGATTCATTTGAAGTATAGTTTCTTGAATACCTTTGTTAGATCCAAATCTTTAGCAACTCTTTTTTCATACTCTACAGTTGAATTTAATATCGGAGCATCCATATTAATTAATCTAAATTCTACTTACAGCTTTTCTCAGTGAGGCAAAACATATAACTATAGACCATTTCAATGTGGTCATGTCATTGACCCATGAACATTTCCTGCTTGTTATCATTGTTATTGTTGTTCATAACTGTAACAAGAGGCAATTCAATCATAACTTAATGTTAAAACAGCTATTTTGACACTATTTATAAATATGTGTCTCTTTTTGGATTCTCGGAAGCTATAGAAATTAAAAACGTAAAACAGGAAATACGTTGGGACCATTGTTTTTGTTAACATCCCTCAAAATAGTCTATACACTTATAATGCAGCATATCATTAACAAAAAAAACTAAACAAACATAACAGTATTTATAATCATAAAAAACTAATAAAACCTCATGACACAAGACTTTATGCATGCAGTTCTGACATTTTAAATGCGAAGACTCCATTGTTTGTTACGACAACCTGTTTTGGTCTTTGACATGACAACTTGACATTACCAAGACAAAAAAACTTGTCATACATCTGTCATAAACATGATTGTCATGAAGCCATTAAAATATCTCATAAATTTTATAACATCATTATTAATATATTCAGTTGAAGTCAGAATTATTAGCCCCACTTTGAATTTTTTTTTAAACATTTCCCAAATTATGCATAACAGAGTAAGGACATTTTCACAGTATGTCTGATAATATTTTTTCTTCTATAGAAAGTCTTAATTGTTTTATTTCGGCAAGAATTAATGCAGCTTTAAATCTTTAAAAATAATTCAGGGGGGCCAATAATTCTGACTCCAACTGTTAATTTCTTTTCACACTTAGCTTGTGGTACAAGCTAAACGTGTCATTAAAAATGTCATTAAGTATTAATGATGATGCTAAAAATGATTTGACATGTCATGACACTTTTATGAGACATTTTAATGACAAATACAGTTTGTTCCACTAAAAATATGATCAGAAAAATATTCATTACTGCTTTATGACAATCATGTTTATGACAGATTTATGACAAGTTATGTTGGTTATGTCAAGTTGTCATGGCAAAGACCAAAACAGGTTGTGATTGTATTTGTTTATGTCAAGTTGTTATAACAAACAATGTCATCTTTGCATTTAAAATGTCATAACTGAGTAAATATATACCCAATAACAGTTGCTATAAGCATGCATAAAATCTCACGCACGTGTCATGGGCCGCACGGTGGCTCAGTGGATAGCACTGTCACCTCACATCAAGAATGTCGCTCGTTCGAGTACCGGCTTGGCCAATTGGCATTTCTGTGTGGAGTTTGCATGTTCTCCCTGTGTTCGGTTTCCTCCGGGTGCTCCGGTTTTCCCCAACAGTCCAAAGACATGCGCTAAACATAAATTGAATAAACTAAATTGGCCGTAGTGTACTGTATGAGTGTGTGTGAATGTGAGAGTGTACAAGTGTTTCCCAGTACTAGGCTGCCCAGTCCTAAGGGCATCCGCTGCGTAAAACATAGGCTGGAATAGTTGGCGGTTCATTCCATTGTGGTGACCCCTGATAAATATGAGGCGAAGACGAAGGAAAATGAATGTATGAATGAATGGCTTAAAGGTTTTATGACAGTCTTATGAACAACCCCTCACGTAAAGTCTTCCCAAAAAACATTTGCCTATCAGCTGTTATTGAGTACACACAGGCAAACTTACCTGATAGGAAGTGTACACCCGTGCCCCCTGATCAGTAGAGGTCAGAGCCCAGTATGGAGACACTATCTCAACTGACAGTTTGGCTTGGTCCAAAAGGTGGTTGAGACCCACAGTGAGCGGGAGATGAGACGAACTATTGAACGACAGCTCTCCTGGGATGTTCTCCACAAGGACAATGCTAAAAGCACATTGACATAACAGATGCATTTATTCATAGATTCATGCACAGCACATGTAATCAAAATACACTGTAAAAAGGCTGGGTTCCACACAATAAATTAGTGTAGTGGCAACATGAATGAATTAAGTCAACCTATTAGTTTACACGTTGATTGAACATGAAACAATTAAAGGTGCAGTATGTAAGTTTGACACCAAGTGGTTAAACTTGGTATTGCACTTCTGGTTCAAAACACACGCAAGTACAAGTTGCCAGATTGACGACATCAACAGGCTGATTTAAGTCAAGTTCTAAATAAAACCAACGACACGCAATAGAAGGAATATTTTCCATATTAAAATGAGCTTTTGTTTGAAACACCTGAAATTTATATTTTAGAAAGGGTTTCTATTTCTTGCCGTTGAACAACATAAAACTGAATAAAGCACATGAGGTGTACCTGAGGTGATCATTGTCAGTGTTAAATTCTAATAATGTGAGTTTGAATGTCATTATACATGACATTTATTGCCATACTACTGAAAGCAGCAGCAGATTGTTCACATCAGATCTTGAAAATAAAACCGTTAAAATTGATAATTAAAGCGTTAAAATTAAACTAAAATTGAATTTTAGAACTGTGATTCAGTGCAAACCAACACATATCAGTGATTCAGCAACTACATTTAATAATGTTGAAGAGGTTTAATAAGTATTTAGATTATACACCTTACCATTTTGTTGGAGTGCAGTGAGTGCACTATTCTGTGCTTCTGAATGGCTGTATTTAAATGCTTCTGTCTTTTTTCCTCTGGTGCAAAAAGCCAAATTGCTTATCATTGCAAATCTCATCACATAGCGTGTTACTAGGACTTGCTCACCTAATGTTTAAGTTCATAATATTTATATTATTTGCTAATTAATAACCTCACGTGGAACTCTGAATCTGCGTCTCCTTTCAGAATCTGCCACAGTCCACCGGAGGTCGCATTTCAGTCACAGATAGTTTGCGAGCCTTCCTGACTGAATGTATGAAATCAGTCATTTTTCACCAAGGCATGCCGGGGTGCTGAAATATAATTGGCTAAAGTGCAAGTGGGAGGGTTAAATGACCAAAACAATGACACATTTCGGGACATAACGCACATTTCAGCAGAATATCTGACTTCAGCATTGTTTTTCAGATAAACAAGAATGTTCCCTTAGTATGTTTCCTAAATATCTGCAAACATATTATGATATTTCTATGCTTTAGAAGAGTCAAAACCTTACATACAGGATCTTTAGGTTGCCCCAAATAAACATTAAGAATTGTGTTGTGTCAGCTCTTTTTAAATAAGTAGTTTGAACAAACAGCAAACATTGTTTGTATAGATTCTATTTGCTTTCTTTAAGCACATTCTTAATCCCATTGTGCATGTTTCACTGATGCACATTAATCTAAAAAACTATGGAGCAAGCAGTTAGATCTCAGAGGAATGAAGAATTACAATGATTTACTCATTTGCACCATGTTAAAGTTACTAATCGAGCAGTCCCTCATGTCTTTCATAACCCATCTGACTTCTATTCTTCCACAAAAGATGAATTCTGGGCAGTTTTCTATGAAGCAGTATAGAAAATTAAAAAGGAATGAGGCTGTTCAGTTCCGATATGACATTAAATAAAGTATCATAAATCATATTAATATCTTAATGACTCATGAACATTTCTTTCAGCGTTCTGTTCCTCACACAAAGCTGTGGCTGCGGGAAACTAAATCTTTTTAAAAAGTAGCCCTGTTATGTTTTTCAGATATTAGCTTTCATGCAGTTGTTTGTGAATAAAAGATCAAAAGATTAAAGTGCACAATAAATCGAGTTACTGTCTCCCAAAGAAACAATCAATTCTAAACCGCCTAAAATGAGTAGTCAGTAATTGCTGTCTTCATGCACTAAAAGCCTATGGTCATTACTGGCTGTCTACAAATGACTAGTTTGACCCTTAAACACTGTAGCGACATGTCGAGACAGTTTTCTGCACTGCAAAAAGCAAATCCACTCTGCCAATCATGATCTGAGGTTTGACATGGGTTTGAATGAATATGACACAACTGGCACCATTGGTTTTGTTCGTATCACAGTTTTCTGTCTCTAGAGTTTAGATTCTGACCCTGAATGCACTATTTTTAAAGAGCTGCAATGTATTCAATTTCAATTTATTTATACTGCAGAGCAAAACTAAACGGCAATGACTCTCATTTAAGCTTTAATCGTTTAGGGACATACATGCGTTACCTTTCGCAAGGCAGTCAACCATCGGGTCTAATCCATTCTTGTGTTTCAAAGTAAGAATATAGCTGCAAGCAGCAATTATCGGGGCCAAGCAGCCCAGCAGCCACATCATAAACAAGCACGGCAACAATCTACAGAGCAACTGGAAAATTCTATTACTTTTTGGCATGGTCTGAGCTGAATTTGGTTGAAATTGGGCTAACGATCTATGGAAAGTTCAAAACATCAGATTTTCCAACCAATTCAAGATGGTGGACAGGGAGTTGTGTCAATTAGGGAATAAATTATATCAATGTTGTCAGTATGATCCAAGGAATCTAACCAGACCAGTCTAATGACAATAGACAAAACTATTCAAAAGTCATTCGATAAATTTTGTATGATCTCTATTGATAAAATTTAATTGTTTGTCAATTTTACCCAGGAGGCAAACTGACGTAGTTTGGTCAATGTCAGGTCTAGATCACACACACACATTAAGTTTGGTTTCAATACTTCAAACCATTGCAGTGATTTAGCCTGTAATGTCATCTGGCAGCATTACATCAAGTTTGTGCATGTGCTAAATGACAACAGTTTTGTCTATCGATGTGAATTTCATAACTTTTGATCTACATGGTCTGAAGATGATCCAAATCAAATTTGGTGAAGATTTGACCAACGGTCTAGGAGGAGTTAAAAAAAGAGCTAGGCAAAATTAAACACCATTGACCAATGTGCAGTACAAAGTAAATAAACATTAACAGAATTAAGACATACTTACTAACAGAAGCAGCACAACATTATAAATCATGACAATAAGCCAAGACTAAATAAATAGGATTTTAACCTTGATTTAAAAAATGGATAATGCCAGGACCATTCTGATTTCCAAAGATAGACATCTTAAAAAATCTATAATGAATGCTTTCATCACTCCAAGATTTTAGTCTACTTCCAAGAAGCACCAAGAGCTTTCCCAGGAGGCATAGGACATCAAAATAATGTCAGATTTACATTGTACCCCAACGTCGTGGGATGTTGCAGTTTGTTTGGAAATGAAAATCAGGTTGATGTCAGAACCCAACGTCAGGCTGACGTCAATACCCAACATCAGGCTGACGTCAATGTCTAACACCAGACAAATGTTGCACTTTGGTTACTTTCCAACGCAACCTAAAATCAATCAAATATCAATATCTCATGATGTCTATGACTATGATGTCTATCTATTTTGGTTGCCATACCTGACGAATAAAGGTCAGTATTTGACATCAAGATGACATTGGTTTAAGATGTTGGCTTGATGTTGAATTTTGGCCACTTTACAACACAATCTAAAATCAACCAAATCAACATCGTTTCACGTCGTTATTGGACATCAAAATAACCCTAACCCTAAATCTAACCTAATATTAACATCTTATGATGTTGTGTGTCTGCTGGATTACATTGGTAGACCTAAGAATATTTGAAGGCTGATGCTTTTTCAACATATCACGGAGATGTGAAGGTGCTAAACCATTTAAAGTCTTAACTAATTAAAGAATTTTAAAATGAATCCAGTGTCAGACAGGTGGCCAATGTAACGACTGAAGGACAGGGGTAATATGCTCACGCTTTCGAACTCCTGTCAGGCCTCTGGCAGCTGCATTTTGACCCATCTGTAGATGATTTAAGGAAGACTGGCTATTCCCTAAATAAAGAAAGCTGCAATAGTCCAGCCTTGAGGTGATAAAAGCATGGATTACTCTTTTTTTAACTTAGCAAAAGAGAGATAGGACTTAATTTTCACTAGGATTCGCAACTGATAGAACGTCTATTTTACATCTTGGTTGACTTGCCTATTAAACTTTCTAACAACACTCTCCAAAAAACACAGGCAGATTGTTTTTGCATATGGTGTAGCACAAGATGCCAAAGAACCAATATTTGGGTTGTACTGTGTGTATTTGGTGGACATCACAATCACACCACACACCATAATGTTACGCTCTCATTTACACTGTAAACATGTTGCTGCCTTCATTTTTTTTAGTTGAATCAAATTTGCTTTTCTAGTCATCTGAACTTATATAAATCAAACTGACTAAAAATATTAAGTTTAACTTTCCATAACATAATAAATGTAGTTGAAACCAGATTTACTTATTAAAATAAATTAAAGTAGCACATTTGAAAACAGCCAAAAGACTGAACAACGTACATACTGTAAGACAAAGTAATATTTAAAAAATAAAAATACAGAAATAATGAGAAAAACAGAGAAATGAAATCAAGAGAAATAAGAGATGTTTATGTGTTTACAAACAAAGCAAAATTATTCAATTCAATTCACCTTTGTTTGTATAGCGCTTATACAATGTAGATTGTGTCAAAGCAGCTTCATATGCTTCAAAATTATTAGCATAATATTACTTGCCCAAACTGAACAGGCACGCTTTTAAATGTTTAGGGACATCCATGCTTTACAATCCAAGAGGCAGTCAATCACCGGGTATAATCCCTTCTTTTGTTTCAAAGTAAGATTACACTATCTGACAAAAGTCTTGTCGTCAATCCCAGTTGGAAGAGAAAACAAATAATAACTTGACTTCTAGGTGATCATTAGGAAAAGTGGCAGAAGGTAGATTTTTCTGATGAATCATCATCACAAATATTGCAGAAGACCTATTGGAACCCGCACAGACTCAAGATTCTCACAGAAATCAGTCAAGTTTGGTGAAGGAAAAATCATGGTTTGGAGTTACATTCAGTATGAGGGTGTACGAGAGATCTACAGAGTGGATCATCAAGAACCTAAGGTATCAAGACATTTGTGCTGCCCATTACATTACAAACCACAGGAGAGGGCAAATTCTTCAGCAGGATAGCGCTCCTTCACATACTTCAACCTCCACATCAAAGTTCTTGAAAGCAAAGAAGGTCAAGGTGCTCCAGGATTGGCCAACCCAGTCACCATAATAAACATTATTGAGCATGTCTGGGGTAAGATGAAGGAGGAGGCGCTGAAGATGAATTAAAAGAATCTTGATGAACTCTGGGAGTCCTGCAAGAACGCTTTCTTTGCCATTCCAGATGACTTTATTAATAAGTTATTTGAGTCATTGCAGAGATGTATACAGTAGATGCAGTAGTCAAAGCTCATGGGAGTCAAACACAATATTAATAATTTTTCCACTTCACCATGACTTTATATTCTATACTGGACATTATTTCTGTAAAGTGACAAGACTTTTGTGTGGGCAAAGTCAGAACTTACTATCCTAATTAAATAATTAAAAGACATGATCATATTTTATTTTGGTAAAATAAGCATAATCTAGAGGCCTTTGCCTTTCATGTTAGCCACTTCTGATACCAATTGATCAACTAGACGTCAAGTTATTATTTGTTGTTCCTAAAACTTGGATAAGCGACAAGACTTTTGTCAGGTAGTGTATATGAGTGTCATCAGCGTAACAATGATAGTTTATGCCAGTGTTTCTCAACTGGTGGTGAAGTGTGTGGTCAAAAATTTTGTAACTTATTTTACTTATACTGTACTTTTATTTTGAAACGCGCATGCAACAACCGTATCATTTGACGTGAAATTTCATTTAGTTATCGCAACAAATATGTGGAAGCGCAAGTTCGACCCCGAATATGTAAAGTATGGATTTACATATATTGACGACAAAAAAGGCTTGAAACCTCAGTGTGTCATATGTAGTGAGGTGCTCTCACAAGAAAACATGAAACTTTCTAAATTAAAACGACATTTAGAAACCAAACATCCCGGTTGCAAGGACAAACCCGTAGACTATTTTTAAAGATGACTCCAAGAGCTGAGGGCATCACAAAAGTACATACATTTTGTTAAATGACAGCAATAAAATATTGTTTATTTGTAAGTCTTGGTGATTTTCTTATGATTTATCTGTCACTACTTGTGTGTGTTAACAAATGAATACAAATTAATTATAATTCCTAAATTTATATTATAGTTCCTAAAAATTTGGGTTTGGGCTTGATGACCATGTAAAAATGTGGGACCCATGGCCAAACCAGAACCACTGGTTTATGCCACACTTCTCAAAAATAGATCCAAGGGGAAACATATACAGATAAAATAACATTGGCGCTAGATTAGAGCCTTGGGGTACCCCACAGGTCAAAAGTACAGAAGAAGAGTGAGATTTGTTAATGTTAATTGAAAAACAATGTATGATATTAGAAAATAAATTCAAACCTAATACATGAGATCTCAAAACCTAAATTTGGAAGCTTTAAAATAACATAATAATGACACTTTAAAGAGATAGTTCACCCTAAACTGAAACTTGTTTCATATCTTTATGGGCTTCTTTCCTTTGTTAAACACAAAAGAAGATATTTTGAAGCATGCAAAAAAATCTATAATCCACAGCATTTGTTTTTTTCCTACTATTGAAGTCAATGGTTACAGGTTTTCAGTTTTCTTCAAAATATCTTCTTTTGTGTTCAACAGAAGAAAGAAACTCAATAAGGTTTGGAACCACTTGAGGGGGAGTAAATGGTGAGTAAATTTACATTTTTGGGTGAACTATCTCTTTAAGCTCTACTTATTTAAGATGTTATAGTCTTGTTTTTGAACAACATGTATAACGTGAGCTATAATTATAGACTAAAACAATTTCCCAAACAAGATGACACATTGCCAAGATGCAATTAGCAAGCTCATGTAGTCTGAAGGTCAAAAACTCAAAGCTGAATATGTGCTGCTTACTTTTTTGTCTTTTTATCTACTGCACAGTACAGTGTGTACTGTAACAGATAACATCACCAGATGATGTGTGTGAACAACTACTACTTACCGGCAATTTCTGCTGCAGTTTTCCTCAGTGACACCATCCTCATCCTCTCCCCAAACGTCCACAGCCGAGAAAATCAGAGCCACCAGGACAGCAAAGCAGCAAACCAGTGCAAACACAGCAATACACTTCTGCTGGGACTGCATATACAGAGAAAGAAGGTCTATCAGTCACATCATTCGAACAACTTGGTCTAGACTTATTTGTTTTAATTATTAATACACGGTTTCTGATTTCAGATAGCGAGGGTTTCGATTTACTGGATGATTTACGGTATTCAAAAATCCACTTATCTACTCCTGAATCTTTTCTCCAGCTGTAATTTCGTTTTACGACTTCGAGAATGATTGAGATTGTCTGTCAAATTTCTATTCTCTGTTAGAGTTCTATTATACAGAAGGATGGCTGTTTTAAAAGAGCTTTCTCTGTATGCTTGGTGGGTTTTTCTAAGGTATTAAGGTAGATAAATCTGGTGTTGGAGAGTGCTCTCTCTCTATGCAGCATTCTCTCCAAACTGCTGCTGTAAACAAGCATCAGCATGAAACCCAGGAAAGTGTCTATAAATATTAATGTGGTCAATGGATAAAACGTGGTGCGCTGTAGGGTGGTTGTTCTCAGTGGTCGGGTCTTTGATAAGGTTGTGGGCAACATCAGAGAAAAGACAATATTAAATGCAAATGATGAATTATTTAATCATGCAAACAGTAGTTAGACTGTGAAGTGTAGCCTACATGGGTAATGAGGAATTACTGTTCAAATATTTGAGGTGAGCAATTTTTTTTTTAAATATTAAAAATGCTTTTAATTACACTTATTAAAAAGTACCAGAAAAGACGTTTGTGTTAAAATAATTAAATGTAATTATTTCTAACTATTCCTACATCAAAGAATCCTGAAGAAAATAAAAATGTACCACACTTTCCACAAAAAAGAAGAAAATCATCATTAGACAGAGTGTCCGTGGTCTCAAAAAGTATTAAAAGTTGATAAATCAATCTAGAGAAATTTAAGGCCTTTAAAAAGTATTAAAAAGTCTCAAATGCTATTTTGCAAGACATTCTTTTTTGATTATGGAATATATGGTTGTTCAGCCTGATCTCACGAGAAAACGTAAGTATTTTACGTTTTGTCAGTTTAGTGGCTAATTCGTACGAATTCGTACGAGTTCAGTCATACGAAATGGTGCGATTTTAAAAAGGAGGCGTGGCACCTAACCCCGCCCCTAAACCCAACCATCATTGGAGGATGAGCAAATCGTACTAAATTGTACGAATTAGATCGTACGAATTCATACGAATTAGCCACTAAAAAAAAAGTTACGAATTGCCGTGAGATTGTGTTGGGTTGTTTGCTAAAGTGTGCTCGAATTCAATCTGCGAATATATCAGGATGCTGCGTAGTTTATGAAATCAATGAAATCCTACTAGATTGGACATCATGCTGCTTTGTTTACTGCTGTAACCAAGGCAGCACCATTATTTCTGCAGTTCTATAGGCGCCAACCTACTGTATAGACTTTTATTCATCATATAAATAATGTTTTAGTTTTAGATCAGTTTCTTACATTAACATTTAGTAAATATGCTGTAAGTTAAGCTATCGCTAGTGTTTCTGGTAGAAAAGTGGTTTTAAGGTCTTAAAATGTATGGAAAGCGTCTTAAAAAAGGTCTTAAAAGGTGTTGAATTTCACTCTCTGATTTCACCTATTAGAATCATGTCAGCATATTAGAATGATTTCTTCATTTTTTCCCCCAACTTTATTTTTAGAATTTTCCAAAAAATGTACAAATATCACACATTTTAGATTATTGTACATTTTGACATATAGAGAGAAGAAAAGTAAAGGATCCAAAACGATCCACTTTATATTGATGGTCCATTTGAGTATTAGTAGACTGTCTGCTTAATGTCTGTTGATATGCTCCTTCAACAGACATTTAACTGACTTAAACTTTGCAAGTATATGTCAACTTACACTAACCCTAACCCCAACCTAACAGTCTACTTATAAGCTAATGAGAATTAGTTGACATGTAGATGCAATGTAACTTAAATTCAACAAACAGACCATCAAAATAAAGTGTGAGCTTATTGACTTTCAAATATGCTTATAAAAAAATGAATGAAACAAAAAATACAAACACAAATTAAATAACCAAAGAGCAATTACAACTTTTAACTATTAAAAAAAATAAGCCAACATTTTTTTTACACAGCAAGCTAAAAGCCTGGGCTATCACACAGTAGCCAAGAATGTAAAAATTAACCATCTTCCAGTATGCAGGGAATATACATTTCTGTATATTCAAGGAGAGAACCCTTTTAAGAACCCTTCAGACAGTGTCGAATTCCTTCCAGTTTCATTTATTTTCTTTTCGGCTCAGTCACTTTGATAATCAGGGGTCGCCACTGCGGAATGAACCGCCAACTTATCAAGCATATGTTTTACGCAGTGGATGCCCTTCCAGCTGCAACCCATCTCTGGGAAACACACTCTCATTCACACACATACACTACGGCCATTTTAGCGTACCCAATTCACCAATAGCGCATGTCTTTGGACTTTAGGGGAAACCACAGCACCCGGAGTAAACCCACATGAACACGGGGAGAACATGCAAACTCCACACAGAAATGCCAACTGACCAAGCTGAGGCTCGAACCAGTGACCTTCTTGCTGTGAGGCGACAGCGCTACCCATCGTGCCACCCTAAATTGCTGTATTATTCAATAATAATAAATCAAGCCTTGATGATCATAAGAGACGTCTTTTTTAAAAATATAAACCCCAACTGTAAAAAGTGATTCATTTTTTAAAGTACTGTAAGCAAACCAACTGCCTTAAAATTAACAAGTTGACTTCACTTAAAAACAATGTAAGTAAATCCGTTGTAACTGGAAACTGTTAAGTTGACTTAGTTTTTATAATTATTCAAAGCCACAACCATTTCACCCTTCAGCCCAAGACTGGTTACTCACTGAAGCTAAGCAGGGCTGAGCCTGGTCAGTAGCTGGATGGGAGACCACATGGGAAAACTAGGTTGCTGTTGGAAGTGGTGTTAGTGAGGCTAGCAGGGGGCGCTCAACCTGTGGTTTGTGTAAGTCCTAATGCCTCAGTATAGTGAAGGGGACACTATATTATCAGTGAGCGCCGTCGTTCTGATGAGAAGTTAAACTGAGGTCCTGACTCTCGGTGGTCATTAAAAATCCCATGGCACTTCTCATTATGCATGGGATGATAACAGTGTTCAAGGTATACCACGGTTTGGAAAAGTCAAGGTGTTAAAACTGTCAAAATTTTCTGTAATACCTGAGGTGCGAGTAAGATTTTTTTATTTCCTTTTTTTTTTTAGGACAACAGTATCTGCAGCAGAAAATATATCCAAATATCCCATTTTACATTGTAAAAAATCAGTGTTTTTGAAACAAATAAAGACTGCAGAAGTCTATAATTCATTTTCATTATTTAGCCTGACATGTTTACTGTTCCAAAATATTATAAATGTTTCCCAAATTAAAATATAATGTGTTCAAATGGGAAAAAGGTTTTGTTTTTTACCCAGACATTTAAAAAGAATATATTTTAGAGTAGTAATCTCAATACTGTGAAACCGTGATATTTATGTCCAAGGTTATCATACCGTCAGAATCATATACTGGCCCATGCCTACTTCTCATAAAGAGTCAGTGTGTAACCCCGGTGTCCTGGCCAAATTTCCTCCATCTGCCTTTACCGATCATGGCAGATGATCCCCATCCACCGAATTGGCTCTATCACTGTCTCTATCAAGTGCATGCTACACATTGGTGGTGGTGTGGAGAGACACCCTGCCCCCCACCTCAAGACTGTGAAGCGCTTTGGGTGTATAACATTACAAATTCTAATCACTTTTTACAGCGTAGAACCTGAGCATATAATAGTAGTGTATTGAATATGCATCTAATTTGTTCTGTTTCATTTTAATAGATTGATAGTTTGGTCGGTAAGACTTTATTTTGATGGTCTCTATTGCACATTTTGTTGACTAAATTCTGATTTACAACTACATGCCAATTAATTTTCGTTTGAGTAATAGTACTGTCTGCTTAATATCTGCACCTTCAACAGAAGTTTAACTGACTATAAGAAACGTTGCAAGTACATGTCAACTTACACAAACCCTAAACCCAACCTAACAGTCTACTTATAATCTAATGTGAATTAGTTGGCAAAATGCGCTAAAGGGACCATCAAAATAAAGTGATACCGATTGGTCCTTGATGCTGATTGGCCAGCAGCTGTGTATTATTTATAATAAAGCATGACTACAGTAGTGTCCCAATCAGCTCCATAGTTCAGTAGCAAGGGCATGGATGAGAGCGTGGGCCATTTGAACAGCTGTCTCAAATGATCATAAAATCTTATCTGAAACATTTGCTGCATAAAAGTCTCACAAAACACCATCAAATCCAGGAAGCATTGATGCTAATTATGTTCCCATAATGGGAGTTCTGAAGCCTGAAACATAAATCAGATACAGTAAAACCACACATAATGATCTGTAAAAAAGGTTTAGAAAAAAAATCCTAATTTATAAATAAATAAATGTACAAAAAGGTTCTTACAACTTAAGAAGTTAACTACACCATTGTTTGTATTTATACTTGGTTCTCATTAGCTGAAAGGTTTGGATTAAAACTTTAACACAATAGTAAAACAAGTAGTTTCAGTTTAATATGGCAGCTATAAACTGGATCTTATTCAATACTGTTCACGAGGCAAAAATAAGATAAATTTATAGCCTTTAAGTTAATATTTTAAGGCACAATGTCCCTGAATACACATACAAATATTATTTTCAGAGATAACTTCATATACGTACATTAAAATTATTATTATTATTATTATTATTATTATTATTATTATTATTATTATTATTATTATTATTATTATTATTATCATTCAATACAGTTCATTAAAGCTTCTCGTTCATAACATTGATGTTTTGTACAGAAACAGCTGAAAATCAACACAAAAGCAAAGAGTTTTATTAACAAATTTCAAGAGAAGCACGATCAGTTTTTGATAAGGGTAATTCATCATTGACAATCATTTATCCAATCAGCTCAAGACCAAACCCCTATAAATAGTCAAACATTTCATACCTCCATTTTCTCTTGACTTCAGTACCCCTCCACCACCCCAACTCCACACTATTAAACCTGATAACTACTTAAATCTGATGGAGCGTTGGCTAGACCAGGGATCTCAAACTGCCGGCCCATGTGCCATTTGAGGCTCCCCCACTCCTCCTTACGGCCCACAACTGACGTCAAAAATATAACAAGATTCGGCCCAACAAAACATCCATTTTTGGATCACTATCATTGTTGTGCAGTCAAGTAAACACTTGTGGTTTTGACCCCCACCTACTGGACATTAAGGTACTGTACTATAGGTTCAGATTATTTTCAGTTTCTCTTAGCGTGCGGTCGAGAGTAATGCGCATGCAGATTATTTCTGGGGCTGATTTAAACATTGAAATGAATCTGCGTGAGTGCTCTATTTTTATTAAAGCTCAATTTTTGTACATATTCAAGGGTAATTTGAATATAATCAGTTTTATGCCGCCTGTATTTTGTTGTACAAACACTTCTTCATGGCTTACATGTTATGATGGTGGTGTAAATATGATTATTTTGCTAATATTCGATTCAAATGGTCTCATTAATAGATTTTCCTAATGTGCATATTAAGATTTGTATAAAAAATGTGCATTAGTAAAGTTTGTAAGATGGCTAAATCTCTCCAGAATATCAGACCCTGAGAACTGTTATGGAATTTTATGAGACAAGACCATAAGAATTGATATGCAATACAACAATAGACTTTCTGATCTAAGAAGAAGATCAGGAAACCAGGTGTTCAACTGTTCTATTCAAATCACTGTTGACAATGCAAACATGGGCTGGAAAAACAGAGCTACACACCAGAGCGTAATGCGAGAAAGTTCACCCTTCTCCTTTCATCTCAAGCCCCCCTTCTTGATCTAAGTTCAGAGAACATTGCACATTGAATGTTCAAGGTTTTAATATGGTGTATCTTGTAGCCTTATATTCATGTTTGGTATCATTTTAAATGTCTCCGTGTGATTGGTAAAATGTTCTTAATGTCACTGTAATATTTCTCTCTAGGTTTTTTAATTATTCCCTTTTTCCAATTGGTGAAGTTTTTTTCCTCGCCGCTGTCGCCACTAGCTTGCATGGTTCGGGATCTGTAAAGCTGCGCATCGTAGGATTTGCTCTTCAGTGTTTGGACTCTCAGTAGTGAATATTAAACCACACTGAACTGAGCTAAACTGAACTTAAACTCTGAAAACTGAACTGGTTTCAATGCACTATAATCTATGTGAAGCTGCTTTGACACAATCTACATTTTAAAAGCGCTATACAAATAAAGGTGAATTGAATTGAAATATGATTCCTGTAGAAATACCAGTTACCACTGCTGTAATCCACTCAGAACTTTTGATTTTCCCTCAAAAAACAAAACAAAAAAGCCACATAGTAACTTGGTTTTTGCTTAGCACTGCACTTCACTGAACATTTCTCCCTCGAGAGAGATTGTCTCCAATCCCATCTGTTGGCCTCCATCAAAGGACCGGCTTTACTGCTGTCTGCTGACTGACATATACATCGTACATCATTCTTCTGAAGGAGACACGCAAAGTGAGGTTTAATTAAAGAGCTGGGCGTACACTGGTGCAGATTAATGAAAGGAATTAACCTTTTTACAGTCAAGAGTGGTTTTGGTCAATTAATGTCCCATACTTTACCTTCACACACACACACACACACACACACACACACACACGCACACACACACACACACATGCACACACACGCACACACACACACACACACACATAGAGTTAAAGTCATAATTTTTTTTCCCAATTTACCATATTATTTACCACAATATGGTTTAAAAAAAAGATTAAAATGTTGGGGGAATAATGACATTGATTTTTTTTTTTCTCAAAGAGCGTTTGAAGCAGTGCTTCAAGTTGGGTTTAGCATCAGTTCAACAGCAAAGGACACTCATGACAAACAGTAAAGTGTATGTTTATTTGAGTCTGCATGAAACGGGAGATGTTGAGGTGTTTATTTTAGCATGTTGATTTACTTCCAACTGCAATGGAATATTTAGTAGGAGGCAGGGTTTTTTTATGCATCATTCCTTCATAGCAAACTAACAATAAGAGGGGCATGGTTAAGAAAATTGTGGCTGAAGCCATTAAATAGTTGTTGCTATAAGGGATACAGCAAGTTAATGAGACTTATTTGTATTATTTATTAAATTACCCATTAATTGGATTTTATTAATATGTACCCCCACCCCAATTCTAAACCCAATCTTCACAGGAAAGTATTGATAGTGCTTCACTTTTTCCACATTTTTTCATGTTACAGCTTTATTCCAAATGGGATTAAATTCATTTATTTCCTCAAAATACCCCATAATGACAATGTGAAACAAGATTTTTTGAAATTGTTGCAAATTTATTAAAAATAAAAAAGCTGAAAAATCACATGTACATAAGCACTCACAGCCTTTGCTCAATACTTTGTTGATGCACCTTTGGCAGCAATTACAGCCTCAAGTCTTTCTGAATATGATGCCACAAGCTTTGTCACACCTGTCTTTGGGAATTTTTGCACATTCCTCTTTGCAGTATCTCTCAAGCTCAGTCAGGTTGGATGGGAGGCAACGGTGTACAGCCATTTTCAGATCTCACCGGAGATGTTTAATAGGATTTAGGTCTGGGCTCTGGCTGGGCCACTCTAGGACATTCACTGAGTTGTTGTGAAGCCACTCCATTGATATTTTGGTGGTGTGCTTTGGGTCATTGTCCTGCTGAAAGTTGAACCGTCGCCCCAGTCTGAGGTCAAGAGCACTCTGAAGCAGGTTTTCATTCAGGATGTCTCTGTACATTGCTGCATTCATCTTTCCATCTATCCTGACTAGGGTTCCAGTTCCTGCTGCTAAAAAACATCCCCACAGCATAATGCTGCCACCACCATGCTTCACTGTAGGGATGGTATTAGCCTGGTGATGAGCGGTGCCGGGTTTTCTCCAAACACAACGCCTGGCATTTACTCCAAAGAGTTCAATTTTAGTCTCATTAGACCAGAGAATTTTGTTTCTTATGGTCTGAGAGATCTTCCGACTCTCCAGGGAGGGAGTGGCTTCCGTCTGGCCACTCTATCATACAGACCTGATTGGTGGATTTTCCTTTTGTAAGGTGCTCCTCTCTCCACAGAAGAACGCTGGAGCTCAGACAGAGTGACCATCGGGTTATTGATCACCTCCCTGACCCTTCTCTCCCGATCACTCAGCTTAGATGGCCGGCCAGCTCTAGGAAGAGTCCTGGTGGTTCCAAACATTTTCCACTTACGGATGATGGAGGCCACTGTGCTCATTGGAACTTTCAGAGCAGCAAGAAATTTTCTGTAACCTTCCCCAGCCTTGTGCCTCAAGACAATCCTGTCTCGGAGGTCTACAGACAATTCCTTTGTCTTCATGCTTGGTTTGTGCTTTGACATGCACTGTCAACCCTGGGACCATAGACAGGTGTATGTCTTTTCAAATCATGTCCAATCAACTGAATTTACCACAGGTGAACTCCAATGAAACTGCTGAAACATCTCAAGAATGATCAGTGGAAACAGAATGTACCTGAGCTCAATTTAGAGCTTCACGGCAAAGGCTGTAAATACTTATGTACATGGGATTTTTCAGGGTTTTTATTTTTAATACATTTTTTCACATTGTCATTATGGGGTATTGTGTGTAGAATTTTGAGGAAATACATGAATTTAATCCATTTTAGAATAAGGCTATAACATTAAAAATGTGCTATACTTTCAGGATGCACTGCATACAGTTGATGTCAGAATTATTAGCCCTCCTGAATTATTGGCCTCTATGTATATTTTTTCAACCAATTTCTGTTTAAAAGAGAGAATTCGTTTATTTGGGCAAGTTATGGTAATTAGTCAAATTAATCATAATGATGGTTTGTTCTAGAAAAATGGTTTAAGAGGGCTAATAATATTGACCTTAAAATGTTTTAAAAAATGTTTAAAACTGCCAAAATAACAAATAAGATTTTCTCCGGAAGAAAAAATATGATAGTAAATACTGTGAAAAATTCCTTGCTTTGTTAAACAACATTATGGAAATATTTGAAAAAGAAAAATCACAGGAGGGTGAATAATTGTGACTTCAACTGCATAACAAAGCATTTTCTGCAATAATCAAAAGACATCTCAGATTTCTCGCACTGCAATAAAAAATGAAATCTGTGTCTTGCCGGTGGCTATGAAAGGATTAAAGTTGTCTGTAAACAGAGACTTTCTTCGCCTGAAGGGAAATACTGTCAGACTTATGCTGTGCTTGCACTGAGCTGTCGGCCTGATGCGTTTGATTGACATGTCGATGTGCTGCTCTTACCAGCCTTATCTGCTACTTTTCAGAGTTCAGCCTTGCCGAGTTAAGCATTCTGACACACAATCAAAAACGCCTGACATGCAGCTTAGTCAGACTACTGTAAACCACGCTGTACTTGTGAATCAACGTGTGAGAGGAAAATTAATTCTTACACAACACATTCCACGCTCAGACTCGATCTCAGAAAGAAACACAAAATGACCAAATACGACTGCACAGATAGTATGTTTGGTCACACTTTACAATATGGTTTCATTAGGTTATGCTAGTTAATGTAATTACTTACATGAACTAATAATGCATTTATTAATCCTAGTTGTATCAAAGTACATGATTAGAATGCATGCTTGTAACTATTAGTTAATGAGCTGCGAGTTAGCTTGAAATAATTATAAACTACTTTATTTCCATTATTTAATCTTAACAAAGGTGATTAAATAGTGTAATAAATGTATTGTTCATTGTTTGTTCATGTTAGTAAATACAGTAGATTAACTAATACAATCTTATTGTAAAGTGTTACTATATTTAGTCATATATGTAATATGAAAATAAAATAAAACATATTGCAAACACAATTATTTACCGCCACTATTTTCCAAAATCTAAAACAAATCTACTCTATTTACACCCACCAATCTAACTCAGTTTATATTGCTAACTCTTTCATTAATGTCCAGGTCATATTATATTATATTATATTATATTATATTATATTATATTATATTATATTATATTATATTATATTATATTATATTATATTATATTAATTCATTTTCTTTTCGGCTTAGTCCCTTTATTACTCTGGGGTTGCCACAGCAGAATGAACCGCCAACTTAACCATATGTTTTATGCAGCGGATGCCCTTCCAGCTGCAACCCATCACTGGGAAACATCCATACACACTATAGCACATGTCTTTGGACTTGTTGGGGAAACCCGAGCACCAGGAGGAAACTCACGCGAACACGGGGAG
>NC_079440.1:8511485-8606485 GCF_903798145.1 Danio aesculapii
CAGCTGTGCAAGAACCCACATCAATTTGAACACCTCCAGATCTTCCAGATAGCCTTTATGTTTCCTCAAGAGAAAGTTGCGCCTCACCTTCATGATGTTCTCCTGAGTGGCAGAAGCTGGCATAACAGCTTTTTAAGTTCCTTCAGACTTGAGAAAACGTGCCATACGAGACGCTAGTGCATTTCATCATCATCATCATCACCGTCGTCTCCCTGGTAACGTGTCCCGCTCAGCCTCTCTCGCACGCTCATCACTACAACGGATCTTCAGGTCTCCAGAAAGACAGATGCTGTGCTTTTTTGTTTTAACGCCCTGAGCTCATGCATGCTTCCACTGCCTGTGTGCTTTTCCTCCATAGTGATGGAGACGGAGAAAGAAAGAGAGGAGGAGAGAGAGAGAGAAACCACAGTCCACTCCCTCTCTGGAAACATCCAATGCTGGGCTAACAGTGTACAATCCCTCCTCCCTTCAGCAGCTTTCTCACCTGCCCTGTGAAGCAAAACTGAGTGCAAATGGATTTGGCTCGAGCAGAAGAAAAGACAAGAGGAGAAATAAAAAAGACATGTTATAAAACGCAACCTTCTGACTCTGAGGATCTCTAAGGTATTGTCTCTTTTCCCATCCAGCACGATAGAGGGAAGTTCAGCGCGAGCATAAATGATCTTGACACATTCACACTATAAATAATTCAGCATCGTTACAACCGACTGGCCGGCTCGTGAACTAATCTGTCTAAGTTGTTTATTAGAGTCACCGCTATGCAGCACAGGCAATCTCACCATCTCAAGCACCTTGCTATAGAAAGAAGAAACATCCCAGAGGAGACTGCTTTAATGTCTGACTTCTCTCAGACAGAAAATTACATTAAACACAAAGCTACTTGAGAGTTAGATGGGTTTTCCTGAGAAAAAAAGGTCTTAAGTTTCCAAAAGTTGTGAGACTTAATTCTCGATTAGAGATTTTAATATGAGGGGTTAATATGAGGGCTTAGTGGTTAACACTTTCGCCTCACAGCAAGAAGGTTTCCCCCACAGTCCAAACACAGTCCAATAGGTGAATTGAATAAACTAAATTGACTGTAGTGTGTGTGAATCCAAGAGTGTATGAGTGTTTCCAGTGCTGGTTTGCGGCTGGAAGTCCATCCACTGCGTAAAACATATGTTGGATAAGTTGTTGGTTCATTCCACTGTGGCGACCCCTGATTAAAGGGACTAAGCTGAAAAGAAAATGAATGAATGAATGAATGAATGTATGTGTGTGCATGTGAGAGTGTATGAGTGTTTCCCAGTGCTGGTTTGCGGCTGGAAGTCCATCTACTGCGTAAAACATATGTTGGATAAGTTGTTGGTTCATTCCACTGTGGCGACCCCTGATTAAAGGGACTAAGCTGAAAAGAAAATGAATGAATAAATGTATGTGTGTGCTTGTGAGAGTGTATGGGTGTTTCCTAGCACTGGGTTGCATATGGAAGGGCATCCGCTGTGTAAAACACATGCTGGATGAGTTGGTGGTTCATTCCGCTGTGGCGACCGCTAAAATAGAGACTAAGCCGAAGGAAAATGAATGATTTTTATTTCAGTTTTAGTCTGACTTCTGCATTTTGGGACTTTATTACACAAAATATGTAAAAATTAAATAAAATAAATGAATAAATGATTGCTTATATCATTTATTATTATTAAATAAATAAATAAATATAATTTTACTATAAAAAAAATTAATACCATAGATAGACTCAAAAAAATAACTTTTGTTGCTTGTTTAAAGGGGTGGTCCACTACAATATCATATTTTAAACTGTAGTTGATGTGTAATGTAGCAGTGTGAACATAAACAACATCTCTGAATGTAATACGCTCAAAGTTCAATGCAAAGGGAGACATTGGCTTTTACAGAGTTAGCTTAACAAAGCCTACAGCGAACGAAGTTTGGGGACTACAAAAAAATATATCCAGGCTAGTCATATCACAAGCGCTTCAGGTTATGTGCATTCACCCCGCACAGCAGCAGGGCGTGGCCAGAGGTGCTATAATGCACCAGAGAAAGCTAAGATGGCGTCCAAATGCTGCTTTTCCACAGAGCTTCTTCTGTTTCTGTATTTGGGCTTTCAAAGGACACGACACAAAGAGAGAAGTGCTTACAATTGTTATTATGCTTCAGAGCATTTGACAAAGGACAGCTTCCAGAAGCTCTCTCAGTTCAGTGCTGGATTCATTTAGAACTCCTCCAACCAATGAAGCTGTGGATTGTGAGCCACAACATGCAAGTGTTTTTATTTGTTAAAGTTGATCTATTACATCCACAGTTTCTATAGTGTTAACGGTGTGTTGTAACGAGGATGTAAACTAGGATGTAAACAGTGGGAAATGCTGTTTGGCACTGTTAACAATTTAGCTAGAAATTCCTATTTATCAGTCAAACCGCTGTAAACAGCAATAATCCTCACCAGCGCTGCAGTGTCTCTCTATGCGGATGCTTTCCGTGCATTATTACATTTAAAAAACAAACTTGCAAAAGATATGAGAAGGTTTTATATTACTTACACATGCTTTTTCTGAATATATGTGAAAGACACTTGTCAGATTTCATTCTGGAGAGCAGGTATGAGGTTCAGCTGTGTGCTCTTCATTTTCTGTCTGATTCAGCTACTGTTTACAAAAACGCTTGCTTGTAGGGGTGTGACGAAGTGACTTGGAGCCAATCCGTGACTCACAGCACATTATGTTAGCTGACCAATCAGAGCCTCTTGAGGGCGGGCCTTTCAGAGAAACTAGGAAATATGACAGTCGGTTTCATGTTAGCGGGGTAGTTGTATATAACCAAAGTAAGATGTATGAAAAAATAACGTGACTTTCTACAAGTGAAGCATGCGCACACATTGATTTGCATCTTATAAACACAACCAAGCCTTAGAAATATACTCTGGACTACCCCTTTTAACTACTTATTTAAAATGAGTTGAAAAAAACCCCACACATCTTGTGTTTTTTGGGACAACTTAATAGTTTTACATTTAATCCACTTAAAAATTTAATTAATAAATTATTATTGGGTCATCAGAAGTAACCCAATACTCTTTACAGTGTAGATAGATAGATCACCCGCTTTGACTGTTACTTGATTAAATAGGCGTTATAAGTGGTTATCAGCTGATAGATATGGGCCAGTAGGGGCCTTCTGCATTTACTAGTAGGCTCAGAAGGCTGTTATCATCAGTCTACATGGTTAATCAGCTATAGTAATAGAGAAGACTCCAGATTCAGATCTGCTTTTACATTACTGTGGCGGATGGGTTTAGAGTTGTGGTAGACCTAATAAAATACAGTTAATGGGAAATTTAATAAATAATATGAATAATTCTCGTTAACTTCCGGCCGCAACCGTATGTGATCTATAGCTAATTAGCCACGTGGATGGATGATAACAGCCTTCTGAGTCTACCAGTAGAAACAGAAGGCCACTTCTGGCCCATATGTTACAGCTGATAACCACTGATAATTCAATCGAGTGATAATATTTAAATTAGATAGATAGATAGATAGATAGATAGATAGATAGATAGATAGATAGATAGATAGATAGATAGATAGATAGATAGATAGATAGATAGATAGATAGATAGATAGATAGATAGATAGATAGATAGATAGATAGACACTGTAGATAGATAGATAGATACTGTAGATAGATAGATAGATAGATAGATAGATAGATAGATAGATAGATAGATAGATAGATAGATAGATAGATAGATAGATAGATAGATAGATAGATAGATAGATAGATAGATAGATAGATAGAAGTTTAAATTAATAAAGGTTTTCTGAGGAATCCCTCCGCAGTTGTTCTTGGCACATTAAAGCATCAGAATGGAACATCTGCTACTTGCAGCGGGAGACTGCTGCTGAATCTCACCTCACTTATGCTCCGTTAATTACTGCCTATACTCACGAGATACAGACGACCTCCTTAGCTGGGATTTGTATCATTGCTTAACGAGAAAAGTCGGTGCGTACTCTTCACAGCCCTGTGATTATAGAGTGGAGTGTGTGGAGTAAGCATATTTAAATGCAACTCATTCTCTTCTTAAGCATATCAAAGTCAGCACAAGCTAGATGTTGACAGACCGCAAGTCCACTTGATCAGTCATGATACTGGGCTGTCTGGATGTTAGACAGCAGATATATGCGCTTGTGTTTTGGGACACCCGTTGCATAACTTTTCAGTGAAGGAAAAGAAGAGCGAAACGAAGCGGGAATGACCCTCTCGATATAACCATGAGCTCTAAATAGAGGTCACTGTCAGCATGACGTCCATTAGTTACAGCTGAGCCCCTCACCTCAAAACACCAAGCACTCCATCACTGCACAGCAACTGCCCTTTGTAGATATACAGTAAAGTGGTACAGTGTTGGTAAGGTTTTTAAATTGAGTTTTAATATATTCAAAAGTTTGAATGAGGGGTGAATTGTAAGTGGCTCATTATGCTTTTTTAAATACTGCCTTTGTCAGTCTAAATAAATGCTGGGTTGTCATAATCCAGCGTTGGGTTAAAGGTCTTGTGAAATTAAAATACTTTTGCTTAGATGCGGGTTATTTTTATGAATATCTTTAAGCTGGTCTCAGGGCTGGACTGGGACAACAAAAATCAACCCTGGCATTTTGGGACAGAGTGGCCCACTACATTCAATCAAAATTCTACCAATCTGTGCACGGCCTTGAATATGTTTGAATAAAGAAAAGAACCAATTGGCTGCAGATTATGTCACATGGGCCGGTCTGTTCGGGAAAAAAAAAACTAATTACTTTCAGAGCATCGCAGATCACAGCATCATCAGTTAATTAGGCAGAAACAAACAACAGTCTGCTAAGTTTTTTATGGGCCGATCAGATCATAAGAAGACGATCAGCCTGGCCCAAAAAGTATATTGGCCCAGCGGGAAACTGCCCTGTCTGATGGGGGGCCAGTCCATCCCTGGCTGGTATGCTACAAAACAGCAACAAAATTAGCATTTATAAGATACAAACATAATGTAAACATTCAAAGCTTGCAGTTTCCCAGCAGGCACACAACGTCATAAGACTTTAATATTAGGTTAGATTTAAGTCATGACGTCAGGTGACCAAAATTCAAAGTATAGCCAGCATCTAAGAACAACGTTAATTTGCTGTCCAATAATGACGTCAAGTTACGTTGATATTTGGTTGATTTTAGGTTGTGTTGGAAAATGACCAAAATCCAATGTCTGATTGATGTCATGCTGGTAACGTCCACACAACATCAAGGTGCAACATGAATAGACGTTGATATTTGGTTGATTTTAGGTTGATTTTAGGTTGATTTTAGGTTGAACGTTGGAAATTGACGTCAGCCTGATGGGTTGATTCTGACTTTAACCCAATTTTCATTTCCAAGCAAAATCCAACATCCCCAATGACTAGGGTTTTTTCACACCACCTCATATTTCAGATTCTCATCAAATGCTCTCTAGTATCTGACATACCCCGCCCCATTCAAGATGCTTGTCATTTGCTTTTCATTTCATGCACTTGAGCTCAACCACACTTATAGGCTGAGCTGTGATAAAACAAAATTCTGTTGGCAGTTTTAGAAAAAGGGGAGGAGCTACTATGTCCCAGCTTCTTTTCATGTTTATATTAGTTGAGACTACGTCAAACATCGCATTAAATAATGCACATTTCAAAGCACTTCACGAGACCTTTAAATATGGACAAATCCAATATTGGGTCAATTCTTTTTATTTATTCGATTTTTTAACCCCAATATTTTATCCATATGGTAGAGGGTTTGTTATAGTAATCAAGATGCTTGCACTTGGAAACACACTTTCCCTTTCTTTTCTTTTCTCACCTTTTTTTCCTGCTTTTTGCACCCTGTTAGAGTAGCACTCTATCGACACTTATATAAAATGCCTTACTCTGTCCTATTTTCTTAATGTGCCCTAATACTGCACACCAATGGTCTCAAACTCAGTTCCTGGAGGGCTGCAGCTCTGCACAGTTTAGCTCCAACCACCTCCAACTCACAAATGCTTTTTTTGTTTTATTTTGGCTAGAATAAAAGCAGTTTTTATTTAAAAAAAAAGATCATTTTAAGGTCAATTTTATTAGCCACCTTAAGCAATATTTATTTTCAATTGTTTACAGAACAAGCCATTATTTTACGGTAACTTGCCTAATTACCCTAACTTGCCTAATTAACTTAAAATTAACCTAGCAAAGCCTTTAAAATGGTACTTAAGCTGAAAACTAGCCAGAAAAAAAATTCAAGTAGTACTTCATCCAATTAAAAATGTATCTTTCATTTCAGTTTAATCTTATTTGTTTTATTTTTCGAGTTTATTAATATATTAATACTAATATGTTTTAAAGTACAAAAAATAGTTAAATATAAATGTTTTTTTCTAAGAAATGTTTGTTTTGACCAATGTAATATGTTGAGGTTATTCACACAGGTCAGTGCAGGCATATTAAACAGAAGTTCAATATGCTTTGTACTTTCATTAAAAAAAAAATATTACGGCAAATTATTTATAGGCTCAAGTGATCAAATTTAGATGTGAAACCATTACTCTAATTTTTTTTTAATTGGATGAATGAACATTTTATGGGAATTGTTGATTTGATTAAAGCTATATCTTCTCGTTTAGAACAAAAAGAGAATTTAAATTAATTGACTTTCTTCAACAAGACGAATATGCTTTGTACCAGGTTATATAAAATTGCTTTCATGAAGATAGAAAATATTGTTTAGGGCAAATTATTTATTTTTCATTGGGTCAAGTGATCAAATTTAGATGTGAACCATCACGCTAAATTGTTTTAATTGAATGAATGAAAGCTTTTTTCCAGTGTAGTATCTTGAAAAAATATCTAGTAAAATATTATGTACTGTCATCATGGCAAAGAAATCAGTTATTAGAAATGAGTTATTAAAACTAATAACTAAAACTAATGTTTAAGAAAGTTTAGTTATAAACTAATTTCGAGAGGATCACGTGCTTATGATTGCTAGCGGCTGGATCCGCATTATCCAATTGTCAATGCACCAATCAGATGACTCCTAAGCTACTACAAATACCCTGGGTTACGTACCACCGCTATCTTCGTTTTGAAGTATCCCCCCATCCACCCCTACCCCTACCCCTACTCCTCCTCCTTCCTAGATGGGTGACATGGTGGCCCAGTGCTTAGCACTGTTGCCTCACAGCAAGAATGTCTCTGGTTCTAGGCTTTACCAAACCAGCAAACATTTCTGTGCGGAGTTTGCATTTTCTCCCCGTGCTCACGTGGGTTTCCCCCAGGTTCCCCTGTTTCCTCCCACCGTCCAAAAAAAACATGCAACATAAGGTAATTGGCTAATCCAAACCGGCACTATAGACATGCTCCTAGTAAATGGTTATCTCTCAAGAGCAATCACTGGCTGTTCATTGGTTATTACAGCGGGGGAGTTCTCGAGATCTACCTGAGCTCAAACTCCCCTCTCGCCTTGCAACGGGAGGGAGCCCCGGGCTCGAGGATGTTATGAGCTCAGGGCTCTCTCCCGGGACAGCATGCCGAACAAGCTTATAATTAATCATCAGCTAAGTGTGAACTCTTGAAACAGAAATTGGGGAAAGAAAATATACAGGGTGGCTAATAATTCAGGAGTGCTAATAACTGTATGTTACAGTTGCTCCTACAAGTTCTGTATTGACTAAATACTTGAAGGAAAATATTGTAGCAATAGGAGAGAGTGAATTAAACGGTGGGGAGTAAGAGGCCGATGGCTCAGACATTACTAGGTGAGTCATTTCTCCAGGGAGACGTACAGCAGACAGAGTGTAATATATAATAGAAATGAGGAAAGCAAACCTGACTGTGTCCTTCTCTGACAGAGGACCCTTACGGCCAGGAGGAAAACTTATTTCGGGCCTTGGCATTGCACATGATGAAATACAACGAAAACAATCTGCTGTTTCTCTGATGGAGCCTATAGCGGAAAAGATCAACACAGGACTGAAACGCCGGTCACTCACTTCCACCATTCCCTGATGTGTCTGTTTAATCAATATTTCAGCTATTGATGTCAAAAAATGTTATTAAAGTGAATTAAATGCTGTTTGTTTTCTTGTTTGCTTCACTTTAGTTTGTTAGCCTGTTCAAGGTAGTGCATTTTCAAGGTCGTACACTTCAGCGATTGTGTGTTGTCTTTCTGTATCTAGTTCTTAGCTTTTAAAATGCAGCAAGTGAGGGATTTGTGGTTTGGCGAGATGTGCTGCATGTAGTACCAGCGGTGTCTGCTTTGAATTCAAGGCATGAATGTGTATAGCTTTTTCACATGGAGGACAAGGTGGTACAATTTATGCTTTGAGAACTACGTTTAAACAAAAATTACACAGTCAAAGCCAAACCTTTGCGTATTGGAGAGTAGGAAAATTGCATGTGGAGTTTTTCATTCTCAGTTCATCAGTGTTGAGTGAATGATTCTCAATCATAAAGACGATCATATGTGTGGGTTTCTACACCCCTTTTTGAAAGAATTTGTAGAAAGTAAATGCTCAAGATTGACACAAGTGTTGTGAAAAAACTCCAGTGCAGTATGCGCTTAAAGCAACCCAGGCGCATTGCGGATATGTACCCCAGTCTACATTTCTGCAGAGCATGAAAAATGTACCCGGAGGTTCGTTTCCTCACAGCTTATGTTTTTGCGAATCCACCAAAAGCCGCTGTCTGCGCTTTTTGCTGATCTCAAATGTCTTCTATGCGTGCCATTTGCACGTACTCTTCTTGCGTAAATCCAACAGGGGCACAACAACACACACACATACTCTTCAGCTGACTGGCTTGGTGTCAAGTGACTGACTGACTGGCCTATCGACTGACCCAACCCAAACCCTTTCCTAAACCAAACCGATAGTGTTTTCAAAAGGTGATCTAGAAAAAAGAAAACCCGTTGTGCTATTTCACCACATTCTCAGCCTGTTGTTTATTTATTTGCTTTAATTTTACAGTTCTTTCTGGAACTGTTCTTCGCCGGGCTTAAACCCCTGTCATCGCGGTCTGCTCTGCGTCCCAAGTCCACCAGCCTACATGGCAAGCCACCAGGCAAACTGGTAAGACCACAAAAGCAGTCCACATGAAGGTAAGTGGTCAGCCAGTAGCGTGAAAAGAAACCGAAGATGTCAATGCCGGTGTCATACCATCCTGTAGTGTTTTTTACAGACATACCTCAGAGTACATAAGTCAGCTCTCTAGAAATGTAGACTGGGGTACGTAACTACAACGAACCTGTGTTGGCTTAAAGGGATAGTTCCCTTAAAAATGAAAACCACCTCACCGTGTAAGGCCCGTTTTTGCTCCAGTTTTCCATCGACGTTTAACGCCACGTGACTAAATAAAGGGCGCCAATGTGATCGTGCACACCATCATGCAAAACGCCAGGTGTAAAAGCATCATTTTTAAAGAAACGCCTCATGATCGTTTTTTTGTTGTAATGTGTCATGTCAAAACCTTCTCCACCAATCAGATTGGCACTTTTGTTCACGTGCACGGAGCTGTATACCTCGGTTGTAACAAGTGGTTATTTGAGTTACTGTTTCCTTTCTATTAGCTCGAACCAGTCTGGCCATTCTCCTCTGACCTCTGGCATCAACAAGGCATTTACCTCCACAGAACCACCTCTGTAAACCCTAGAGATGGTTGTGCATGAAAATCCCAGTAGATCAGCAGTTTCTGAAATACTCAGATCAGCCCATCTGGCACCAACAACCATGCCACGCACCTAATTCACCTTTCTTTCCCATCCTGATGCTCGGTTTGAACTGCAGCAGATCGTCTTGACCATGTTTACATGTCTAAATGAGTTGCTGTCATGTAAAATTTGCGTTAAAAAGCAGTTGGACAGCTGTACCTAATAAAGTGGCCGGTGCGTGTAAGTCTCTAAAAAGTACAAAAGTGTACCTCTTGAAAATTTTGTAGGGTTCTGAAGCCCCCCCAGAGAACAAGTGGAGAATAAATGAATAATAATAATAATAGTTACACCATATTAGTTATCAAATTCCTTGCTTTTTCCTAAATCCATTATACTGTACTTTCATCTTCTAACATTAAAGTAATTAATCTTAGTGTTTACACCCCTCCAGCAAAATTTAGCTGATTTTAACTCTCATAATAAGCTACAGAAAATGATGAAATAATACACAGAGTCCTCCTGGGCCTGATTATCAGTACAGTCGTCCTGAAGCAACCTTCTGTTAAGCAATAATCCAATTAGAGTCCCTGAGCTTTAACCACTCCGTCACACCATCATCCGCTTTCCTGAACAGAGATGGTTTTTATGAATGCTCCATCATTTCGAGTGAAAGCAGCTGTCAAACTTGAGGCAGGTCGTGTCCTTAGCATCCTTACAGAATGTTTCCAGGACAAAAGCTCAGAGCCGAAGCATCTGATCCACAGCAACACCTCTGGCAGAAGAGCATCATTAGGGGACCATATAGTGAGACAGTCTTTCTCCCATAAGACTCATTAGGATGCTCTACCTGCTCCAGTGACTGACCTCATTGTCCACCGTGACACCAGAACTCCCACAGCTGGCACACAGTGTTCAGGAACCCGATAGCTAGGCCCACATGGGAATCTGCAGATTTTTTGCAGATCAGTGAGTATGTTTACATGGACACCAATACTCTGATTTTAATATGATTAATACAATTATTAAGGGTCTACCATGTAAACAGCGATTTTTGTATTAACTTAATCTGACTAAAGTCATAATCGAATTAAAGAAAAATGGAATTAAGACATGGAGTATTTATATTTTAGTCGCATTATTGAAGTGCTGTACAGACAAGTAAACACCTCAATCAAAATATTACCGTCGTGTAGTACTTTTCGCTTCATTTTGCGATGGGACGCACACACGGCAGTTTTCAGGTGTTTGACAAACAAATGAGAGTGGATCCAAGCAGAGCACATTTTTGGTAGGAAATGATGACTGCTAGGAATTTCTGGAAGAAATGGACATTACCCATGTAGCAAAGATTTTTGGCCCAGATTTGGCATAAATCTAGCACAACAAGCATTCATCCAGTACTGTCACTGTCTTTAAGGTAGCACACAATACTTGAGCCAGATTTAAAATGTAGTATTTGGCCCAGATGTTAATAATTGATATGTGGGTCACGCAAAATTGGCCTATCTTGACCCACATTTATTTTTTTTGATAATATTTTTATTCATTTATTAATTTTCTTTTCAGCTTAGTTCATATATTAATCTGGAGTTGCCACAGCAGAATATGTTTTACGCAGTGGATGCCCCTCCAGCTGCAACCCATCACTGGGAAACATCCATACACACTCATTTCACACACATACACTTCGACCCCAATTCACCTATATTACATGTCTTTGGACTTGTGGGGGAAACCGGAGCATACCTGTCAACCCTCCCATTTTCCTCGGGATTCTTCCGTATTTTACATTTCTATCCTGCTATCATCCCATAAAGGTATTTTCCCGTCTTTCTCCCGTATTTTTTTTGTCTTTCTCTGAAGGGTGGCAATAAACATTAAAGAGCCGATCTTCCCTATACGCAACCCATACAGCCGAACCACCAGGGGTCAACCCTTCCTCTTAAATGTGAGTTTGTTCTGTGCTTTCGTTTTATTTAGGCATGAAAACTCTTTAAAACAAATATAAAAACGACAGTATTCCTTTATTACACATTGCCCCTCCTATGCAATCCTCAAAACAGTCAGTTTATGTAGCGGTGCGTGACTGTCAGCTGACGCGCTTCATAATGATAAATAGGCGCTGTTTCCCAAACAGATTCTGTACACGCGTTTTGAAGCGCAGCGAAGGTCTGGGTTTTGGGTGTGTGTTTGAACAGAAATATATACATAAATAATAACAACAACATCTAAAGATATTAATCTTGGTAGAGTTTTTTTCTCCAAACAACTAATTATTTCCTGAATGAGCATAAACAGTTAGGAAAGCAATCAAATGCTTTCATTATGACGTTAGATGTGTGCATTTTTAAAGTGACACCTGTTATTTAATGCAATCAAATAAAAAATCCAATTAAATGACATTCATTCGTTGCTCTTTAATCAGAATATACAAGTCATACAGTGAAGAAAAGATTGAGATTTGATTACTTGATTCTATTTCTTTACAATAGCTATTAATGTCTGGAGTCCCTTATTATGGTTGGTATAGCACATATTTTCACATCCCAATGTTGACAGGTATGAACCAGAGCACCCAGAGGAAACCCACGTGAACATGAGGAGAACATACAAACTCCACACAGAAATGCCAACTGACCCAGCCAAGGCTCGAACCAGAGATCTTCTTGCTTGAGGCGATCGTGCTAACCACTGCGCCATTGTGATGCACCTATATTTTAATTATTTTCAAATAAAAAATCAGGCCGCTTCGAGAAAAAGCAAAGGGCCGTCGTGACACACCAACATATCTGGTCCAGTTCAGGCTCAGCTGTGGCTTATTAACGTGGCAGAGACTTGGCCCAGATATGGTCCATGTTTGGCCCTTGTCTGGAAGCCAGACTTGGTCCAGTCATGTATCGTAATACACTGCGGCATGTGGGCCAAGCAAAAGCTGATTGTGTCGGCCAGAGATATTTAGCTATGTGGGTATGAAATGCCTTGACTGTGAAGTGACTTTGTAGCAGGGGCATGAATGTAAAGCTAGTGAATGAAATGGCAGAGCTGGCCTGTTGCTTGAGAATTTGAATTCGCCGTTGTATGTTTGCATAACGTGAGGAATGAACTGCGACCGAACTCACATATGCACTCTCGGAAATAAAGGTATAAAATCTGTCACAGGGTGATACCTTTACAAAAGATACTTTGTTCCTAACCGGTCTTTAAAGGTACATGTTAATACCTAAAAAAGTACAAATCTGTATCTCATAGTACTGTGCCTCCAGCTATACCTCCAGCACCTAGACTGCAGCTCTGCACAAACAGTTTGGCCAGAGGAGAAATGGTCATACCCAACTGAGCCTGGTTTCTCTCAAGTTTTTTTTTTTCCTTCGTCAATTGGTGAAGTTTGTTCCTCACCACTGTCTTGCTTGGTTTGGGACTTGTGAAGCTGCGCATTGATGGATTTGCTCTTCAGTGTTTTGAATTTCAGCAGTGAAAATTAAACCACACTAAACTGAACTTCAACTCTGAAAACTGGACTGACAGTTTCAATTTACTAGAACTTCTATGTTAAGCTGCTTTGACACAATCTACATTATAAAAGTGCTATAGAAAAAAAGATTTGAAAGAATTGAATCTAAAGATACAACGTAAACCTTAAAAGTACAAAAGTGTACCTTAAAGTTACTAAATGTGCAGCTGTAAAAGTACCTTTAGAAAAATTACAGTGACAGCTTTTGTCCCTTCATTTCCGAGAGTGTGGTGATAAACATGAACTTTTGTTTCGTCAATAACTAGCATCGAATGATGACGTAATGAATTTAATGAACTATGCACTATACAGTGGTGTAAAGTTACAAATTACAAATACTCAAATGACTGTAATTGAGTAGTTTTTCTCAGAAATTGTAATTTACTAAGTAGATTTAAAGATGTGTACTTTTATATTCCCTCGAGTACATTTTTAGTGTTGTATCGGTACTTTTAGTCCAGTACTTTCCTTCAACCTTATGTTGTCTTATCTATGGGGATTAGAAAAAAATAAGTAAAATAAAATAAGCATCATAAATAAAATAAAAATGTGATTCCTGTCCAAGACATGGTCAATTTATAATTGCACTAAACAGTTTGGAAGCATTAAAAGTGTCCCGGAAGATGTTCAAAATCATCAGATGCAATGACCAAGAGCCTGTTTAGATGCATGTCACTGATGAGAAGATGACGGATGTTTACTGTATGATAACCGAAATGACCCAGCAGGCACAAGACGTCAACATGACGATGCTTTTACTTAAGTATGATTATTCATAACTCTTTCCACCACTGTTACTATAACATGTAAAACATTAACATGAAAAAACATTCAAAAATGAACTTAATTTTATTATTGTCAATTTTAGATTAAGGCAAATAATTTCCTTACTGATAACTATGTAAACAATAATAAAAATAATAATAATAATAATAATAATAATAATAATAATAATAATAATAATAATAATAATAATAATAATAATAATAATTTTTCTGGGCACTCAAAGCGCTTTACACATTGAGGGGGAATCTCCTTATACACCACCAGTGTGCAGCCTCCACCTGGATTACACGACAGCAGCCATATTGCGCCAGACCTCACACCACACACAAGCTGATTGGTGGAGAGGAGACAGAGTGATGAAGCCAATTAGGCCGTGATAGACAGAGGCCAGTGGGCAAATTTGGCCAGGATGCCAGGGGTAAACCCCTACTCTTTTTTTGAAGGACATCCCTGGATTTTTAATGACCACAGAGAGTCAGGACCTCAGTTTAACGTCTGAAAGACTGCGCTCTCTGGTGTCCCCGTCACAATACTGGGGCATTAGGACCCACACACACTGCAGGTTGGGCGCCCCCTGCTGGCCTCACCAACACCACTTCCAGCAGCAACCTAGCTTTCCCATGTGGTCATCCAGTTACTGACCAGGCGCAGCCCTGCTTAGCTTCAGTGGGTGATCATGTGAGAGTTGCAGAGAACTAGCTGCCAGCTTTGATTTCAATCAAAGGGTTTCTGCAGTTTTTATCAATGTGATCATAAAAAAATAAAGTCAATAAATTCTTACTATTATATGCTGGTTATATTCACAGACTGTTGCCACACAACGATGTTTAAACCCCTTATAAACAGATTTTTGCATAATAGGTCCCCTTTAAATAAAAATGTTCTGTTTGGCCCTCCCGATTACATTATAACAACACAGGTCAAGCGTGATTAATCAATATGTACATTGGCTGTGATTTTTCATGAGTGTCAGAAACATTTCTGTCCATATCCCTGACTCACTGGTTCCTGCTGCGTGTGTGAGTGCCTTTTAAGGTCAGCGGATGTGCGTGGGTGTCACACATGCCGAGGGTCACATCAGTGTTTAGTGTGTATGCTATTGCTCCTGTCTGCTGGATATCGCACTTTAAACCCCAGGATGAAGCACACAGTCAGACTGACTTTGATAAAAGGGCAGAATCCACCCAGGAAGTTGCAGAGGAAGAGCTAGAATTGATATAAATGGGGGAGTCACACATGAGAGACTCATGAAATCACTATGGCTATTGAGAAGAAGAAGAAAAAATAGGGCTAGCTGAACACTGTCTCATTATTTTTATATAAAAAATGGTCAGATCCTTTTCTTGGATTATTTGGGGAAGGCAAAAAAGTGGCTACATTGCATTTTAGCCTTGAAAATTGATCCTGCTCTTATTCTTTCTTACTGCATTATTATGTTGTGTTAAAGGGGAGATACAGTATAATGAAAATAAAAATAATAATTTGGTGTATTACACCGAGGACTAACAGCACAAGACATTCAATAAAAGTGTCTTTTCCATGTTAAAATGATTTGTTCTAACCACATCATTCATTTATTAATTTTCCTTCAGCTTAGTCCCTTTATTCATCAGGGATCGCCACAGCGGAATGAACCACCAACTTATACGACACATTTTTTTATTTTACTTTTTACGTAGCGGATGGCCTTCCTGCTGCAACCCAGAATTGGGAAACACCCATACACTCTCGCATTCACACTCATACACTACAGCCAATTTAGTTTATTCAATTCACTATAGCGCATGTCTTTGGACTGTGGGGGAAACCGGAGCACCCGGAGGAAACCCACACCAACACGGGGAGAACATGCAAACTCCACACAGAAATGCTAACTGACCCAGTCGGGGCTTGAACCAGTGACCTTCTTGCTGTGAGACGACAGTGCTAACCACTGAGCCACCGTGCTGCCCTGGGAAAAATATTTCTTTTAGAAACAGTTTGTATTTTCTCGACGTCACTGCAAAACGACAACATAAACCACAAAGACAATTATCACCTCAGGTACTGATTATGTGCTTCATTCAGCATTACCAATATGAACTCCATTTTACATAACATTTAGGCCCAATCCCACCCCTTAGCCCTTCCCCTTACCCCTCGTTTTGCGCGTGCACGCTAAGGGGTAGGGGTGTCCCAATTCTCTTTAGCTTGAAGGCGTAGGGCTAAGGGGAAGGGGTGAATACCCCTTCGAACAAAGATTTTTAGGACCACACTCGAAAACAAGGGGTAAGAAAATTTCCCAGAATACACCAGCCACGATGGCAGTATTGCTGAACCAGGAAGTAAGGAGATCCACAAATTAGTATTTTATGTCATTACTAATTTTTACGACAAACAAACATGTTTTAACATATTCATAACCGCGTTCATGTTTTATTTAGCAACATTTTGCAATCTATAATCCCTATTAATAACTCCTGTACAGCAGCCCAACAACATTGTTACTCAATGACACTGGAATACCTTGTCAGAAGAGTCTAGTGGGTGAGAATGAGCTTTTTACAGTGTCTGCGATAATGTTTATGTTGTTTTCAAGTGTTTACATAGATGAATATGGCTACTTATTGCCACATTATATCGTTATGAATAAGATAAAGATAAGATAAATACCAAAAAATAGCACAACTGGAATAACTACAGCAGTAGCGATCGTCTGATCTCACATGGAGCAAGAGATCGAGATGACATCTGATGACGTGTGCAGGTGCTGTAGTACTGTCCCAATTCTTAGGGTTAAATTTTGAAGCCCTTACCCTTAACCCTCGGTTGTAAGGGCCAAGGGGAAGGGGTAGGTGTACAAAAATAGAATTGGAATTGGGCCTTATACTACTGAAAGCAGCAGTAGATTCACTCTGCTGCCTCATTAAAAAGATACAGTTTAGGGCTGTTTATGAAGAATAGTACGTCATATTTTGTGAATGTTACTTAATTTTCTTTTTGAATGTTTGACATGGTGGCTCAGTGGTTAGCACGGTCTCCTCACAGCAAGAAGGTCGCTGGTTTGAGTCCCGGCTGGGTCAGTTACCATTTCTGTGTGGAGTTTGCATGTTCTGCTTGTGTTGGCGTGGTTTCCTCCGGTTTCCCCCAGTCCAAAGACATGCGCTATAGGTGAATTGGATGAACTAAATTGATCGTAGTGTATGTGTGTGAATGAGTGTGTATGGATGTTTCCCGGTGCTGGGTTGCAGCTGGAAGGGCATCCGCTGTGTAAAACCAACATAGGCTTATTCTGAAAACGTAGTCCGATATTTCCGGAGATCGCAAATTTTGTAGCCAGAAGTACCTATGGCTGCATTTCGTCTTTAAAACAAATGCTACGGGGCGGTACGACGCTTTTCCTTTTCGCGCTTACCAGCTGACGCTTACCTCTGTATGGACGGCTTTCCCGCTGTTACCAGTTGGTCCAGTTAGCTCACCATGTACCAGGCCCGTTCACAGACCCTTACAGGGGCAGGTGCTCAACGCGATCGCAATGTGAAGAGGGGGGTGATGATCGCAAAGTGAAGAGCAGGGGTGGGGGCGATTGAGCAAGATGGGCACCTCAGCCTATGAGGGCAAAGGGGCAGTGGCTCTAGCCACCGGGCCACTCCCTTATGCACGGCCCTGCCATGTACATTTGCGGACTTGGGACGCAGAGAGGAGTTGACCCTGATGACAGTGTTCGAGTCTGGCAAAGAACGGTTTCAGAAAGCAGGTAAAACAAAAACAGAAGCCAAAAAATAAAACAAACAAGTAAATAACAGGGTGAAAATGTGGTAAAATCTGAAAAACGTGCTAAAAATTAGGCGAGGGCTTTTCTTTTTCTGGATTGCATTTGTAAACACTGTCGGTTGGGTTTAGAGAAGTGGGTGGGCGGGTCAATAGGTGCTTTTGAAAACACTATTGGTTGGGTTTAGGGAAGGAGGAGGGGGAGTCAGTCAATCGATCAGTCAGTCAGTCAGTCGACAGTGACCTCTGGTGGATTTACGCAAGAACAGCAGGCGAGAATGGCACTCTCGAGAGAAATTTGAGATCTGAAAAAGCATACACAAAAAAGTAGCTCCTGGGAATTGTTTTGCACTTTAAATAAGGGTACGTATCCATGAGCCTGGGTTGTGTAAAACAAATGCTAGATAAGTTGGCGGTTCATTTCGCTGTGGTGACCCCTAATGAATACATGCAGAGATATATATGTATATATATAAAGTAACATGAATAATATAATATAATATAATATAATATCTTGTAACATTTCTTTTGCATTGCTCTTTCAAATATCAAAAACTGAAGCTGCGTGTGTGATTGGGTTTTGTAAGGACAAGATGTCCCTCAAGAGAAGAATACTTAAAACATCTGAATTTTATCTCAAAGCCTTCAGTCTGAAGCCAAGGGCTAAACAGAGCTCATCTAAACAGCAAGATCTATGGAGCCGGGGATGAAGCCTCCGCTTTGATCAGGCAACGCACTTTTTTACAACAGGCGAAGGTGCTGCATTCAGTCACAGTGGCCTGCTTACGTAATTGGGTTTTAAGGTTGAAGGAGAAGTCGCAGATTTGGCATTGAGCATGATTTATATTTTTATCACAGAACACTGGGACAGTGGTGGAGCGGAGAAGGTAATCAATTGTTATCAGGGAAGGCAGATCACTACACACTTCCATCCCCACAACTCCTAAGAGACCCATTTCACTTAGAGAGAGAAATACAGACAGACAGAGGGAGAAAGAGAGAGACAGGGCCTGCCAAATGATAAGACCTGCTACTGTACACAGATGCTCCGCTTTACTGCAGTCTGACAGCATCATGCTGAAATATCTGATATAAGACAGTTTTACATTTAATTCAATAGTAACAAAGGCATAAAAAAGAAATAAAGCCTATTTTTGTGCAGATATACAGATAAAGTTAAATCTATTAGCCCTCCTGTTTTTCTTTTCTTTCTTTTTTCCTTTTTTAAATATTTCCCAAATGATGTTTAACCAAGCAAGGAATTTTTCACAATATTTCCTAAAATATTTTTTCTTCTTATTTGTTTTATTTTGGCTAGAATGAAAGAAGTTAACTTTTTTTAAAAAACCACCAATAAGTTTATTATTAGCCCCGTCACTATTTATTTTCGAGTGTCTACGGAATAAATCATACAATGATTTGCCTAAAAACCCCAACTTGTTTAATTAGGCTAATTAATTTAGCTAAACCTGTAAATGCCACTTTAAGCTGAATATCAATATCTTACAAAATAGCTAGTGAAATATTATTTATTGTCATCATGACAAAGTTCAAATAAATCATTTATTAGAAATTGGTAATTAAAACTATTATGTTTAGAAATGTGTTGAAAAAATAGCGCTCATGTGTAATTGTATTGAATAATAATAATAAAAAAGTCTCAGGTGCTGTTTAATGGAGTGATTTTTGTCAGCACATTTTAATCTAATAATAGAAGTTGGTCTAATAACTAACTTCTCTTGTGTTTGGCATGACAGTGCATCATATTTTTCTAGAAAAACAGAAAAAATCATGATGAAAAATGATTGTAACAGTATTTCCCATCTTTTTTTTTCCTCAGGGAGAAAGTCTGAATTATTTTATTTTGGCTACATAAAAACTGTTTAAAAAAATAATTATTAGCCCTTCTGTGTAATTGTAATTATTAAATAAATAAAAAACAAGTCTTAGGTGCTGTTTAAATGGAGATATTTTTGTCGGCACATTTTTAACACAATATTTTTAATAACTAATTTCTAATAACTAATTTCTTTCGTGTTTGACATGATGACTGTGCATCATATTTTTCTACTTATTTTGCAAGATATGCTATTAGTATTCAGTATTAGTATTCTTAAAGTGGCATTTAAAGACTTAATTAAATTAATATGTCAAGTTAGGTTAATAAGAAAATTTATGGATAGCAATTAAAAAAAAAAAAAAAAAAAAAAAAAAAAAACTTAAAGGAGCTGATAATATTGACCTTTAAAATTGTTTAAAGAACTAAAAATATGATAGGAAAGAAGAAGAAAAAAATATGATCATTTTGACAGTATTTACTATCATAAGAAGTCTGAATTATTTTATTTTGGCTATATAAAACTGTTTTAAAAAATATAGATAAAATTATTTTATTTATAAAATTTTTTTTTCGAATGAACAAACCACTGTTTTACATAATTATATTTAATATATGTAATTATATTTATATTAATTATATTTAATTATATATTTAATTATATTTAATAATTAAAATATTAAAATTAAATTAAAATATTTAATTATAAATATTTTTTTTCGAATGAACAAACCACTGTTATCTAATAAGTTAATCTAACTTGCATAAATAACAATTAACCTAACTTTAATTTCCTTTTAAAGCCTTTAAATTGCATTAAAATTGCTTTAAAAAGCCTTATATATATGCATACACACACATATGTGCAGTTGAAGTCAGAATTGTGAGCCCACCTTTTTATTTCCCCCCCCAATTTCTGTTTAACGGTGATAAGATATGAACACATTTCTAAACATAACAGTTTTAATAACTCATTTCTAATAACTGATTTATTTTATCATCGCCATGATGACAGTAAATAATATTTGACTAGATATTTTTCAAGACACTTCTACACAGCTTAAAGTGACATTTAAAGGCTTAACTATAATTAGGTTAATTACGTTAGGGTATAGGCAAGTTATTGTATAAGGATTGTTTGTTCTGTAGACTAATATAAGGGGGTTATAATTTTGACCTTAATTATTATTTTTTTTCAATAATTAAATTTCTTTTTTATGTTTTAATATTTAAATTGTCATTTTGTCATTGCATTTGAAGCAGTATGTTTTACATTTAATTTATACATTCAAATATAATCTTTTGCTTGCTTATGCCTAATCTAATACATTTGTTTGCAAATTTTTTTAATGCGTGTAATTAATGAATGTAATAAATTATTTAATGAATTATTAATTAATACGTTTACACCTATTTTGTTTTTGATTTTAGATCAAAGTGTAAGTTTAATGATTGAGAAAAAAATGGGAGAAAATGAGAACAATTACCTTTTTCCTTTAGATGGCAGTAAATCTCACTTATTAAATAGCTTTAGTTTCATCTAAACATGACCGTGTGTGAGAGAGATATATTGAGCTGACCACTTATGATGTTGAATTATTTAATTCACAATTATAATCCATTTAAATTTGTAATCATATGAAGATTAACAGTATAAGGAATGAAAAATAATAGTAAAATAATTCAATATATTTGTTGTTAGTTGTTTTTGTATAACCAGAGCTTTTGAAGATATTTTTGTAATTACATATTTCATATTATATTGAATTATTTATTTATTTTCACTTGCACGTTCTTTACAGGTACACAGATGTAAAAAATGCTTGAAATTGTAATATTCTGTTTAAAAATTTAGAAGAAATGTTACCAGACCTTTATAGAATAAAATCAAATGTTAACATTTGACTCAAATACACACTATATAAATACAATAAATCCATAGAAACTGAGAATTTCCCAGTGGTTTTCACATTTTGGTTTATATAGCTGCATGTACAGTTGAAGTCAGAATTATTCGCACTCATTATTTATTTATTTATTTATTTATTTATTTATTTATTTATTTATTTATTTATTTATTTATTTATTTATTATTAATTTATTTACCTTTTTCAATTATTTCCCAAATGATGTTTAACAGAGCAAGGCATTTTTCACAGTATTTCAGATAATATTCTTTCTTCTGGAGAAAGTCTTATTTGTTTTATTTTGACTTAAATAAAAACTGTTTTAATTTTTTAATTAAATAAAAGACGAAAATTTTAATGAATCAAATATTAGAAATTAGTTATTATTTGGTAAAAAAAAAATCTCTCCGTTAAACAGAAATTGGGGAAAATATACAGGGGGGGCTAATAATTCAGGAGGACTAATAATTCTGACTTCAATATATTGTTTACATTATGTGTACGCATATCAAAAATGAAAAAGGAAATGCATGCACACATATATAATGTGTCCTTCAGATTGTAGAGAGTCAAGTGAGATTTATAAGCAGCCGGGCTTCATTGTAAATCAGAAAGTGGTTTGCTTTTAGTCATGCCAGAGATTCCATCAGTATAGAGTGAACATTAACATGATTTCTCATCTCAGCTTCCTCCTCATACACTTCAGACTACTTCATACAATAAAATAAAAAACAGCCAAGATAAAACCAGACTGAAAATTTAAAGACTACATACATTAAAAGTATTAACACACACACACACACACACACACACACACACACACACACACACACACACACACACACACACACACACACACACACACACACACACACACACACACATGCACACACACAGACACACACACACACACACACACACACACACACGCACACTCACAGACACACACACACACACACACATGGCTAAAAAAACAAAACTATTTTTGCCGTTTGTTCAAACTTGTTTAAAATGAGCTGAATCAACACAATTCTTAAGTTTTTTGGGGACATCTTAATTTTATGTTCAATCCACTTCAATTTGTGAAAACAATTGAGTTAACTTAATCGATTTGTGTTGGAACAACATGAAGGAATTGTGTGGAACCCAGCATTTTTAGTACTAACAGTACTAGTACAGTAATTGTTTTTACAAATTTGTGTGGATTAAACATAAAACAATTAAGTTGTCCCCAGACAAATCTTAAAAATTGTGTTGATTCAACTCATTTGAAATAAGTTGTTTGAACAAACAGCAAAAATCACTGTTTGAGTATATGAGCGTGTGTATGAAATATATTGAGCTGACCACTTGTGATGATAAATTATTTAATTCATGATTATAATCTATTTAGAATTGTAATTATATGTATTTTAACAATATAAGCAATGAAAAATAATAGTAAAATTATTATTATTATTATTATTATTATTATTATTATTATTATTATTATTATTATTATTATTATTATGAACCCAAACTTCACAGGAAACCTGTAGCAAATATTGAATGTCAAAAGTCCCTGTTAAAGGGATAGTTCACTCAAAACAATTGAACATTTACTCAGTATTTACTCTGCCTCAAGTGGTTTCAAATCTTTATGATTTGGAAAACAAAAGTTACTTTGAAAAAAGCTGGAAGCCTCTAACCACTTACATTTGTTGTTTTCCTTCTATGGAAGCCAGGTTTTTAGCTTTCTTTGCAATATCTTTTCTGTTCAACAGAAGAAACTCGTACACTTGAGTAAGAATAAATAGTGATAAAATTTTCATTTTGGGGTGAATATCCCTTTAAGTGGGATATCAATACGTGTCCTTAAATAACCTTTATAACATATAACTATACACAAAAGGTACAAAATCTGTCACTAGGGTAATACATTTTCAAAAGGTACACTTTTGTACCATAAAAGTGGACATTAGTAACTTTAGAGTACATGTATGTGCCTTTTTAATATTCACCTTTGTACCTTTAATGAGGTACACATTTGTACTTTTTAGCTATCAACCTCTTCCTAATCAAATAAGGGAGAAAATGGTGATGGTGTGCATCTACACTCTCAGAAATAAAAGGTACGTGAGCTGTCACTGGGGTGGTATCTTTTCAAAAAACATAGTATATATTAGTACCTACAAACTTTAAGAAGAACAATTTTGTACTTTTTAGGTACTAATATGTACCATTGAGGTATTTATATGGACCTTTTAGGTACAAATTTGAACCTTTTGAAAAGGTACCACCCCAGTGACAGCTTGCGTACCTTTATTTCTGAGAGTGTAGGAACATAGGCCATAAGGTGAACCTAGAAAAAGTGGCTAGAACATGATTTTCATTCCCACATCTGGCACCTACTTTAATACATTTCTGGATAGACAACACTGTAGTTTTCTACAAAAATACTGCAGTTCTTTGTCAAGATGCATAAATGTGTATAATTTACAAAAAAAAAAACGAAAATCTTATGCTGCTAGTTTGGCCGGTAAGCTTATTAATATGCATTTTAGCAACACACAATATGTGTCAAATCCACTTTTATATATCTAGCTACATACAAGTATTGGTGCATTAATCTACTCTATTTTAAATGAATGACCATGAAATTAAGCATTTTTTTACAACCCACTGTAACTTCACAGATTGGCACTAAATAAAACAAACAAAAAAAAAATCTTTGAACTTTAACATGTTTGTTATGTTTTATCAAAAATATTCAGTAAGCACTTCAAATCACACAAAATTAAAAACAAAAACCTGAAATGCTGGTCTGCTGCACAAATTCGTCAATATTGAACTAACATGTCACACAGATCGTTTTTACTCATCACTACTATCCTTATCACCATCATCAGAACCTGAAAGCTACATATTGTATAACAGGGTTGGAAAAACACTGCCTTAATAAAAGGCCCATGAGAAAGTGTCAGGAAAGTGGGTGAATCCAGCTTTGGTAGTGGTAGTGTCCAGCAGTGAAAGAGGGAAGGGTTTGCATGAAAAGGGGAGTTTCATTACATGTACTACAGCTGATTTTCACAGCAGCAACGCAAACACAGACGCAGGGGAGATAGACAGTGATTCAGAGAAAAGCATTTATAGTGGATCTGAGAGCTTTGTGTAAGTGGAGGATTTTCAGTCCATGATATTGCAGTGATATTACTGTAAACTTAGTAGCTAAATCATTTTGACCAAGGTATGTCTTTAAAAACTGAAGGAGAACTGCTGATGATACTAACTAACTTTGCCATCTGAATAAACATAAAGAACACTGATCACACACGACATGACAATAAACAGCAACTGCGAAAAACTCTCAGGTAAAAAACTGTTTCTTACAAACATATTTGTTGCGTGTAAGCAGACCACTGCAATCCACACATTGTGGGTCCACACACGAGCTGTTCTCTCATGGTGGGGAAAAGGAAACAAAACCTTAGTTGCAGCGTGTTACATTTCATGAATGTTTTGTTTGTTTTCTGTTTTGCGTGCTCTTCTCTCTTTTTCGCTGTGTGTCCTGTGCTGTTTTAGGTGTACAACCATTGGTCGAAGGGCCTGTCAATCACCATCGTGACTCAATCGGCGTGCCAATCAGAAGCTGGTCCGCACAGTATAAAAGCCGTGCGCTTGCGTTGTTTTTCTGGAGCGCTTGGCTCACAGCCAGTCTCCTCACTTGTGTCGGCCAGCCTGTTCACTTGTGTTTGCTTAGTTTGGTTGCTGTGTTCTAGTTTTCTCTCTATTAAGTGATTGATTTATTAGATAAACTTGTGCAGCTCAATTTAGTATCTGTTGAGAAGTTGAACGACCTTTATGAGAATTGGATTAATTTTGCTAATGGCTAACAGTGTGTACTTTACGAGAACTCTAGTAATGTGAGCAGCTTAGTATCTTTATTTGTTAATTAGTTGATGGAGGCGTTGCCACATGTGTAAGTATGTTTTAAAGTAGTTATGAAGTTTAGTTAAGCTACGTGCTGAAGATTATGGTTTTGTTTCTGCATTTTTCTTTGGTTAGTTAGTTTAGTGGGTTGGGGTTTATTTAGATCATTTTGTTATATTTATTCTTTAGAGACTCACTGATTGTAACGTTTCATCCATTTAATATCTTAATAACTTAAACACGTAACACCGCACAACATAACACTGATGACCCATGTTTCGGAACAATTCTTCTTCTACTTGTTTAAATTATAGTTGGCAACACAACGTGGCATGTCTATGAACACTGTAACAGGTAAAAACAGCCTTCGAAGCTATATCATGCATATTAATGGGGTTGCATCTCGTTCACAATAGAGCACGCTGATTGGTTCGAACCAAGTCTCTCTCATGAATTGATAGAAAAACTCAAAAGATGTCCTTTTGTACCCGCAGGTACATACATCCAGTCTCCACTCTGGGATTTACACAATGATCTCATCGTCGTGACGCTGCTTCATACTTTCTTTTTAAACCAGAAGAATTTGCAACAAAAAGACAACAAATATTGTTGATTTTACTTATTTTAATAAATTAATCAGCTTTCAACTAAGTCTTTTAAGTTATACAATGTTTAACTTCATTTATAGTCAGATCGATTGATTTATGGCAGCACGGTGACTTGGTGTATAAGTGCGTAAAAAACATATGTTTGAGTAGTTGATGGTTCATTCCACTGTGGCGACTTCTGATAAATCAGAGACTAAGCCGAAGGAAAGTGAATGATTGATGCAAATTGTGATGACTAAAAAAGTAAATTTGATCCAACTAAAAAAATTAAGTCAGCAAAAAATGTTTTACAGTGTAAGTTTAATAAATGGTAACAACTAAAAGGAGTCTTCGAAGCTATATCATGCATATAAATAAAGTTGCTACTCATTCACAATAGAGCGTGCTGATTTGTTCGAAGCAAGTCTCTCATGAAATAAAGAACAGATGTGCTGAAAACTCAAAATATGTAATTGTCTACCCGCCGGTACAGACATCCAGTCTACACACTGGGATTTACACCATGATCTGATCGCAGTGTTGCTTCCTAATTTCAACGAATTTGCTCTAAAACAACACAAAAACAACCAATTTTCTCTTTTTAGTGAAATATATGTATCCTAATAGTGTGTTTTTAGCAGTGTGGGACGTATATGACTGTCAACATCTCAAAAAAAGTGTTTTGGAGATTCGTGACTCTTTAAAGGAGCTGTTAGGAACAAAAATGTACAGTTGAAGTCAGAATTATTAGCCCCTTTTATTTTTTTCTTCTTTTTTAAGTATTTCCCAAATGATGTTTAACAGAGCAAAGAAATTTTCACAGTATGTCTGATAATATTTTTTCTTCTTATTTGTTTTATTTTGGCTAAAATAAAAGAAACATTTTAAGGTCGAAATTATTAGCCCCTTTCAGCTATATATATTTTCGATAGTCTACAGAACAAACCATTATTATACAATAACTTGCCTAATTACCCTAACCTGCCTAGTTAACCTAATTACCCTAGTTAAGCCTTTTAAATGTCACTTTAAGCTGTATAGAAGTGCCTTGAAAAATATCTAGTCAAATATTATTTACTGTCATCATGGCAAAGATAAAAGAAATCAGTTATTAGAAATTAGTTATTAAAACTATTATGTTTAGAAATGTGTTGAAAAAAATCTTCTCTCCGTTAAATAGAAATTGGGGAAAAAATAAAGGGGGGCTAATAATTCTGACTTAAACTGCCACCCCAGTGACAGCTTTTGTACCTTTATTTCTGAGAGCGTTGATCATGTCCTTACAATTCTGTGTCCTCATAAACCAAGTACACAAAGAAAAGAAAATCAATGGACTTACTAATTGTTTTTTTAATGTTAGTGGTTGCAAACAATTTATATAAGCTGAATTTAAACAGCTGAACATTACTAAATATACATTAATTCAGCCTATATAAATTGTTTGCAACCGCTTAACTTAAAAAAGGGAGTAAATTCAATTCAATTTTCAGTGTACACACACACATACAGCTCCATCTCTACACTGTAATCAGCTCAGTGTGTGCAGTGTCTGCATGGTTACAGGTGGATGGTTCCTGTGCTGAGAGTAAAGGGCAGCAGTCAGCACTTACTGTCAATAGCAGCGGTCAGCCATTAAAGGTCAGCCTTACCCGCTCCAGTTTATCTCTCCTCTTCAGCCAGATCATTGCAGAGTAATCCTGCTGCTGGGCACCACTGAACATATTGTTACCCGGCCGGGCGAGAGGTACAGAAAACAACCCAGAATCAGGTGGAAGCCTCAACCCCGGACCGTCAGAAACAAACCTCCTGTCCTGCATTCTTCACCAGCATCCGAAAGATGTTCACCCACAGGTATCTCAGAGGGAAACTCTGAGCCTGTCCCAGCAGCGAGCACGGTTGGAGCCTGTGCTAGACTGAGCCGTGCCTTGCAGAGAGCCTGATTTCTTTGGATTTCATCCACATGCTGGCAGAAAGGGGTCTCCCTGCCCTGCTGGGAGGGGCTGGCAGAGTCTGAGTGGGCACAGTGAATGAGAAAGTGAGTGGGAGTGGATGAACAGACAGACCCATATCCTGCACCTGGTTTCCTCAACCCTCCCCTCCGCTCAGTGTGTGTGTGGTGCTCTGATGCATGACTGAAACCCACACACACACTTTATGGGGACTTCCATCAGTGTAAATCCAACCCACAAAAGAAACAATCTGCATTTTTTTAATTTTTTAACATTTGATTTGAGCCGTTTTCTTCATGGAGACCAAAAATTGTCCCCACAAGGTCAAAATTATTTGGCTTTTCTGTATTTGTTGGAACATTTAGACCCCATAACAAGAGGAATACAACACCCAACACAACACATACACACACTTGTACAGATGTTGTTACGGGGACTTCCATTGGCGTAATGATTTTTCTCATAATGAAACAATCAGCATTTTTAAATGTTTTAAATACTACATTCTGTGATTTATCAGCTGTTTTCTTTTTGGAAACCAAAAATTGTCCCCACAAGGACTTAATTCTTTGGTTTTGCTATATTTGTGGGGACATTTAGTCCCTATATTGTGAGGAATACAACATCCAGCACAACACACATACATATAACCACAGACACACACTCTTGTACAGATGTCTTTATGGGGACTTTCATTAGCATAATGAAACAATCAGCATTTTTAAATGTTTTAAATACTTCATTCTGTGTAATTTATCAGCTGTTTTCTTCATTGAAACCAAAAATTGTCCCTACAGGGTCAAAATTATTTGGCTTTTCTATATTTGTGGGAACATTTAGTCCCCATAACAAGAGGAATACAACACCCAACACACACACACACACTTGTACAGATGTCATTATGGGGACTTCCATTGGCGTAAAGATTTTTTTCATAATGAAACACTCAGCATTTTTAAATGTTTTAAATACTTCATTCTGTGTGATTTTTCAGCCGTTTTCTTTTTGGAAACCAAAAATTGTCCCCACAAGGACTTAATTCTGTGGTTTTGCTATATTTGTGGGGACATTTAGTCCCTATATTGTGAGAAATACAACATCCAGCACAACACACATACATATAACTACAGACACACACTCTTGTACAGATGTCTTTATGGGGACTTTCATTAGCATAATGGAACAATCAGCATTTTTAAATGTTTTAAATACTTCATTCTGTGTAATTTATCAGCCGTTTTCTTTTTGGAAACCAAAAATTGTCCCCACAAGGACTTAATTTTTTGGTTTTGCTATATTTGTGGGGACATTTAGTCCCTATATTGTGAGGAATACAACATCCAACACAACACACATACATATAACCACAGACAAACACACACTCTTGTACAAATGTCTTTATGAGGACTTTCATTAGCATAATGATTTTTTCATAATGAAACAATCAGCATTTTTAAATGTTTTAAATACTTCATTCTGTGTAATTTATCAGCTGTTTTCTTCATGGAAACAACCAAACAAATTGTCCCTACAAGGTCAAAATTATTTGGCTTTTCTATGTTTGTGGGGACATTTAATCCTTATAACGAGGAATTGTGGAATACAACAGTAAATGTAACACACGCACACACACACACCCTTGTACAGATGTCTTTATGAGGACTTCCATTGGCATAATGATTTTTATAATGTCCAGACTGTACACATTGCCCTACTCCTAAACCCCATCCTCAAAAGAAAGAATTGACATTTTTAAATACTTCATTCTGTGTGATTTATCAGCCGTTTTCTTCATGGAAACCAAAAATTGTCCCTACAAGGACAAATTGCTTCATTTTACTCAAATGGATAAAGTTCACAGTACTCATTTGGATTAGTTTTCGAAGTTAAATGGTTTGTTGCAATTGAATGGTTTGAGTTACCTTCTCTTTTTAGGTTTTACAGTGTACAAAATGTTAAACTACAGCATGTTTCATTGATTTAAACAAACACGTTCCTAAATCACACAATGTTTTCATCAAAAAAACGATACATTATTTTCAACCCAAAACATTTTTTACACTCCACATGCCTTCAAGCTTTTCCAAGTCTTTCATTGACAAATTCATACCTTATACTTGCTCTTATATGCACTTTAAAAATCAGTTCAACTTTATAATTGGTCTTATACAAAATCTTGTGCCTCTTACTAATGTATATCAGAATTATTCTGCTTAATATAAAATTTAACAGACGCCTTTTTTCCAAATGTAAAACCAAACACAAATACAGTCTTTGTGAACATCTCATCGACGGAAAGAAAAATAACCTCCAATAAACTGAATAAAGACTCCAGTCTTTCACAATGAATAAAACAACAATTAGAGAGAGAGAGAGAGAGAGAGAGAGAGAGAGAGAGAGAGAGAGAGAAAGAGAGAGAGAGAGAGAGAGAGAGAGAGAGAGTGAGAGAGAGAGAGAGAGAGAGAGAGAGAGAGAGAGAGAGCATCAATGCATATTAACTGAGAAGAGCTGCAGGCAAACTCAATAAAGTATTCATTTGACATCACACACAAGACAAGTTCACATCCGTCTGGCTGCGCACTGCACACTCCTTCAAAAATAAAAACAAAACAAACACCCGTCTTTAATATTGGGTGATGAGAGGAAATTATTTCGTAATAAAACTCTACAGCTGAGGAAGCCGCTGTGATTGCTTTTGATTGCTTTTGATTGCTTCATATTTCCTGGTTTGCGCCGTACTGTATTTCTCCCCGGTGATCAATGAGGTCCTTCAGTCTATTATTGCAATCCTGGAGATGAGCAATATGTCAATGCAACACTGATGAAACTCATAATGTAAGCAAGAGCCGTGTTGCTGTAAACCATACGTTTGTCAATAGAAGGAGATGGGAACAGATGACCAGCTTATTGAATTGATTGAGAGTGAGGAAATATAAAAGCTGATATTTCACAAAACATCTCGTTTCAACAATAGGAAGTCAATTTGAACTCTCTTGCTTTTGTAATGTGGTGTATTTCAGAGTAAAAAAAAAACAAGATTTGTATTAGAAAATAAATTATACATTTACAATTAGTTAAAATAGTGGCATATTATTTTGCATCTGAATATTAAAAATATGACTTTTTTACACCTATTCATACTATATTAATTGAGTATATCTAATAGTATTTGTATAATAGTATAATATTATTTTAAAGGGCACCTATTATGAAAATCATCTTTTTTAAGCTGTTTGGACAGAACTGTGTGTAGGTATAGTGTGTCTACAGTCATATTGGGGTGATATAAACACAATAAGTCTCTTTTTTTTATTTCCTGATGGAATCCAAATCCCTCCCATTTTGAGGCCCACTGCAACGTGACATATTAGTGCAGTTTGCCCGCCCACCGAATTGATTGACAGCCGCATATTAACGTTTTCGTAGTAACTTGTATAAACATATCAACAAGACAGGATGTGCACAAAGCAACCGGGATTAAAAGATCTGTTCAGCTTTCTGTGGTCATCAATCATCGTCAAATGTGATCAAGAAAGAGTTTTACAAGATTAAAACAGTGCATGTTTGTAATAAAAACAGTAAAATGGCTGTAATTCGTCACTTCAATCCCGGTTAGTGGACGTTAAATCAGGTTTGTACAATAACACAGCGAATATACATACAGCAGTGGATATTAATGTGTATCCTGTCACTTTTGCGTGCAAAAACAGTGCAAAGTTAAATGCGCATGATGTGTGTGCGTGTGTGTGTCTGTGTGCGCGAACTTTGTAACAACATTGTGTGTGACTCATCGAAAGGCTTCAGTTAACTCCACAACAAATACATCGAGTAATCATTGGGAAAGTTCTTACTGTAGTATTTCTCACAAACGTTACGTGAGATCTGCTCCCTCATGTCTGTCACTGTGCTGTTTATCGGATGCAGCCGAGGCAGAGTTTGAGGCTCACTCTGACAGGCACGTGGGAACAGTGGGTGGGGAGAACTAGCATTAAATACACAGGCAGAAAAACAGCTACATTGTGTTCAGGACAGAAAATTCCAATATTGTGAAAGGTATAATAAATAATCTAATGGGTGTTTTGAGCTGAAACTTTACAGACACATTCTGGAGACATTAAAGACTTATCTTAAATCTTGAAATAGGGCTAAAATAGGTGCCCTTTAACAGATTTAGATTGCTTTCTAAGGGATCTCTGATAACAAACATTTTAAAATTATGTCAAATGAAATAAAAGGTTGCAAACAGCTAATGATAAACTTTTTTTTTGAGCATATGCAACTAAGATTATTTAATAAACTTTGCTCTTTCTTTATCATCATTACTTTATCTCCTGCTTCTGCTCTTTTCTGGCTTTCTCTGTCAATATTGATAAAAGATTAATTCAGGTTAGCTGGTTAACAGTATAACGGTGGTGGGGGAACAGTGATAACAAAAAAAATAACAATAAACAAACATTACAAAAATATGTCACTTGTTTTTAAATTATTAATCTTGGGCACCAGACAGAATGTGTCAAAATACCTTTTAAAGAAAATGTAGCATGGCTAGCTCTCGCCACCAGTTCCAGATATTAAACAAAAAATAATAATCTAAATTATAAATAAATTAATAATTATAAATTTATTAATAAGTAAATAAACAAACAAACAAACAAACAAACAAACAAACAAACGTGAACCAGAAAAAAAACTCAGACAGTTGCTGCATTAGTCTAAATAAAGTCTGCATTTATCAATAATAAAAAAAGAAATACTTTGCACTTTTACACACACAAACAGCAGTATCAACAACAAAACAAACAATATAACAATTATCACAATAGCATACAAAACTCTCGGCACTTATAACTCAAATGAAAGTGAAAGAAAAAAATGCAAATGATTTCAGGCCAGCAGATTCGTGAGATTTTGAAAATGGGGGAAAAATAATGAGAGGAATAGTACGGGGAGAAAAAAAAAGAAAATGTAGGCAAAGAAAACAAAAACTTTTGCTTCTTACCCACAGAGCGGAGGGGTCAAGGCAAACGTGAGGGGAATGGCGAATATGTGGATGTGATAGATGAGGGCGTCGATGAACCCAGCCGGTGAGTAGCAGCCACTAGTGCCTAGCGGGAACCTCCAACGCTTTCGACTGCGGGATGAAGGCTTTCAGCAGCTGACTCCATGCCAGCGAGATAAATTAGTAAGTTCATTTTGTTCAGGACACACTGCACTGAAGACTTTGGTGACGCACTCATTCACAGACGTCACGAGCACTTCAGCAACAAGACAGCTGCCTTTGCTACGTTACGTACTTTCGCTTTTCTTTTCTCACAGCCAGTCGTTAAGTTTACGCTATTCGTTTCACCGCACTGCAACAGTTCAGTCAACTTCTCTCTTTTCCGCACGCCACATAATGCTATTCTTCCACTCTCCTCCTCTTCCTTTAAACTCACTAATTTCCTTTTTTCCAGTCCCATGGGTGGAGACCAAATAAACAATGTTGACTGTCGTCACAACAGGTTTGGGTATAGGGCGGCTCTGCTAGCTTGTTGTCAGGACATCCAGAGAAACAGACATTTTCTGACAGGATCTGGCATCCAGGGCTACATGTAAAAAAAATATGTTTGCTGTTTGTTCATTTAAAATGTTTTGTTTTAGCTCAATTCTTGATTTTTTTTTTTTTGTTTGTTGTTTTTTTTTTTGGGGGGGGGGGGGGGGGGGGGGGGGGTTGCAATTTGTGTTTTAATTTATGTTTATGTTCAATCCACTTACATTTGTAATAAACTAATAAGGGTCCCACTTTATATTAAGTGGCCTTAATTACTATGTGCTTACAAGTAAATGTAAATACAATGTATCCTGTGTTCATAATGTATTGCAGAACACTTCTGGTGCCCTTGAGGTGGGATATGAGAACAGTTAGAGACAGGTTTGGTGGTATGGGTAGGTTTAAGAGTGGGTTAAGGTGTAATTACAGAAATTAATTACATATGTAATTACATGAAGGTATTTAATCAAGCATAGGTACAATGTATAAGCATGTATTTACACAGTAAGTACATTGTAAATAATTATTAATTACAGTGTAATTACATATTAGTTTAGGCCACTTAATATAAAGTGGGACCCTAATATGTTAAGATTAAAGGTGCAGTAGGCGATTGTCTCCAGAAACATTTCTGTTGTACTGGTTGAAAGTCTCTTCACATTCTAATAGTAATGATTACAGTGAATGATCTAAATGTATTTATGTGTGTTTTTATATTCTGGGTAAGGCATAAAAACTAAAACATGTTCATCCAGTTCAAATTTTTTGGGCCAATAATTCCCATAATTCTGATAAGTAGCCCAAACTGTCTGTCAACAAATGGAGATTTGTATAACTGTGCACCCGTTCACGCAGATCCGCCGTTTGCGCGTGCACGCGCCACGTTCTTGTGCACACAAGACACATCGGTAAAAACAAATGCTCAATCAAAACTTTTTAAAATCCTGAATCAATATTGGAGTTACTTTTGCATGCTGGAGGACGGATGACACTATGGCTGAAGTATTTCTTTTAGACAGATAATGTTCTGATTTAAAACATGCACAGAAGTGTTGCTCAGCCACTGAAATCTTCCGGCGAAAGACTGATGTGACTATTTTAAATTTTATAAGTGACTTTTACAGCATTGATAATGTTGATTTTTATTTAGTTTAACAACAAAACATCAGTAAATAGCACTGCTCCTCCTAGCCTGCTTTACTGAGCTGAAGTTGATTTTATATCCACATTGGTTCATTTTTGATCAATGACAACCAGTGACGTGCTCCCTATATTGTTTACCATGCTATTCTGATTACTCGCTCTGAAATAGTATGTACTGTAAGTATGGCTTAGTAATGTAATTAGCGTAATTCCTGCACCCTGCCGGCCAACCACTGAGCATACAGTCGCTTTAGGACAAAGCGCATGAGAGAGTGAGACCAGCGATCCTTGCATGCATGAAATATTGCACATTATGGCAAGTTTTGCTTGCTGTACAACTGAAAATTTTAGATATAATACAGTTTTTCATTCTGAATTGTAGTATTATAAAGTACTATAAAGATTTCCAACTGGCAAATGACATAGTAGTGGGTAGTCTACTGTCATCTTTAAGGTCCACGTTTATGATTTCAGGAGGTGTGGCTTTGGATGGCAGGGGAGGGACTGTGTTTCAAAGATATTATGCTAACGGATAGCATTTTGGCAGATCACCTACTGCACCTTTTATTCCTACGTGTCGTTCCGATTGAACAAATAAATCGTTTGGAATCAAGCATTTTTCACAGTGTAGATCTTATTTATGGCGAGAGTGTGTAACAAATGTCTGTTTATACACCTTTTGAAGTGTAACAATATGCTGAAACTAATCCGAATTTCATTGTTAATTACATTGTAAAAAATGCTGGGTTCCACACAATTCCTTCATGTTATCCCAACCCAAATCGATTAAGTTAACTTAAGAGTTTTTACAAATTTAAGTGGATTGAAGATAAAAAAATTATGTTTTCCCCCCCAAAACCCTAAAGAATTGGGTTGTTTCAACTCATTTTAAATAAGTAGTTTGAACAAGCAGCAAACATCATTTTTTTGAGTGTCAATGCTAACGAGTGGAACATCCATTTAATTATAGTCCAATTTCAAGCTGAATTTAAAAAATCTCAGTTCATTCCAGAATATTTGTGTGTGTGTGATCTCTGTTTTAAGACTTTGCTTTAACTCAAGTCTCCAGCCTGTGGTCTTTCCCACTCGCTCTCCTCCTTGAATACTAATTCCTCTCCCTTCGGTCCGTTAGCGTAATTAAAGCAATGACTCAGCACTTTCTCCACTTTCTGTTCTCCCGAAACACAATCACACCCTCAACACTAAATGCCCATCGACTAAATGCACAGAATATGTAAATGCAAACCAGAACCCTGTCTTTCAGAGACGGCGTTTGACTGATTGCTCGCGATTATCAAACACTGCGGTGAAAAAAGAGAGAGAGGGCTGTTATATAACAAACAGCAGTTCATTTACACACATATTTCTCTCGTTATGTGCAATATGGCTCAAGGAGCTCACTGTGAGATTAGTCAAAAGTTAGTTAAAGGGATGTTTTATTGCTTCAGCAGCTTTCTGTTTAATGCAGTGCTGGGACAGAACAAAGGAGTGGATTAAGGAGAGCTAGATATCAGGACTAAATTACCTGAATGAAGGCCTCGTGGGATTTTAAACTTCATTTATTTTAATAGTCTTCATAGTGCATGAGGGCCAAATCAGTCTTAGCTTGTCCTTGAATTGTGTGTGTGTGTGGTTAATGGGTAAAAGATAAATGGGTGTAAAGAGGGTGCGCTGCTTTATTTGCTGTATTCTAATGTTATTAAGATTTTTTAACTGTGCGCAAATAGAATTCATTAATTGATTAAGTCAATGGTAACTAACCAGAAAGCCTATTTTATTTACTTAATTTACCCCCTGAATTATTAGCCCCCCTGTTTATTTTTTCCCCAATTTCTGTTTAACGAAGGGAAGATTTTGTCTACACATTTCTAAACATAATAGTTTCAATAACTCATTTCTAATAACTGATTTATTTTATCTTTGCCATGATGACAGTAAATAATATTTGACTAGATATTTTAAGACACCTATACAGCTTAAGTGATATTTAAAGGCTTAACTAGGTTAATTAGGTTAACTAGGCAGGACAGTGTAATTAGGAAAGTTATTGTTTAATGATGCTTTGTTCTATCGAAAAAATATATAGCTTATAGGGGCTAATAATATTGACCTTAAATATTTTTTTTAATTAAAAACTGCTTTTATTCTAGCTGAAATAAAACAAGTAAGACTTTCTCCAGAAGAAAAAATATTATCAGACATACTGTGAACATTTCCTGAATCTGTAAATCATAATTTGGGAAATATTTAAAAAAAATAAATAAATCATAGGGGGGCTAATAATTCTGACTTCAACTGTAAACTGTATCTGGAATGAAAAAAAATTATATTATTAAAAATTAATTTTATTAATAAAGAATGAATTGTGACAGAAGTATCTGTAGGGGAGAGCGGGGCCGAAAGTAACATGGAACGAAAGTGACAAAACGATTTTCTTAAAGCCCTGACAACATTTGCTTTCCAGGCTATAACAGCACATTCTGCATGCAACCCTTGATGGAGCTGCCAAATATCATGTGATTTTAGAACTGTGTTCTGTGGTTAGGTCCAAATTTCTGTTTTTAAGTGCAAAAAGTAAATTATTGTAGCGTCTTTTTTCCTTATTACAACTGGTGTTTCTCGTTTCATGCTTCACACTAATTATCAATCTACAGGTTATTTAGTGCAATAACGCACGCTTAAAAGGGCAGTATGTAGGTTTGACACCCAGTGGTTGAACTAGGTATTGCATTCCTGGATCAAAACAAATGCAAGTGCAAGTTACTAGATTGAGGACCAAAAAGAGCGAGTCTGACTATCTGACTATCTAAAGGCTGATTTAAATCGTTTTCTGAATAAAAGCAACAGCCCGCAATAGAAGGAATATTCTCCATGTTAAAAGGAGTTTTTGTTCTAACCAACCTCGAACTGATATATTAGAAACGGCTTCTATTTCTTGCAGCTGAACAACAGAAAACTGACAATGATCACCTCAGATAGACCTCATGTACTTTATTTAGTGTTAAATGCTGAAAATGTGAGTTTGAATGCCATTTTACATGACATTTATTGCCAGACTACTGAAAGCAGCAGCAGATAGTTCACCTTAGATCTTGAAAATAAAATAAACCGTGTGAAATTGAACTTTAGAACTGCGACTCAGTGTAAACCTCAATGATTCAGCATGTACATTTAATAATGTTAAAGAGGTTTAATATGCATTAATTACTGTAGATTATTAACCATTTCGTGAGTGAGTGTGTATTCTGTGCTTCCCAATGGCTGTATTTAATTTTCGTGTTGCTGTCGTGTTTCGTCTGGTGCAAACAGCCAAATTGCTTATCACTGCAAATCTTGTCAGGTAGCATGTTGTTAGGACACAGGGTTATAATGTAACCTGATCACCTAATGTTTACGTTTGTAATATTTATATTATTTGCTTACATTAACAGTTGATGGTTCTCTTCTAACTTCTATGCAGGTACGAAATCTTAGTGTACTTTTTGATGCTCAACTAAGCCTGAAACCTCATTTTAAACAATTAACATAAACCGCATTTAATCACTTAAGGAACATTGCCCCCATCCGTCCTTTTCTCTCAACGCCAGATACGGAAAGGCTTGTCCATACTTTTATTACGTCTCGTTTAGATTTTTGTATCTCTTTATTTGGGGGTCTGCCAGCCAGTTCACTTAATATTTTACAATATGATCAAAACTCACACATCATGTCGGTCTCACATTACTCCTGTACACCAACAGTTACACTGGTTGCTTGTTGAGTCACGCATCTATTTTAAAACCTTGATTTTAACTTATAAAGCTGTTCATGGTCCTGCTCCTGATTATATATGTGATCTGATATCTACATCTTCTTCCTCTCGTAATCTACGTTCCGCTTCGGGGCTCACCTTGTTTCAGCCACGTTGCAAACTTCGCACCATGGGAAGTAGGGCATTCTCCTACCATGCACCTAAACTGTGGAATGCTCATCCCACAGGAACGCCAGTTCCCTGGACTGTTTTAGGAGACTTCTTAAAACTCACTTTTTTAGTATTGCTTATAATTTATCAGGCTTTCTTTTTTAATCAGTATTTTTTGTATATGTTTTATTGTGTTCTGATGCTCTTGTTAGCGCTTTAAGCCTGAGAAAAAAGCACAATAAATACAATTTATTGTTATAATAATAATAATAATAATAATAATAATAATAATAATAATAATAATAATAATAATTATTATTATTATTATTATTATTATTATTATTATTATTAATAATTAATAACCACCTCATGTGGAACTCTGAATCTGTCTCATTTCAAAGTCTGCTACTGTCCACCAGAGGTCGCCTTTCGGTCACAGACGCATGCTTTGTGAGCCTTCTGAACTGAATGAATGAAACACGCTGTTTTCCATCAAGGCAACCTGAGGTGCTGGAATATAATTGGCTAAACTGGCGGGTTCAAGGGACCAAAACAAAAACCGACGTTCTGGCATATAACACACATTTTCAAAGCAGAATATCTGACTTCAGCATTGCTTTTCAGATAAACAAGAATGTTCACTTAACATGTTTCTTAAATATCTGCAAACATATTACAGTATTTTTTATGCTTTAGAAGAGTTGAAAATTTACATACAGCACCTTTAATATGTAATCATGAAATCCATAATAAAGTAACTACAAGTATTTAAGTAAAAAATACTTGATTTTTGCAATCTGATTACATGACACATAATCTGTGCGTAATAAAATGTTAATGAGCTCAATCATTCAGGGATATGAAAACTCTTTATTAAATCCGTTAGTTGTACATTCAAGTGTAAACACCACTGGTATGAGGCAGACAGAAGCTAACAGGAGAGAAAGATTGCATGCTCCCTAAATAACCAGCTGGCCTGCAAAGACGTTTTTTTTCCTATGAAATGAGCCACTTTTCAATCTGTCAAAAGAATCCATGATCACAACACTCATTTGAACAGGTCGATACATTGGCATGTGCAAAACAACATGATGATTAATGTCTACATCATCAGATTATGGCCTTGATAATGGGCACTTCGTGACACAAACAAGCTTCCAGGCCCTTCTATTGGCTATCACATGGCAGGGACGGCTTGAATAATCCTAACTGGTTATTATATATTTCAATATATGAAAAGGGTATTGGTGGAAAATGGAAACCACAGTGGTTTTATACACAGTACTTGCAGGGGAATGTTCTATAATTACTGTAAATCTATGAAAGATGTTTAAGGTGCTACAGGGTAAATTGAAGGACTGGTTCAACAAACACAGCTCAGCTTTTATTCTTGACATATTGGTAATTTCTTAGACTGTAAAAAGAAGGAACATTAAAAAAGTATTAAATAGTTTAGCTTGGTCCTAACATATCAGTACTCTCATAAGTCACAAATTCATTGCAGTGAAACAAAATTATATTGATATTAGATATAAAATTTTCAGTTAGTCAACCCCAATGTCTGATGTATTAGTTGCACGGTAAGCGTATTACATATTTGGCAGAGATTTGCTTGTCATATATATGTCAAATATTGACTTTTTTTCAACCCAGGCTCATTCTGAAAACGTAGTCCTGCGGACGTTTCTGGAGACTGCGAATTATGTAGCCGGAGGTACGTATGGCTGCATTTCATTTTTTTAAGCGAACGCTGCGGGGCGGTATGACGACGTTCCTTTTAGCGATTACCGGCTGACAGCTTACCTTCGTGTGGAGGGCTTTCCCGCCACAACCAGTTTGTCCGGTTAGCTCGTCCTGTACATCGGCGGACTTGAGACGCAGAGAGGATCTGACCACGACGACGACTACCGGGTTCGAGTCCGGGGAAGAGTGGTTCCAGAAATCAGGTAAGACTAAAACAGAATCCAAGAAATAAAGTTAACAAGTTCATAACAGGGTGAGAATGTGGTGAAATCCGAAAACGTGGTAAAAATCAGACGAGGGCTTTTCTTTTTCTGGACGGCTTTTGTAAATTGTTGGTTGGGTTTAGGGAAGTAAGCGGGCGGGCGGGTCAATCGGTAAAATTTGTTGGGTTCAGGGAAGAAGAAGGGTGGGTCTGTCGATTGGCCGGTCGTCCAGTCAATCATTCAGCCAGTTGGACAGACAGACAATCGTTCGACAGCTGCTTCAGGTGGGTTTACGCGAGATCAGTGCGGGCGCGAACGGCACTCGCGAGAGCCATTCGCGGATTTGCGAAAACCAAAAACTGTAAAAATACATACCTCCCGGGACGTATTTCGCGGTCTCCAGAAACGTCAGCGGGACTACGTTTTCAGGATTGAGCCTGGGTTGCTGTTTTGGTTCATTGCTTTGCAAACAGGGTCTAAAATTAAACAAAATGTAAAATCACAGATACCACCGGTAAAATACAACTGACAATGTTAGTCACATGTCTGGTCTACCTGTGTTGTGTCATGTGATGTTATGTCGTGTCGTGTTCCATGTGCTTGTGTTTATGTAACGTGACCCCTTTGTTCTGTTTCCGTTGTGTGTTAAAGGGGTGGTTCAGAGTGCATTTTTAAGGCTTGGTTGTGTTTATGGGTTGCAAAGCAATGTGTGCTCATGCTTCATTTGTGAAAAATCAGGTTATTTTTTTTAATCTATTTTACCTTAACTAAATACTGCTACTCAGCTAACATGAAAACTACTGTCATATTTCCTAGTTCCTCTGAAAGCCCGCCCTCAAGCGGCTATGATTGGTCAGCTAACATAATGTGTTGTGATTCGCAGATCGGCTCCATGTCACCAGGAAGGGTCTCTGCGTCTCTGCTATAACATGTGTATGCTTGTAACCTGAAGGGTTTATGACATCATTAACCCGGATGTATTATTATTTTTTTTGTCCCCAAACTTTGCTCGCTGTAGACTTTGCTAACTCTGTAAAAGCTAATGTCTCCCTTTGCATTGAACTTTGCGTAAATTACTTTCAGAGATGTTCACACAGCTACATTACACATCAACTCAAGTTTAAAAAAATATGATATCATAGGGAACCACCCCTTTAATGGTCATTAGTTCCACCTGTTATGTCACCCCTGTTTGTAATCTGTGTAATCATGTCCTGTGTATTTATACCCCTGTTTTGGTTTAGTTTATTGTCTGGTATTGATGTGTCAATCGCCATGTGAGTACAGTATGCCATGTTCCTGTTGTATGTTGTTCCTGCAAGTCTCGATTATCTGTGGTGCAACACTGACTTTAACAGAATACCGGTGTTCTGTCGATTTGTCCTACCTCCCATTCAAAAATAGGTAGCACATTTTGATGACGCGATATGCTTCCCTCAGATTTTGCTACCAGTTTAAATTGTAATGTGGATTAGTGTGATTATGAAGCTGTAATAATGCCCTAACCTACCTAACCCCAACCTCAGAACCATTCAAATACAGTGTTGGTAGCATCATCTGATTGGTAGGAGAAAATGTCAGGACGCCAGACCACCACAGATACACCAGACATGTGACACTTACTAATTATGTCACTTACAACTTACTAAGTATTATTTTTATTTTATACTATATTGTTCAAAGGTTCAGGGTCAGTTAGATTTTTCCTCAAAGAAAGGAATGGTGCAAGGATACATAAATTTAATTCAAGTTTAACAAGAACGGACGGAACAGTTACAGGCTTTAACATGAGAAATATTCCACATACGTGTCTCCACATGGAGTTCTGGAAAACAAAAACAACTCTATGCATCCCAGATAAACTTATGATGGAAAGTTCTCCTACTGAGGTAAAAGTTGTCAGACATGTAATGTATTTAATGTAAAAAACAAACCTTTTATCAAGCCAGGCTCATTCTGATTATATACCCCTATATACATTTCTGGAGAGCGCCAAATATATCCCAGAGGTATGTTTTTTTTTTTTTTTGCAATTTTTGTTTTCGGGAATCCAACAGAGGCCGCTGTGTTAGCTTTCTCAGATCTCATTCATGCCTGCTATTCTCACGTAAATTCACCAGAGGCCTGTTGACTGACTGATCGCCTGACCCACCGTCCTCCTTCTCTACACCTAACCCAGTAGCGGCACAAGCTTAACTCTACAAAACCGGATGAAAGTGAAGAGCAGGGGGTCGCAGACGAAAGTGAAGACCGGGGGGTTGTTGTCACGGACAAAAGTGAAGAGCGGAGGGGGCGTTAGTGTCTCCATGCCGCCCTTAGCAAAATGCCAGCGTTTGTGCCACCCTTTTGCGGACTAAAGTGAAGAGCGGGGGTTGATATGTCTCCATGCCACCCCTAGCAAGACAAGGGTGTTCGTGCCGCCCTTTTGCAGATAAAAGTGAATAAAGGGGGAGGGGGGGTGTTGAGGGGGCTGGGGGTGGGGGTTCGTGGACAAAAGTGAAGAGTAGGGGGGGTGGTTTGCTCACATTGCCTATGCCTAAATCCAATGCCTGACCCATCCGATAGTGTTTTCAAAATCAAAAATTGACCCGCCCACCCACTTCTCTAAACCCAACCGACAGTTTTAAAAAGCAATCCAGAAAAAAAGCCCTTGTGGCCACCTGAATTTTACCACATTTTCAGATTTTACCACATTCTCACCCTGTTATTTACTTGTTTATTTTATTTTTTGTATTCTGTTTTTGCCTTACCCCCCTACTGGAACTGTTCTTCACCAGACTCGAACCCTGCCATCGCAGTCAACTCTGCTTTGCGTCTCAAGTCCACTGACAAACAAGATGAGCTAACTGGACAAACCGGCAACAGCGGGAGACCCATCCATACAAAGGTAAGCGGTCAGCTGGTAATCGCAAAAAGGAACAGCGTCATATCGCCCCGTAGCCTTCGTTTTAAAGACGAATTTGTGATCTCCAGAAATGTATATAGGGGTACATTTTCAGAATGAGCCTATGTTGCATATTATGTTGCAATTCCGATTTGAAATACCAGCGAACTGGAGAGTGTTAAAGTGATAGCTCACCTAAAAAATACAAATTCTGTCATCATTTACTCATTTATTTGTTGGAATAAAAATGTTGGAAACTGCTAACCTTTGACTTCAATGGTATTTGTTTTTCCATGGGTCAATGGGTACTGTTTTCTATAAATCTTCAGAATATCAGACTGGTTTTAGACCACTGAAAGATGAGTAAATGATGGCGGAATATTCATATTTTGGTGGACTACACCTTTTATTTTGAACCCTGTACATTATGTAATTAGTTTGGCTCCACACTTGACAATACACAGCAAGAAATCACATCTTATGTCTTTCAAACCTCTTCTCGATCAAAAGTCATGTGCTCAATGTTTTTTTTCCGGGCATATCTACAGTACTGCGATTATAAAGACAAACTCTCACAATAATTAATGCTTATGACTACAGGGTGTTACAGTTGATTGATATTTCAAAATATTTTCTATAATTACTGAAAATATGTCCATGGATATACGTACTGTGTTTAAATGCAGTGCCATATAGGAAGTTTTACAGCATACCTCAGATTATTCACATAAAAGTCCTGTTGACTTGGCTTCAGGAATCCAGTGCAGGATGTCTGTGTAAACTGTTGGGAGTAATTCAGTTTTGATGGGCAGTGTTCTGCTCTTTGCTCCGCTCCTGCAAGCCAAGATCTCGTTCTGCGACCTCTGAATATGCAGACGGTAATGCGGTTACACTGGCTGATGCTTCTGCCGCCTGGTTGCCAGCTGGGCCTTGTGAGCCCGGACTAACTCTGTTTTCAGCCATAAGTGGACTGGTCAAACCCAGATTGCTCAAAGCGTCCAACGTGCCATCAGGGTCCACCATGATATCAATAACTGCCAATTAAAACGAAAGATACATTATAAAATACAGTCCAAAATACACAACTGACTATCTTCAGAAAAAATGACCACATCAAAATTACTATCAGTTTTCTTGATTCGCCATTAATTGACATTAATTGTTTATATCATGTGTTAAGGGCTCATTTGCATGCTAGTACCGATAATGTGTCTTCAAAATAATAATATTATCATTTAGAGCATTTATATGTAGAACATGACAAGAGGTAATATATAATTTCCCATGCTTTCAGATGTTAAAGAGTTCACCTAAAATTCTGTCAACATTTTCTCATCCACCACTTCCAAAATTGCTTGGTTTTCTGTTGAGCCATTGACTTCCATAATATATTTTGATCCAAACTTCATTTCTCAGAATATCTCAACATACATAAAGGTTTAGAACCACTTGAGTGTGAGTAAATAGTGAGATATGTTTAATTTTTGGATGAACTATGCCTTTAAATTTTGGGGAAAAATTAAACAAACAAAAGCACGTCTTGAGAGTCCAAAAGCATTCACTGTATGAAGCTTATTAGAAGCTTATAATGTTGACTAATTCATAAGAAAGGCAAATAAATGTCCCTGTTTGGCACTGTGTTTTTTATATTTATAAAATATGAGTAATATCGCAATATACACTACCTGACAAAAGTCTTATCGCCTATCCAAGTTTTAGGAACAACCAATAATAACTTAATGTCTAGTTAATCATTTGGTAACAGAAGTGGCTTATATAAAAGGCAAAGGCCTCTAGATTACGTTTACTTTATCAAAAAAAATATGATCATGTCTTGATTTTTAATTGTTTAATTAGGACAGTAAGGTCTGACTTTGCTTAGACAAAAGTTTTGTCACTTAATAGAAATAATGTACAGTATAGTATATAAAGTCATGGTGCAGTGGAAAATAATTTAAAGAATTTAATTAATTCAATTAATTTAATTAATGAATTAATATTGTGTATGACTCTCATGAACTTGGAGGACTGCATCCATACATATCTGCAATGACTCAAATAACTTATTAATAAAGACATCTGAAATGGCAAAGAAAGTGTTCTTGCAGGACTCCCAGAGTTTATCAAGATTCTTTGGAATTATTTTCAATGCCTTCTCCTCCATCTTACCCCAGATATGCTCAATAATGCTCATGTCTGGTGACTGGGCTGGCCAATCCTGGAGCACCTTGACCTTCATTGCCTTCAGGAACTTTGATGTGGAGGCTGAAGTATGAGAAGGAGTGCTATCTTGCTGAAGAATTTCCCCTTTCCTGTGGTTTGTAATGTAATGGGCAGCACAAATGTCTTGATACCTCAGGCTGTTGATGTTGCCATACTCTCTGCAGATCTTTCGCACACCCCCACACTGAATGTAACCCCAAACCATGATTTTTCTTTCACCAAACTTGACTGATATCTGTGCGAATTTTGGGTCCATGCAGTTCCAATAGGTATTTTGCAGTATTTGTGATGATTGGGATGCAGTTCAACAGATGATTCATTGGAAAAATCTACCTTCTGCCACTTTTCCAAATGATCAACTAGAAGTCAAGTTATTATTTGTTGCTAATACAACAGGGATCGACAACGACTTTGTCAGGTATTGTAAGTCCTTCCAAATATCACTAACAATACAAAAAAGACCAATTGTGCATCTCAGAGCATCACAATGTTTTGTTTTTGCATGAATCAATTGTCACTGACTCATCAATGATTCATTCATAAAAAAAAGTCAATTGGACAGCACCTGAAACTGTTTACTACTATATAGTAAGTGAAAAACAGTATGTGGCAAAATAATTGCAGGCAGAAATATTACACTAACATCCAAGCAAATTTTCATTGTATTCAGATACCATTTCATATACTATAATATAGAACAATTTTTTGTTGCAAAGTTTTTAAGTTTGAGCTTATTTTGGATGCAGCCTTGATTTTATTCATCTAAATGAATCAGACGTTTTAAATAAATCATTTGCAGCAATAATTTAAGGTGTCAGCGATTAAGACTTTAGTGTAAATTGTATTTTTCCATGACCTAATCAATAAGTACCAGGACAAATTAAACGCTCAGCAAAATGTTGATTAATTGCTGTATGAAAATAAATCCCAAAAAACGAATGAGATTTTTTTTTGGTCAATACTATACACCCCCACCACCAAGTCAACTAATGGAAATCAATCATTTAGTCAATTAACAAACAAGCAATAAACCCTTGGATTTATACTCCAGGGACCTTGCAGGACAGTGACACTGTAGAGAACACTGTTTTTTTTAAGCCAAATAACATCATAAATTTTTAAGTCACCGAGTATCTTGAATCATTTTTGAATGGTAGTTCCTCTCAGGTCTTTAAATGCTGACATTTCAATTACATAATTAAATTAAATACAGGAAAAAAACCTTTTTATTCAATATATTCAAATTTATTAAATTGTTCAAATAATATTTTACATTATACTGTTTTTACTTTAAATAAATGTCTCGGTGAGCTATAAGAGGTTTCTTGCCAAAAACCCAAACTAGTGTATTAAAATTTTAATTGTTAAACTGGTTTGAAATGGTCAGAAACTTTTTGGCTTGGTAATGGTGTCTAATAAAGCTATTCTTAAAGCTGGAACAAGTGGCACAACTTTTAAAAACAGAACAGATTTTAAAGCCCCAGGCATCTCAGACTTTGTAAATGGTCACAAAGAAAAACTGGGCACCACACATTAAATCTGAAGATCACACACATCCATACTTTTAAGCAAACACTCTAAAAATAAATAAAAAAACAATAATAAATTCACTTCATGCTAGTTCAAAAAGTTGTGCTAAAACACTGCATGTTAGAAAGCAAACATTAAAAGCATATTAAAAGTCAAGAAGACCTCAGTTCTGCTTACCGAGCAGCTGTCGTTCCACTCTCTTCAGATTCTGGAGTATGGAGGAAATCTCCTGAGGGTGATCAAATGAAAAACTGAATAAAAAGTGCTAGAACTTAGAAATGACCTGTTCAGCTAATTTAACACAGATATATAGAAGTCAAGCTTAAAATAGGATAATTATCATCACTCTTTGATCATTTTAAAGTGATAAGCTAATGGTTTAATCCAATTCAATGATCTATGCTAAGCTAAGCTAAAAGTTTCTACTCATATCGACTTAGAAAATAACTTTTAATTTCTGTCTGCCTTTATTTACAATGTAACTACAGAAGAGTCAAGCTTTAAATAAGTAAATTATCATCACTCTTTCGTCATTTTAAAGTTATGCTAATGGCCTAATCTGATTCAGGGATCTATGCTAAGATAAGCTAAAAGTTCCTACCCATATCGACTTAGAAAATAGCAACTTTTCATTTTTCATCTGCCTTAGTACACAACGTAACTACAGAAGAGTCAAGCTTTAAATGAGTAAATTATCACTCCTTGGTCATTTTAAAGGGATAAGCTAATTTGTCTACTCTGATTCAATGATCTATGCTAAGCTAAGCTAAAGGTTCTTACCCATATCGACTCAGAAAATAGCAACTTTTCATTTTTTTTCGGGCTTAGTACACAATGTAGCAGAAGAGTCAAACTTTAAATAGGAAAATTATCATCACTCTTTGGTCATTTTAAAGTAATAAGCTAATGGTATAATCCGATTTAATGATGCTAAGCTAAAATTTCCTACCCATATCGACTTAGAAAATAGCAACTTTTCATTTTCCGTCGGTCTTAGTACACAACGTAACTACTGAAGACTCAATCTTTAAATAAGTAAATTATCATCACTCTTTGGTCATTTTAAAGTGATATGCTAATGGTCTAATCTGATTCAATGATCTATGCTAAGCTAAGCTAAAAGTTCTTACTCATATTGACTTAGAAAATAGCAACTTTTCATTTTTCGTCTGCCTTGGTATACACAATGTAACTACAGAAAAGTCAAGCTTTAAATAAGTAAATTATCACTCCTTGGTCATTTTAAAGTGATTAGATAATTTGTCTAATCTGATTCAATGATCTATGCTAAGCTAAGCTAAAGGTTCTTACTCATATCGACTTAGAAAATAGCAACTTTTCATTTTTTTTCGGGCTTAGTACACAATGTAGCAGAAGACTCAAGCTTTAAATAGGAAAATTATCATCACTTTTTGGTCATTTTAAAGTAATAAGCTAATGGTATAATCCAATTTAATCATGCTAAGCTAAAAATTTCCTACCCATATTGACTTAGAAAATAGCAACTTTTCATTTTCCGTCGGTCTTAGTACACAACGTGACTGCAGAAGACTCAATCTTTAAATAAGTAAATTATCATCAGTCTTTGGTCATTTTAAAGTGATATGCTAATGGTCTAATCTGATTCAATGATCTATGCTAAGCTAAGGTAAAAGTTCTTACCCATATCGACTTAGAAAATAGCAACTTTTCATTTTTTGTCGGGCTTAGTACACAATGTAGCAGAAGAGTCGAGCTTTAAATAGGAAAATTATCATCACTCTTTGGTCATTTTAAAGTAATAAGCTAATGGTATAATCCAATTTAATCATGCTAAGCTAAAATTTCCTACCCATATCGACTTAGAAAATAGCAACTTTTCATTTTCCGTCGGTCTTAGTACACAACGTAACTACAGAAGACTCAATCTTTAAATAAGTAAATTATCATCACTCTTTGGTCATTTTAAAGTGATATGCTAATGGTCTAATCTGATTCAATGATCTATGCTAAGCTAAGCTAAAAGTTCTTACCCATATCGACTTAGAAAATAGCAACTTTTCATTTTTTGTCGGGCTTAGTACACAATGTAGCGGAAGAGTCGAGCTTTAAATAGGAAAATTATCATCACTCTTTGGTCATTTTAAATTGATAAGCTAATGGTCTAATCTGATTCATTGATCTATGCTAAGCTACACTAAAAGTGCTCTCGTCAGACTCGGATATTGACTGAATACACTTAAAAATGGTAAAACTTAACTGTTCAACTTTAGGTGAGTTGTAAAATGAACTGATTTGGATGTGTATCTTTAAAATGTATTTGCTGTTGAAATTTCAGATTCAAGGTAAACTCATTATGTAAAATAGCAGTGTTACCTTAAAGAGTTCAATTTAATTTCCTGTCAGCGCTCGGATGTTGTGGTTGTTTGTGCTCTTATACTGCTCAACAGCTTTTTCATTTCACAAGTTTCACGAGTTCAGTTCAGGCCAGCCAGCATTACAGAGTTAGATTTACTGGCCTGTCAGTGAGCAGAGGTGATACGACTCAAGCCTAATCTGAGCGCTGACATACCATGAGTCAAAAGCTCAGTCTAATTAAACTGAGAGATCTTCAGCCGAGGCGCCGGTGATGTATGAACTCTAAAGTCTACCAGAACATCAGGACTACTTCACCGACACTGGATAAACAATCAGTTTCCTTCAAAGAAATGTGTAAATGTGAATTATTTATGTTTATTTACTTAAAGATGTCATATACTGCATCAACTCAATAAGTTTTCTGATATTTATATATTATGTGGTTTAGGTCTGCACAAAAGTTTTACATGATCATTTATAACCTCAAAAATAGAATTAAGTCTAGAAGAGTTACAGCCGTGGATACATCAATATGCAATGATTTTTGCGACAATGTAAAACAATAATTACGCTTATTACGCTAGTGTGAGAGGTAGGTTTAGGGTTAAGTTAGGGGAGTTAATAAAATAAAACTTAATGGGTAATTTAAGAAATAATATAAATATTTATTGTTAACTTTCGGATGTAGCTGTACAGTTTGACCATATTTGGAATGGTCATGAATATTAATGAGCTCTGCTCTGATCAGTGCCTCATACACACATGCACACACACACAGTATGATGTACTCTGAAATAAATATTCATACTTCATTTGTCAACTGAGTAGATGCATGTAATGTATATGTAATGACGGAGCTTTAGCATAGTCCCAAAAACTACTATTTTCAAAATAAGAGTCCCACATACATAGAAATTTTTATAGAAATTTAGATAAACTTAAAAGTAAGGAAAGCACCATTGTTGTAATCTCACTAAGAAATATTACGACCAATCAAATGCAACCTGGGGCATGAATATTAATAATCCCAAGTGCAGTGTAACAGTCTGTGTTTTGTTACTATAAGGTATATGCAGAAGCATGGAGAAGGACTTTTAATTTGTCAGTAACCTGGGTCAAACGCTTCAGGTGAACAGTATGCCTTTATAAAATCAGCACGTTTAAGGTCTGTTTTCTTTAAAAACCAACCATCTTCACTGCCTAAATGATATACGCTATAGAGTGAGTCTCAGAATGTACAAGAAGCACTGCATTAAATAAAATTTTTCCACGCCATGTCTTTAAAATATTTAAATTAAATTTACTCCAGTATTTCCAATGGCGTTTTTGTGCTCGCCTGCTGATTCTGTCGGGCACGTGCGAGTAATTGGCTTTTCATCTCGGTTTACACTTCAACAACTAAACGAATGCTGAAGTCTATTTAACTGAGTGTATTTTAATTGCATTGCAGCATCGATGCTGTAAAAGGAAATGTATAAAATTGAAAAAGTCACATTAACCATTCACCGGAAGTTTATCAGTATGGAAAGAAACACTAGCTCTGCATATACACTATTGGCTTGTTTTTCACTGGGAATTCACACTCATGAGATTTACATGAGAATGAGGAAACAATGGTGTTTGAGGCTCTTGGTATGTAATTTCCGTCTACTGAACTCTTATTATTTAGCTTCGCCTAGGTTTATCCAGATTTTTATTATGCGTTTATCTCTGTTTTTTTTTTTTATCTATGCTATTCTTTTTCTGCTTTTAATAAACAATATAACTATTTTGATATAATTTAAAAAATATATATTTTACTGCTTTTATTAATTTATCCAATGAAAACCTTGCAATATTTGATAAATTAAATAAATATTTTACAGCTGATCGTCATTCTGAACATTTTCTGCTGAAAGAATATACCCTTCTCACCTGATTAGAAGTCTTGAGGAGAAGCACCTCGTTTTCTGCCCGCAGTTTACTTTCAATTTCCTCCCACTTTCGGTCCTTGTCTTTGAATAAAATCCTGCGAGCAGTAATAAATCAAAATGCTGCCTTCCAAAAGACCTTCCAGAACTGAATGTCGTATTAAAAGGCATATCAAGTTAAGGTCAGAGATGTTCAAGGATCATCCTTACAAATACAATTTTAAGATGAAGATCAAGATGAAAAAAGCTAATGATTCAATTAAAAAAAAATTATAATATTAATTTAGTATCTATAAAAATAATGAATGATATTTCAATGAACAGGTTAATCTCTTTAGACCTGAATTATGTTAAAAGTTTCAGAGAAAATACAGAAGCACATTTCCCTTGTTCTTAAGGCTTCCATATACGAAAATACAATAAAAATACAAATTTCAATATTCATATTTTTTTTAGTCCATTTCAATTGATGTCAAAATTAACATAACACAAATGGTTGGTGTTAAACGTTACAAACAATATAATATATATAATATTTTTTTACAATATATTTAGAGACTGCTGATTATTAGAAACTACTTTCCAGTAGGGCTGCATTTCAGCATTGATATCACAACGTGTTAATCTGCAATAGTCGCATCGCAATTTCTGCAATGTTAAGTTGGGGTTTTAATAACCAAGAATCACAGTTTAACTCTAATAGAGTGAAAGATTTTCATTTGAATGTGTTTTTAAGACTCATGACTAAGATATCAAGTGATTTTAAACCAGGAAATTCTAAAAATTAAAGATTTAACAAAGAATAATTGTATTCAATTATTTATACAATGATGACAATTCAGTGTTATTTTACATTTGATTATTATTGAATGTCTGTTCTTCATCGCTGTTAGACTCCACAGAAAACCAATTCATTTTTATTGTTTATTGCAAATAGTTTATTATGTTTTGTGTAGATGTATGAATTCTTTTCAAGTGGAGTTATTTAGGTAATCTTTTGAGAAATTATGATCATATTGCAATATATATCGCAGAAAAACAAAATATCGCAATGTCAGTTTTTTCCAATATCGTGCAGCCCTACTTTCCATTATAATGGACAAGTCTCATTTTTAACATCTGAACCCATTTTAATTGGCTGGCATTCTAAAAAAATCCTGATTTAAGCTTTCAATTCTACAATCTTTTAACTTTAAACAGTAAATGCAATCCTTATTTTCTCTATACAATCTATGAAATATTGGTAAATATTGGTAGGCAAAGATATCAATAAATGCGAATAATACCAGATATTTTTTTGGAAATTACAGCATGCAGAGGCTTACTGCTATTTGATTGGATGACAAAAGTCCAACATAGTGGACAGCCAGCTTTAAATATGATGAAATGCTACAGACGCAACCAAACAAATATGACATGACCTGATGTGATGTCCATTGTAATAAATGCAGGGCCCGAAAGGGTTAAATTTACAGCCTTTATGCAATTAAAGCAATGCACAATTTCTTTTAGAAAGGGGCAAGGGCAGTGTACCTGATTTTGTTGGCTGTCTTTTCCACGGCCTGTTTGATTTTTGCTGAGAGCTGTAAGACTGATGCCAACAACAAACTGTCCAGCACACCCTGTGAATGCAGAATAAGCGGAGAGCGGCACTTTTTGTTATGCAGCCTGTCACTGTATGAAATGAGATGCACTCAGAGACAAGGGTCAAGAGACGCTTAAAACAAAAGCAAAAAATAAATAAAATAAAAAATTCAGCGCCCTCTAGTGGCAGACAAATAAATCGGAACTTGCAGTAATATACACTCACTGGCCACTTTATTAGGTACAGCTATACAACTCATTGGTAAGACAAATATTTAGTCAGCCAATCACGTTACAGAAACTTAATGCATTTAGGCAAATTGACAAGGTGATCTGCTGAAATTCATTATGAGCATCAGCATGAGGAAAAATGGTCATTTAAAGAGACAGTTCACCCAAACATTAAAATTCTGTTAATCCTGTTTGTCACAAACCAGTTTAAGTTTCTTTCTTCTGTTAAACACAAAATAAGTTATTTTGAGAAATGTTGTAAACCGATAATCATTGACTTCAATAGTATATTATAGATGTCATAAACCAGTGGTGCTCAACCCTGTTACTGGAGATCGACCTTCCTGCAAAGTTCAGCTCCAACCCTGATCAAACACACCTGAACCAATTAATTAGGACCTGAACAGCACTTGATAATTACAGGCAGGTGTGTTTGATATGGGTTGCAACTGAAATCTGCGGGAAGGTAGATCTCCAGGAACAGGGTTGGTCACCCGTCATATACTATACTATAGCTGTCAATGGTTATAAGACTCCAACATTATTCACAATATCTTTATTTGTGTTTCTCATCACAAAAAGAGGGAGGGGGGATTGGGTGAACTTTAAGTGACATTAAACATGACCTGGCTTTTAGTCCCAGATGGATGGTTTTCAGAAACTGCTAATCTATTAGGATTTTCATGCATAACCTTTAAAGTTATTAGAAAACCATTCAGTGAGTGTTTGTTCTGTGTGAAAAAATGCCTTCTTGATGCCAGAGCTCAGAGGAGAATGACTAGACTGATTTGAGCTGATAGGAAGACAGCATTAAATCATGTGACCAAACTTTCCCACCAAAGTCTACAAAGATCATCTCTGAAAGCATAACATGTCCAACAACATTGAAAAAGATGAGCTACAGCAGCAGAAAAAAAGCACTAAAAAGGAGTTCACTAAACTCAAATAACCTCCTTAGACACCGTGTTTAAATCCAATTGGGGAAATTTGAAATAATCCCATCATGGATGTGCACAAATATGCAGCAAATGCATGATGCTGTCATATCATATGATAATGATGAATGCTTCAAGTTGTTTCTTGAATACACTGCCTGCACTGAAAAATGAAGACAGTTCAGACAAAACCTGGCACAATCAAGGTGTCCCTAATAGAATTGTCTGGTTGGTGTGTAATTATAAATACCAACTAACAGGATGCAAAAGCTGTAAGACTTTTTGGCAATACTGAGAAGATTCACCTCATCTCTGCTCCAGGTCCTACGGCGGATGGCACGGGGATCTTGACTGCTGATGGCACCACGAGGCCTCAGTTCCACTCCTCTGCCACTGATCTCTGGAGCGCTGCCCAGAACATCTTCAAACACACGGTCCTCAACCTGATACAGGCAGAAAGAGGATCACTGAATACACTAAATTCACTAATACTTGTTTATTTATGGAAAAACCTCCAACATATCTCTAAAAATGCAGCATTATGCAGCATATCCACATGCACTATGTTTTATTATTGTTATTTTATCCAATATTCTCACAATAATAGCGCAAATTCATAACCTCAAAGTCAAAATGCCAGCACACTTTTAATTAACTATTGAATTCATCTTGTGAACAATGCACGGTGTGCGAAAGCCCTTTACAGACTAATCGATATGTACTGATATAAATCTCTACAGGCACCCAAAACTTAAATGGCCCATATAAATATAAAAGACACCTATGGCTCTGGTTATGATGTATTTATCTGCTTACTGAAGCCGAGGGAGCAGAGGAAGGACTAACGGAATCAATCTCGCCAGCAACATCATGGATCTCACGCGCTAACATTGCCAGATCTTTAGCCAGGTCTTGACTGATTCTGGAACAAAGGAACATATTGTGAGACTTTTGAAGGCACAAGCTGTGATAGACAGTAGCATTGCTAAAGATGATGCAGCTATTTGTGGCAACTGAAGAGGAGGAAAAAGAACAGGACTGAGAAAAGACCTGCAGTGCTGCTGCACCATATGCCGGAGCACTGCCCAAAAGGTTATAGCTATTAGTTTGAGTCTGATTGGGCTGGAGTGGCTCCAACACACACTAGAGTTCAAAACTAGTAATTAAGAATGCAAAATTTATGCTTTCAATAGTTACAGTAATTAATAATTTGTAAAAAATTAAATTTATTTTTCAATAAAGTGGCTACAAAATCATAAAATCAATATTGTTTCCACAAAAATGCATCAGTATGTATCACTACAGCCTGGAGACTTCCAAGTGGGAGGGATATACGCTGCAAGTTGGCTGGTTTAAGGTTAGATGACGTACAGCTTTGGCTACTGGGCATGATGCAGCACGTTAATACAATGTCAGTTTTGTGACACTGAACTATTGTTTTTGCATTACTGTAAGGGGTAGGTTTAGGTTGGATAAGGTGTAGAAATTAATAAAACACAATAGGTTAGAATTAGAGGTAAGTTTAGGGTTGGGATAGGTGTTGATGTAAATAAAACATAAGAGGTAACTTTAATGAGTAGATTCAGGGTTACGGAAGATATACAATTGAATAAAACTAAATATACTGTAAGGGGCAGGTTTAGGGTTGGTGAAGATGTTAATAAAACATAATAGGTTACTGTAATTAGGTAGGTTTAGGGTTGGGTACTTTTGGTTTAGACGTTTACAAAACACAATGAGTTAAGTTTAACATTAGGAGTAGGTTTTCTTTTAGAGGAAGGAGTCTATAATTAATAAAAACACATTCGTTTTACTGTAAGATAACCATTTAGGAATGGGGTAGATGTTAATAAAACACAAAATGTGTCATGTATAAGACATAAATCAATCAAAAGCCCCATGTAGTTTGTACATCCCACAGGTGCTCAAATTCAACCCATTTGGAGCTGACTCTTACCTCTGCTTATGCCTAACTCAAAAAGTTAAATAGCACAATGATAATAGCCAAAAATATTTCTTGAACTCTTAATCAGCACCTAATCATGCCCAACCACTGTTACCCATTACCTGGCAATCTCCTCACTGTGGGCAGTCCAGTCTCTCATATAATCATCCTGCTCTCTGCTAGACTGGTGTCGTAACATGGACATGCCTCCAGGGCTGGGTGTTGCAGGGGCGGAACCACCCAGTTGGGTCACCCGTGGAGCCATTGGGCGTGGGCGAGTGTGGTGAGAGGGGTGGCGATTGGAGCCATACTCATCTTCTGAGGTAGAAGCATATTCGATCGGCACCCGGCGCCACCTTCCCCCAGCTATAACACAAAAACATTTTAGTAGGAATATTTTCAGAGAATAATCTTTTCTAGTACTTTTCTCCTCAAAGGTCTGACCTGCAGGTGTACTGTGAACATAGGGGGTAACAGGACATTTATCAGGCAATTTGGAAGCACTGTTAGCTCTTGCTCTGGGGACCACTGCAGTTGATGAGACTCCTGAAGAGCGTAACCCAAGCCGAAGTGTGCTATCAGGAGCAGGACGTGGGGCAAAGCCCCTGATCTTGCCTGATGTTGCCTCTGAGTCACTCCGAGCTGAAGGAGAGCAAACTCTTGGTCTTCGTGGCTGAGCAAGAGCTTCAATCCGAGAGAGGGTCCTGCGCCCAGCTGAAGGTCTTGATGCAGAGCTGGCGGTAGATGCTTCTGATGCAACAGACATTCGATCGACATCAGCAAGATCAGCTTCAGCAGTTTCACCCAATCGTGCACGCCGCAGAAGGGAAGCCCTTGTCGGTCGAGGGCGGGGAAGAGTGGTTGGTTTAGAGGTGGGGGCTGCAGGAGTTACACTTGTCTTTGGTCCTTTGGTCTTGCCACTTGTTTGCTCAGCCTTAGAGCTGATATTTTGACCCCTACCCTGGGGTCGCTTTACTGAAGTAGCATCCTGGGCAAGGGAAGAGCTCAAGTCATCATCTGTCAGGTCAAGAGATGTCCAAGCTCTGGAGCCAGCAGAGCCAGAGGGCTGAGCTTTGCCCTTCCTTTCTGTGGTGCTGGTGTTCTTATTTGTTGTTTCACGTCCAGCTAAACGCTTCCTTTGGGCTGTCTTACGTCCTCCTTCTCCCCCAGCTTGGCTAACTGTACTTGTCGTATCAATGTCTGATTCAGGTGAGACAGACCCCTCCAGGGAGTAGCTTGGCGGATCTGCTAGGTCTGATAAAGTGGTTTCCAGAAAAGCAGCCACAGCCTCTGAATCTTTTGCATTGTGGCAGCATCAATGACCTCACTGATGACTCCCATTTCCCTGGGCTGGGTTGAGGCAGCAGGACCATCAATGCAAGGTATGAGCTCTAGGGGAACATTAGCACTTGGCCGTTCCACTGTGAAGCTCTCTTGCCTTAGTAATGGCTTCCCTGTCTTCTCTCTATCTTCCTCGCCTTTTTTCCGTCTCCCATCTTCTTGTTTTTTCTCAGTCTGACCAGGTTGAGCTCTTGGTTGACCAGCTTTATTCTGTATTTTAGGTGGTGTTGGCTTGCTTACTTTAGACTGATCTTTGTCTGTACAAGCCATTCCTGAAACTCTTGGTCCTGTCTTAGAAATTCTATTAAGCTGATTTACTTTCTCCTGAAGTTCTAGATCCTGTTTCTCTGATGAAGAAGCTGTTTGCCTGAATTGGCTCTGTGTGGCCTCAGGAACCAATGGATCCATAGAAGAATCTTCAGAAGGGAGCTGCGGGAGTGTCCTTCTCTTTCGTTCAGATTGTTTTGTTCCAGCTTTTGAAACAAACAAAAAAATTGGTCAAAATCAAACTACATTAAAAAAACAAACTTGAAAATTTTTAAAGACCTTTAACCTTTTTCATCTGTGGAAAGCATGGTGGGTTCAGCTCCGGATCCCTCAGGATCAGTTCGTATATGACTTGCAGCTAGACTAGCCCACTGTGAGACCCACCTTGGACCACCAACTACAACCAAGTCATCTGGTAGTGCCTTTTAAAAGGAAAATTGACAATATATATATATTTTTAACCTGACATAGACGATTAGTACAGTTTGGAAACTTTTGTGGACATTTAATGTCTTTACAAACTGAGATCTTTACCGAAAATCTTAAAAGATTTGTAAATATCTTCAGAAAAGTATAGCAATTTCTGCTGATAAACAGTACCTCTGCACCAACATAACCAGTTTGTCTGTTTTCCATGGCTCCAGATCTCGGACAGATGGTTCCTCTATCTTTCTGGTGTTTTGGAAAACGCAGTTTTGTCAGGGCTTGGTTATCCTCCACACCAAAAACCTAAACCAAATCAGATTTATCATCATAACTGCATATCCGTATCTAACAATTATCAATATCACACATACACATAAACAACAACAAAATCATATGCTTCTGCATATTTACCTTATCAATCATACGCCTGGCCTCTTCCACCTCAGCACTGCCATTTTCCAGCTCGATGGTATAGGTCCCTCTGTCGCTTTGGTCATCTATATGCCCTCTATTCGGAGTCTCTTGAGACCCAGTACTTTGCTCTCTGGGCACGTTGGTCTTCTGCGGGGAAGAACGGCTAGATTTTTTGCTAACTTCACCCCCTATTGGTGCCATCTTTCTAGCTGCAGATGATGGTTTGTGCTGGAAGAGATCCTCCCTCCCACAGATAGGGCCTTCTGTCCTCTGCACGGCCTGCCTTCCTCTGTATCGCTCCTGCAAAAATGTCCTGCGGCTACTGAGCTGCTCTCCCAGTGCATTCTCTGAGTCACTTTGTGTGCCATCCTCATGCTTACTGCCTGAGAAAGAATGGGACAAACATTTAGGAGTGCAGCCCATGGCATTTAAAAGGCATTTAATCATTTATGGCTCAGTATTTGACTATTAGTCAACGATAACCAAAGTAAACACAATATGCAGTTGGTAAACTTGTAAAAATGGTTTACAAATTGCAGGCTTGTAATAAGATTTGCTTTATTAAAAAGGAATAATTGGAGTTGCTGTAGCCTAATAGTCACCTACTTACTGTAGCTTAGCCCTCCACAGAACAGATAACATGAGCCCTGAAAGATAATGCATATTATGCAAACACTTAATGATTAATGGAATTAGATTGTTATATAATGGCATTTAATAGATTACGCTTTCAATAAAACGTTTGCAGTTGGTTTGTAAAAGCTATTTTTGTGCACGATTGGCCTAAGTTTTTGTTGTATTTACATGGTTTTGACCAGCAGGTGTCCCCATTTTGAGGTGTTTTGAGGCTTTGCAAAGTTGATTAAGTTTGCAAAGCAGTTCATTTAAATGATTCAAAGTTTTAAAACGTGCTGTCGTGAAATATGTTTCACTATATAAAAGTCACTTGTTAGTAAAAAAATATGTGTTTTAATAGTGTTTTCAGCAATGTGGCACATATATATATGTCAGTCAACATCTCAAAAAATGTGTTTTAGGGTTTCGTGACTGTTTAATAATACAAAAATCCACAAGAGATTGTGGAAAATAATGTAACACAACACTTTGCATAGAAAATGACCAGCAGAGAGCTGAAACACCAGGCAGTATATATAACAGGTAAACTTAAAAGTTAAGCTGCCAATATCTATACATAAAAACAAACAAATGGAGGTTAAAATAGATTAAACTAAGAACTAAGTAAGACAGGGAAAATGGAACAAAATTAAAAAAGTATATATATATATATATATATATATATATATATATATATATATATATATATATATATATATATATATATATATATATATACAGTTGAAGTCAGAATTATTAGCCCCCCTGTTTAGGCAGGTTAGGGTAATTAGGCAAGTTATTGTATAACGATGGTTTGTTCTGTAGACTATCGAAAAATTATATAGCTTAAAGGGGCTAATAATTTTGACCTTAAAATGGCTTTTAAAAAATTAAAAACTGCTTTATATATATATATATATATATATATATATATATATATATATATATATATATATATATATATATATAAATATTATTATTTATTTATTATTATTATTTTTTTTTTTTTTTTTTTTTTTTTTTTTTTGGCTTTTATTAGTTATAGTGTTTGGCTGTCAGTGATATATTTCCATTATTTTTTCATTTAAAAAAAGAAGAAATAATTTTTTGTATTTGTGTGAATTTTCAAGAAAATTTACATTTGATGTACAGTAAAGACTTAAACAATATATATGTTTATAGTACTTATGTATACTATATAAGTCAAGCCCGAAATTATTATACTACTGGCAAATTCTGACTTAAAGTTACTTTTATTCAATCAGCAGGTTTTTTGACTGGAAATGACACAGGCTTCTCCCAAAAGATAATAAGCTGATGTACAAGAGGCATCATTCAGAAAAAAAAACATTTCTCAGCCTTTATTTACATTTGAACAAAAACTTAAAGTCAAAATTTGCCAGAAGAATAATTTCAGGCTTGACTACATTTTCTTGAAAATCCACATAAATACAAAAAAAATCTTTTTTTTTAAAATCACCTATTAATCTTTGTTTTTCTGCTTCAGAAATAGGTCAGTAACTCCTTCACCTTTACCTCTGAGGCTCCTCAGCTGAACCGGCACATCACTCTTCACGCTGTCTCCATCCTCCTCAGCAACAGATTCAGAGCGGGCTAATGGCAGTTCATTCTGCGCTAGCCAGTCTGCCACCTTTACCTCCGCTGCCACCATGGCAGCCTGCAAGGCACTCAGCTCCTCCCCGGCCCCTCTTTTGGGTCGCGGTCGAAGGTCTTGGTTACTCTTTGAAACTTTGTTTCCCTTCCCTGAAGCCGTTGTGTCAAACTCAATAGTGAAGGAGGCATGTCCGTGAGTGCCACCTTCCAGGGCCGGTACTGTCAAAACTGATGCAACTGCTTCAGAGCTGGTGTGTAGAGTTTCTCTTGTTTCTCCCCCTACTGGTGGAGTCTGTTTACTGGGAATCTCAAAGTAACTGGGTTCCTGGGTTCCCAAACTCTGTGTGGTTTCTGGTCCCATCTGCGACTTTGTAGCTGTTTCTTTACGGCCTGAGTAAAGACATAACGAGCAAACTATTAAAGTTAACAACAGTAGGTAAATTTACATGGAGATCAGTTTTGGCATTATTCTGAAAGACAATATTATGATTTAGTTGTTTACATTAGAGTTGCTTTTAGAATATTCCTCATGATGCCATGCCATATTATAATATATATATATATATATATATTTTTTTTTTTTTTTTTTCAGGACAAAATATATTTAAAATATATGTTAAGTATATGTTGTACTTGTGTTGTTCAACAAAATATATTTTGAAATCAAAACACATTTCATTTTAAGCATATAAGCAATATAATTCTAAATATATTTTAGGGTGAAGAAAATACAAAACTTACAGTAGAATGTGTATGGAGATCAAAGTATCCTATTTACTTTAAATGCATTAAATGTAATTAATAATAATAATGATAATATTAACAACAACAACAATAATAATAATAAAAATAATAAATAAATAAATAAATAAACAATAATAATAATAATAACAATAATAATAATAAAATTTATGACTCTTATATCATCAGAAAACTGTTGGATAAAAACAATAAATTTACAGTAAACATATATTTTCGACATCAATACCAAACTAAAATGATTAATATAATCTTTATTGTCTTAATAAATCTTTATATAAGGTTTATTATCTGGGTGTACCTTCAATGCCACGTTATTTGTGTGCATGTAAACCAGAACAACAGGTTATTTCATTATGAACATGAGATATGTCCACTCTAATACTCAATTCTGATTAGTCAGGTGTGACATTCCAAGGTATGTTATTGAATACATACACATCTATATACTTTACATCTACATTCATATGTCTCCGCTTGTCTGTCAAACATTTCTTGTCTATCACACCGCGGTTTTTGACAACTTGGCGCCATCTTGTTAATGAATAATACATAGGTTAGTAGCTTCATTGAAATGTTGTCGTTTCTGTCAGGTTTGCGTTTTTGGCGCCATCTTGTGACTGAATAATGCAGAGTTTCTTGTATGCTTCCTCAGGTACACTCAGCTGTTTTCATTTCTGTCAGCTTTGTATTTTTAACTGTTTGGCTCCATATTGTGACTGAATAATGTACAGTTTAGTCATTTCTGTGAGATTTGTGTATAATTTAAGGTATTTTTTGTGGCAAGTAGTTGTGTAATAAACAGGATAAAGTACATCCAGGATGCTTGTTGTTGCAGAATAAACCTTTCAGTCTTCTACAACAGTAAATATTCCACTTTTACATCAGGCTGCCGATAAGCCTGTGAGGATTTATTCTGCGATAACAATCTCCTTGTACTTTATCACTAACATAAATGTGATCAATGACTTACCTGCTTCACATCTAGCTTGCTTTGCGTCGTGTTTTACAGAATTTTCATCATCTGCATCCCCGTCACCCCACCAAGATGGCTGTCCGTAAAGAGGGGTTCCTCTGTGGAGCAAAGCTATGTCCCCTAATGAAAGTTTGACATACTTTTGAGTTTGATAAGTTACATTGACACTTATTAAATTTTATTAAATATTAAATCATTCTGCTCACCCGACACCTTCTCTTCTGTTTTTGGTGCTGGTTCTGATGGTCTAACCTCAGTCTCTTTTCCTCCTTCTGCTCCTTTGACTTCTGGAGTTTTGGTGGTCTCTCCTGATGGCGAAGGCTTCTTGGTGAGCTGAAGCTGGCTGGTGTACTTCTCATGCTGTCGATGAAGGTGAGTGTAGGAAAGTCAAGAGAGAAAACTATTTTATATACTGTTCTGAATGACATTGATCAAATATAAATTAATAATTTTTGAAAGAAGTCCTTTCAAATAATCTTTGCTCAATTTATTTAATAAAAACATTTATGAACACAAAATTAAAAAAAAAACATTTTAATATGAATTTAAATATAATTTAATTAAAATTTTATTATTTATATTTTAAATATAAACAATTTTAATTTAAATATAAAATGTACAAGATATATTTAACACATCCTTCATTGAAGTCATCCTTCAAAATAAATAAAATAAAATAAAATTAAATCCTTTGGGTTTCCTCTGGGTGCTCCGGTTTCCCCCACAGTCCAAACAAATGCTCTATAGGTGAATTGGATAAACTAAATTGGCCGTAGTGTATGAGTGTGTGTGTGTGTGTGTGTGCATGATTGAGTGTGTATGGGTGTTTTCCAGTACTGGTTTGCAGATGGAAGGTATTCGCTGTGTAAAACATATGCTATAACATATGCGATAAGTTGGCGGTTCATTCGCTGTGGCGACCCCTGATGAATAGAGACTAAGCCGAAGGAAAATGAATGAGTAAAAATTAAATTAAATTTAATTAAATTTAATTTAATAACTACCTGAAACTTCTCAGTTTCTCTAAATTTATTATTCATACTCATTATTTAGTTTAATATTTGACACAATATATACATTGAACATTTGATATAAATTTTATCACCTTCAGCGCTTCCTCTGGAACATGTAGCTCTCCGCGTACAACGGTAAACAGGTTGGTATGTAAGATGTGTTAAAGAAAAAAACAGTATACAGAGGATTGCAAATGCATGTATACATTTGGTCCATTCACACACTTTATTGATTATAAATGGAGCTAAGATGCTATATTGTGTTTGTACAAATCAACAAAGGTGGACCAGAACAAACCAAATTATAAAAAAAAGTGATTTATTTAGAATGTCAAAGGATATCATAGCCAAACCGCAGCTTGTCCCCCATTTTCAGAGTAATGTACTGCTGTTCCAGAATGCGAACGTCATTGACGAATGTCTACAGGAGAGAAAGAGGTCAGCCGCCACCATAATCTTTTCATAATTACAATAAAAACATTAGTCTCTATTATAAACAGGTACATTTCTCACCCCGTTTAGACTCCCCAGGTCTTTAACTTTATGTTCATCTGTAGCTTCTTCATAATTGATGACGGCATGCTGTTTGTCTACACTGCGAGACTGGAATATAAGAGAAGTTAATGGATTAGCAGTATTAATGATCTGATGTTAATAGATATGTCGAAAGAGGATGTTTGAATTTTCAGAAAACTTCTCCATGGTATTTCACACAAATAGAGTTATTATGAAATATAATAATAAATATGGCCAGAAACTCAAAAAAAAATTAAGTAATTTAGGCGATACAGTATCTGTTATTATTAGTTGAAATTAGAATTATCTAACCCCCATTTGATTTTTTTCTTTTTTTAAATATTTCCTAAATGATGTTTAACAGAGCAAGGACATTTCCATAGTATGTCTGATAATATTTTTTCTTCTGGAGAAAGTCTTATTTGTTTTATTTTGGCAAGAATAAAAGGAGTTAACATTTTTTTAAACACCATTTTAAAGTCAAAATTATTAGCCCCTTTAAGCTACGTATATATTTTTTCGAAAATCTTTCCAAAAAGGTGAAGTGTTCCTTTAATGAAATATCATTTGGTGACATAAAGTTGTGGAAAGTGACATATACAACAAGCAGACACTGAAAAAAATGATTAATTGGATTTACTAAAAATTGTAAGTGGTTGCAAACAATTTATATGGGCTGAATTTAAACAAACTAATTAAATTTAGTCATGTTCAACTTAATTTGTTAACCCATATGCATTGTTTGCAGCCACTTACCTACTGAAATTTTTTTCAGTGTACTGTACTTATAGATTCAGTAGGAACTGACAATAAACCTAAATAGACGATGACATTCTAAAACATTCTTGTGTATGTGTAACAGCAATCGAGTTACCTGGAGCATAAGCTCACAGTCATCCCGTCCCACGAAGATCATTTCTCGGGGAAGACGGTGCCTTATTCCCCCTCCACTCACCAAGAACCAGGATGTCAAACTCATCTTGACTGAACCAGGCCTCCTTTTTTCCTCCTGATGTCTTTCTCTAGGCCATTCTGTTGAGAGGTTGTATACAATAAAGGGATAGTTGACCCAAAAAGATAACAATATAGCAACTATTCACTCTCCCTCAAGTGGTTCCAATCTTTATTCTGTTGAACACAAAAGAAGATATTTTGAAGAAAGCTGAAAACCTGTAACCATTGACTTCCATAGTAGAAAAAAATATATTATGGAAGTCAATGGTTAGCTTGTTTTGTGTTCAATAGAAGAAAGAAACTCAGAAAGGTTTGAAACAAGTAAAGGGTGTGTAAATGATAACAGAATTTTTGCGTGAACTATCCCTTTAATGGTTTGCAAAAAAAAATAAATTAAAAAAAAAAAAAAAAAAAAAAAAAATATATATATATATATATATATATATATATATATATATATATATAAAGCTTAGTCTAGATGCAGTGTGTAGGATGGTGTTTGAACTAGATAATGCAGTAAAAATTCACATGACTGGACACTCATGAAGGTTGCCAGATTGATGAAACAGGAGCGAGTTTGCCTTACTCAGCAAATGTTTAGGTTTGTAATATTTATATTATTTTCTAATTAAAAACCTCCTCAAGTGGATTTATATAACTTTGAATCTGCTTCGAGCAGCACGTGGCGCAGTGAGTAGCACAATCGCCTCACAGCAAGAAGGTCGCTGGTTCGACTCGAGCCCAGGCTGGGTCAGTTGGCATTTCTGTGTGGAGTTTGCATGTTCTCCCCGCGTTTGCATGGGTTTCCTCCGGGTGCTCCAGATTCCCCCACAAGTTCAAAAACATGTGGTAGGTGAATTGGGTAAACTAAATTGTCTGTAGTGTGTGTGAATGAGTGTGTATGGATGTTTCCCAGTAATGGGTTGCAGCTGGATGGGCATCCGCTGCGTAAGTTGGATAAGTTGGCGACCCCAGATTAATAAAGTGACTAGGCTGAAAAGAAATGAATAAATCTCCTTCTGATTTCAATTTCATGGTTACTTTAAGGGGTATAATATAATCCTGTGGAAGCAAATTCCTCCATTCCTAATGAAATCTATTTCTCAGCAGCAGACAAGCAGCTGACTTTCCTTTAACAACTTAAACAATGAACCTCTTTCCACTCTAAAAGGATGGAATAAGGGACTCTTCTTTAACACTTTCAATATTTTGAAGCTGTTCACCAAACTTAAAGGGATAGTTCACCCAAAATTAACATTAGCCTTTAATGTATTCACCGTCAGGGCATGAGATGTACTGTAGGTGATTTTTTTTATTTGGTAGAACATTAAAACTATTTTTTTAGCAAGTCGTGCAAGTCAAATAGAATTATTACCTGTGGCTTAATCTGTGCAAAAAACACTGAAAATTATTTTCACATTATTTACAGTTATCCAAAAAAATCCTGTTGCATAATGATGAATGCACCGATGCAAACTCAAATGTGTGCTGATGCTGTTTACAATTGCGAAGGAGGACTTGTGCATTGAAATGGTTATCAGAATGATACTTACTCATACAAGATGCTGCAAACTGTTTAAAAAATTTGTCAGCTTGTGTCCCATACAAAAGTTATACATGCAAACATATGCAAATTACATTTATTTACATTTATAAGTTTAAATTTGGATTTCACATTCCTATCATATTTTTCATAAACGCAACATATTTTAAAATATTGCAAAAATGGCTGCTTACACATTATTTTTCAGCCATTGGAATTACAAACATGTACATATATGTTCAAATATATTAGATATAATTAAATGCATGTCGATATATATTAATAAATATCCATATATGAACACATACTGTATCAAGTATAATAGAAAATTATATATGCAGCATTATTTGCAATATTTTAAAGTATATGTTGCATTCATCATTTTCCTTCGGTTTAGTCCCTTATTTATCAGGGGTCGCCATCGCGGAATGAACTGCCAACTATTCTGGCATATGTTTTACGCAGTGGATGCCTTTTCACAACCCATTACTGGGTATATTTTATATATTTGAAATTTAAATATAAACTTGTATGTTATATATTTACTTAGCATATATTGTCATAGAGCAGATTTCTACTGTATATACAAGACATCAGTAAGCTCATGCTCCAGTCCAAACTGTTATAAACATGGTTTAAACTAGGATTAAAAGTAATGACGTTGTAAATAATGCTCAGTTTCTTGTACACAGTTTGTTTTGCTTTATAAGACCTTAATATATTGGTGCCATTTATTATTTTTTATTGGCCTGCATGACTCTTAAAGTGCTATAAGCTGTTCACTTCAACAGTGACACTAGTTTCAGCTGAAAATCTTGCTTATTGTTGAAGAAGTAGTATCCTGATCAATGGTGGCTTTATTGGCATCTATGCCTTTTTTATGGTTAGATTATTAATAATATAGCCACCCCAGTTTAAGCTGGGAACTAGCTAAAGTAAAGTGAATGAGTGAGAGTGATTAATAATGTTGCATGTATTGTATCCCTCTAATTCCAGGTTGATTTGTGAGATCTGCTCTGTACGGGATTTTGGCCCTATAAGTAATAATTCTGTCTTGTCTGAATTTGATAGAAGAAAATAGTTTGTCATCCAGTCGTTTACATCTAGCTTAGACAGTTTGGATATCTCATCAGGTTTTGTTAAAATATATAATTGAGTATCATCTACACAGCAGTGAAAGCTAATCCTAATAACGTCTCACAGGGGCAGCATGTATATTATGAATAGCAAAGGGCCTAAAACCAATCCTTGAGAACCTCCATACTTCACTGGCCTGACTTTTGAAAGTTGTTCATTTATATTTACAAACTGGAAGCTAAGCCTTCCACAGCCTTACACATGCTCCGCCTATGGTTACATTCCCTGATAATTAGTTATAATTATGTAACTCAGTTACTAACTCAGTTACTAATTGTGAAAAGTAACTAGTAACTTTAACTAATTACTCTTTTAAAGGAACGTGCCCAACACGTAATCATTAGCTAATTCAGTAATAACTGTTTCAAGGACTTTTCCCGACTAAGCAAAACTGGAATGAAAATGTGCATCTCTGCTGTTTTCTGTATACCAAGCTATTCCAGCTCTTAGGATCTTCAGGTCAAGAGGTCACTGGGTGGACTGGACTGCGAATGAGTGACCAGGACAGCTGTTACATTGATTGTCCTGTTTTTTGAATTAAAGTGATTCTGCTGTGAGTGTGTTGTTGTAGACTGTGTTTATTTCACTATTCTGATAAGAAGCCTGCTACTGTGCAAATCAACTTTAAAGTACCAACACTTCTGCTATGTGTGTGTTTGAATGCATATGCGTCACGTCTGGTCATCTTCTCTCCAAATAGCCTTCTGGATGACATACGATGTCTGACCTCTGTCTCTTGTCGCCTAAATAATCGTGAAGATATTCTTTAGTTATTGCGTCTATGAGGTGAGATTGCCAATGTTTATCTATGTTTCAACCAACCAGGATCTTCCTACCTAGACTTGTGACGTAGTCAGTGACCTTCTAAAGTGTAATTGTTGTTGATTTGACACTGTACTCTTTGCGAGTGTTGAAGCTGATGAAACGGCAAACTATTTTCTTCAGTTAATCTATCTCTTTCCTGGGATTTGTTCATCATTTGTTCAACCTGGGTTTAACTGAGTTGTTGGAGCTTTGTGTGTTTACAGTTGTATTGCTTGAAGTCACATGTAATGTTTTGACCATGTTTTTGGTTTCTTTTCTGGACTCTGAACGTGTCAGGACAGTTGCTGTACATGGAGGATCAGAAAGTGCTCAGATTTCATCTATAATATCTATGCACACAGAAAATGTACGAAGATCGCAGGGTTTGGAACGACATGAGGGTGAGTAATTAATAACAGAATTACCATTTTTGGGTGAACTAACCCTTTAATTATCATCTGACATATTTTACATGCTATAATTACATGCTAGCTAGCTTGAAATACTGCTTCAGTTAAAGTCTTGAAGATATTCTATATTTTCCTAATTTAGGACCAGGGTAAATAGCTACTTTTGGAAATATACCTGTGATTGCTTGATTGCTTGATTGATTGATTGATTGATTGATTGATTGATTGATTAATTGATTCCCAGCAGGCACACAACATCATAAGACATTAATATTAGGTTAGGTTTAAGTCATGACGTCAGGTGACCAAACTTCAATGTCTAGTCAGCGTCTAAGGACAACGTTATTTTGATGTCCAATAACAGCATCAAATTACATTGATATTTGGTTGATTTTAGGTTGTATTGGAAAGAGACCAAAATCAAACGTCTGATAGATGTCATAGAAGTAATGTCCACACATCGTCAAGGTGTAACATGATTAGATGTTGATATTTGGTTGATTTTAGGTTGGACATTACGTTGGGTTCTGACATCAACCTGATTTCAATTTCCAAACAAACCCCACGGCGTTGGGCTATGTTGGGGTACAATGTCAATAGCAGGGTTGATTGATTGAAACTGAATTACCTACAACATAATTCTTATTCAGCTCCATGCTGAATGAGGCTATACTTTATTTTAACAAGCTCTTCAATTCTGAATTTTGACAAACTATGCGACACTGTACACTCTCAGAAATAAAGGTAGGAGAGCTGTCTATGGGGTGGTACCTTTTCAAAAGGTACACATTTGTACCGAAAAGGTCGATATTAATACCTCATGGATACATATTAGTACCTAAAAGTGCCTCCTTTAAAATCAAACTCAGTCCTGGAGGTCTGGTTTCCTGCAGATTTTAGCTCCAACTTGCTTCAACACACCTGCTAGGATGTTTCTAGAATATCTAGAAAGAGCTTGATTAGCTGGTTCAGGATGTGTTTGATTAGGGTTGGAGCTCCAGGACATCGGCCCTCCAGGACCAAGTTTGGACACCCCCGTCTTAAATGTTTTAGGTACTAATATATACTTTTGAGGTACCAATATAGACCCTTTAAATACAATGTGTATCTATTGAAAATGTGCCACCCTAGTGTCACCTCTCGTACCTTTATTTCTGAGAGTGTACTGTAGAAAGAGATTAAGAATGACTGTACCAAAATCCACAAGAAAGGAAATGAATATCAGGGATCCTGTCAAGAACATGATGCATAAATTATATCAATTACCAATACATTTACGAACGTCAATCGACCCAGTTCACGTTGATATAACGCGAGAAAGTTCCAATCTCATTTCTATATTGCTAAACTTCATTCGTATATAAAAGAGCTTCATATTATATAGCTAATTTTCTTTTAGGTAAGTGTAGCATGTTTTGAAATCTGAGCTGAAATATTTAGGGTAGTATCGCACGTGCTGAGTGAATATGCATCATCATCATTATCAGCGCATCATTTGCGTGTGAGCGGAGCGTCAGTCTCCGCCTCTGCCTTCAAGCACTGGCCTTGTTCTTCACCGGTTATGACAGATCTGATGTTTATTCTGAGAGACAGTCGCTCACACCCATCGCATATTTCGATAGTCGTTACATGCATAACGGTGCGCATGTATTTACAATACGCAATTGTTCATTAGAAGATAACCTAAAAATCGACGCATCCAAAGGCCTAAATATTTTTCTAATAACCGTGCTTCTGTTTTCATCACGTATCATGCGCTGTCATAGATATCCAGAACGTAATAGGCCGGATCGGTAGCATCTAGAGCTCATGACAGCTAATTACCCATTTCCATCAAGCGAAATGTTTGCTGCTAAAATTAAAAACGAGTCAAATTCGTGGTGTTTAGGTGAAAATAGGACGCACCACTTACCTAATAAATCCCAGTATGTTTATTCCATGAATGACATCCGTGCGCTCTTGTGCTCGGAGCGGCGCGCTCTGCCCAGCCCAGTCTGAGGTGCAGCTGCGCGTCTTGACGCACGGTGGCGCTGCGGTGTCAAGAAAGAACAAGATGACAAGTGCTCCCCGTGGTGGTTTGCATGATTTTTATCACGTTTGCGCTTATTTGTGTCTAAATGCTGATCAATTTTCACATAAGACAAAATATATATATTGTAATTGAACGGATATAAAATTAACTTTAAAGTAGTTATAGTAATAATAATATAAGAAATGTAATGTTCAACTTAATTTGTTTAAATTTAGCCAATATACATTGTTTGCAAAACATTTACCTTAACAAATGTAGCAAATCCAATTGAATGAATGAATGTTTCAGTGTAGCCTATTCTTACTCTTAAATGCTGAATATCTGTGAAACAGTGCACTTCATATTATGTCTTGAATGTTTATTTGGTTTTAAGCCCTATGTCGATAAAGCAGTTCACCCAAGAATTAAATTTTACTTATCATTTACTCACTCAAGTGTTTCCAAACCTTTATAAGTTTCTTTCTTCTGTTGAACACAAAGGAAGATAGTCTGAAGAATGCTGGAAACCTGTAACCATTGACATCCATAGTATGAAAAACTAATATTATTTATGGTTACCGGTTTCTTTTGTGTTCAAATAGAAGAAACTCAAATAGATTTGGGAACAAGTGAAGGGTGAGTAGATGATGACATCATTTTTATATCTGGTTAAACTATCTTTTTACATGTAACAATAGTCCGAATTTCTATAAACTTCAGCAGTTGGCCTCCTTATAAATACTGTTTGATTATTCACTGAACACTAGATGGCGAAATTGTACGTGACAGTCGAGATTTTTTTTTCCCCAAAGAACTGTCAACAATAAACCTTTTCAACATCGGAATGTATGCATATTTATATTTATATATTGTTCACATGCTTGGTCATAAGTTCAGGAAAAAGAAAAAAAAGCAAGCAAAGAAAAACAATTATGTTTATGACAGTGTATTTCATTCCTACTGTATATAGAACATGTTTTTTTAATATTATTGTTTATTTATCTGATTTGTATTATTGCATTTTATTTATTTATTTAGTTAGTTAGTTAGTTAGTTAGTTAGTTAGTTAGTTAGTTAGTTAGTTAGTTAGTTAGTTAGTGTTTGCAACTTTCAGGTTTTGTGTTGACTGCATGTAATAGTAATTCATTTGCTACAAGATTCTGTCCTTTTCTCCCTCAACAATAGAAAACAGTTTTATGTTGTTTGTTAAAAGGTTTACATTACTTAATCATGTCTGTTTAGTGCTAGTCTGGAATTTCTGACTTAAAAAAAATCATGATCCAAAATGCATTTTGAGTTTTCAGTTTAGCATGCTTGAAGTCATTTGTGAATAAATATATGTGCCTAAATGACCAGAAGAGGAAAAGAAAAACTTTGGAGCTGTGACATTTTAAAGGAAGCTGTTATTATTGCTAACGATTATAAATTATACCTTGTGAAAAAGCCCCATGCTGAAAAATCTTAATAGAACAAAAAAAAAAAAATTGCATAAACAATATTTACTTGATTGTTTATAACGTGGTGGATGGGTTTAAAAGAAATTAATATAAAATATATATGAAATAATATATGAATAATATGTAAAAATATAACCTATTTATTTATTGAATTAACCTGTAATTAGAGTAAATATAAGTAATTTTGAGTAGAAAAATCAACCTATTTGCTGGCTTAAAATGAATAACCCAACTATTTGGATTAATTTAACCCCTAATGTGTTCTCTTTTTTATATATTTCCCAGCAGTTGGGCTAAAAACAATTCAGTTTGGGTTGTTTTTAACCAAGTGTTTTTAGAGTTCAGTGACAACAATTTTATTATAAAAAACATAATTATTTATTCACATTTGCAAGAAAAATACATTTGAAAATAAAACCTATTTTTAATCAAATTAACTTGTTGTTTAAGTAAATATGAGTAATTTTGAGGAGAAATAACCACATATTTTGCTGGCTTAAAATAAATAACCCAACTCATTGGGATACTTTAACCCCCTAATGTGTTTGGTTTTATATATTTCCCAGCAGTTGGGCTGAAAACAACCCAATATGGATAGTTTTTAACCCAGTGTTTTTAGAGTACAGTGACAATTTTTTATTATTATTAAAAATCACATTTATTTACTGATATATGCAAAAAAAAAAAAAAAAAAAAAAAAAAAACATTTGAAAATATAATCTATTTTTAAAATCAAATTAACTTGTTGTTTAAGTAAATATGAGTAATTTTGAGGAGAAAAAAAACACATTTTTGCTGGCTTAAAATAAATAACCCAACTCATTGGGATAATTTAACCCCCTAATGTGTTCTGTTTTATATATTTCCCAGCAGTTGGGCTGAAAACAACCCAATTTGGGTAGTTTTTAACCCAGTTTTTGTCCAGTGACAATTTTTTGTTATTAAAAACATATTTATTTATTGACATAAGCAAAAAAAAAAAAAAAACATTTGAAAATATAATCAATTTTTTATCAAATTAACCTGTTTAAGTAAATATAAGTAATTTCAGTATAGGAAAAACTACCTATTTGCTACTACTACTTGAGTTAAATTAACCCCTAATGTGTTCTGTCTTATATTTACCCAGCAGTTGGGCTGAAAACAACCCAGTTTGGGTAGTTTTAACCCAGTTTTTTTAAGTCCAGTGACAACTTTTTTATTATGTATTGACATTTGCTAAAAAAAATATTTATATATTTGAAAATATAACCTTTTCTTTATCAAATTAACCTGTTATTAAAGTAAATATAAGTAATTTTGAGTAGGAAAAAACACATATTTGCTGGCTTGAAATGAATAACCCACAGTTGGGCTGAAAACAACCTGGTGTAAATAGTTCAGAGTCCAGTCACAACTTTTTTATTATTAAAAAATATTTAAAAATATAATCTATTTTTTAAATCAAATTAACTTGTTGTTTAAGTAAATATGAGTAATTTTGAGGAGGAATAACCACATTTTACTGGCTTAAAATAAATAACCCAACTCATTGGGATAATTTAACCCCCTAATGTGTTCTGTTTTATATATTTCCCAGCAGTTGGGCTGAAAACAACCCAATTTGGATCATTTTAACCCAGTTTTTGTCCAGTGACAATTTTTTTTGTTATTAAAAACATATTTATTCATTGACATAAGCAAAAAATACATTTGAAAATATAATCAATTTTTTAATCAAATTAACCTGTTGTTTAAGTAAATGTGAGTAATTTTAGTAGAAAAAACAACCTATTTGCTACTACTACTTGAGTTAAACTAACCCCTAATGTGTTCTGTCTTATATTTACCCAGCAGTTGGGCTGAAAACAACCCAGTTTGAGTAGTTTTTAACCCAGTTTTTTTAAAGTCCAGTGACTACTTTTTTATTATGTATTGACATTTGCAAAAAAAAAAATATATATATATATATATTTGAAAATATAACATTTTCTTTATCAAATTAACCTGTTATTAAAGTAAATATAAGTAATTTTGAGTAGGAAAAAAATCACATATTTGCTGGCTTGAAATGAATAACCCACAGTTGGGCTGAAAACATCCTGGTGTGAGTAGTTCAGAGTCCAGTCACAACTTTTTTATTATTAAAAAATATATTTATTTAATCACGTCTGCGAAAAAAAAAATCCAGACAGATTGTCTTACATAAACGCACAATACTTACAGTAAATGTATTATTGTGAAGTGTCATAAATATAAACCATTTTGTGCGTTTAATGTAAAGCATTAATATGCTTTTAATTTCTAGAAGGAGAAAAAAATCACTGAATCTAAAAATGGTAATTTTTACCTCCTTCATGCATTCATGTGTTTGGTTCCTGCATTCAATACAGTCGCCCCTCTCTCTCTCTCTCTCTCTCTCTCTCTCTCTCTCTCTCTCCCTCTCTCTGCCCATTGGCTGCTGGGGTCCACGGTTCACATGCAGCCCATCATTGGTTTTTACGAGTCTCTCCCCCTCCCACTCGCAGCCGTCCTGCTCTCGTCCGTGTTCAGCAGATCCATGTCCATCATCTACCTCTCTGGACGGTCAAGTTCGCTGGCACGTCACGTCCGCACTTGAACTTGCAGCAGCTCAGGGGGCTTCGCTTACTTTCCATTCCTGTCTTGTATTCTTCTCCAAGAAGCCATGAAGCCCAACACAAGCGTCTTCTCGCCGGTACAAGCGTCTTTTCTGCACTATTCTCTATAATTCATGTGGGATACCCGATGCATCGCTGAAGAAGATTTTTACTCTGGACACCCTGAAGACTCTGGCGCTTCCCAATGTGAGCCCAGCTGAGACCGAGTCCAACATGTCTCGCCGCAAGCAGGGCAAACCCCAGCACTTAAGCAAACGGGAGTTTTCGCGTAAGTTAGCGAAAAGTTCTTCTGCTTTTTCTATCAGTCTGGATTGCTCAAGTGTGTCTTGTGAAGTGCGTCTCGTGTTTTAGAACAAAGCGCGTTTTAAGGGTACGCGCGAAGGTTGATTACGCATTACGCATATGTGTGTGTATACAAATGCATAAATCAGACGTTCTTTGTAAGCAGTTTTAAGTAATCTGCGTTCACATTCCCTTTAGGTATTTTAAAAGCAGAAACTTGTAATAATGTAAATTAATGAATGCATTTGTTTGCGTATGATGATTATTATTAACTTTTATGAGGAGCATGTATGCTTATTCAGTGTTTCCGTAACAGAAACAAGTGCAAATGTTAATTTTTAAAGTGTTTCCTACCCACAATATTCTTGAAAGACAAACATCAAGCTATAATTCAGTGATTTAAGGATTGCTCTTTAGTGAAACAGAGATTTATTTATATTATTTTGCACGTACAACTGAGGTATTTTGTCATACCTGTTTAAATCCCCGGAGAATCTCTCCAAGCACCTCAAGTACAGCTTCTAATTTTTGTATTTACAAATATTAAATCTATTATGAATGAAAAAAACCTACACGAACTCCATATCAACGTGATTGTTACGCTTGAATTATTAGAGTTCAGTTTAATATCTGTGTTTAATTTAATTGTGTTTTATTGTGCGTGTTTTCCGATACGGAGTTGTGATGTGTATCCGCTAGAGGGCAGAAACATGACAAACGAAGGTCCGTTCAGGATGAAAGACACTGCTGCATGAACTTGAACTTGGTCTCAGCCCCAGCCTTCGCCCATTTGTTCAGTTCTGTATACATTCACAGTGTTGCTTATGTAAACATTGCTTCGGAGGACATGTGGGTCAATGACAAAGTATGTCAGAGATGATTAAAAAAGGAGAACTGTGTTGCTGATCTAAATTGAGACAGATACCCTGTGTTCTTAGATATGCTTTTGATAGTACAGTTTTAAAATATGGTATTCTTTTGTTGGCTACACTTTATTTTAAGGTACAAATCTTGCCATTAACTGAAACCTTTAGCTCAATAAAATATTAATTTATAACTATGGTTAAGTATTGGATAGGATTAGGGATGTAGAATAAGATCCTACTTTATATGTGCTAATAAAGAGTCAATATAAAAATAATAAAGTAATAAGCCACTAGTTAATAGTAGAAATTAACTACTAACTAGCTATTCAGATACTATTATTGCATTTAATACTTAGTGCTAAGCATTTTTGAAATAATTTAACAACATAATTGACCTATATGCCTTTATGGTAATTTAATATGTTGATAAATACGCAGCATTACATCAGGTTATATTATCTTAAAGTATCCATAATAGTTTATTAAAAAGTTTTTAAAATAATAAAAAAATAAATAAAAAAAATCGCCTGTTTGCCCACATTTCAATTTATATTGATAGTACAGTTTACTTTATTTTAAGGTATAATTATCACTATTAACTGAAACTACTAATTTATAACTATGGTTAAGTATTGGGTAGGATTAGGGATGTAGAATAAGATAATACTACTTTATATATGCTAATAAACAGCCAATATCTTAATAATAAAGTAATACGCCAGTAGTTAATAGTAGAAATTAACTACTAACTAGCTATTGCATTTAATACTCAATGTTAAGAATTTTTTTAATAATTTAGTGTAAATGATAGACCTATATGTCTTTATTGTAATTTAATATGTTGATAAATAAGCTATATTACATCATTACATCTTAAAGTATCCATAATAGTTTATTGAATAGTTTTTTAAATAATAAAAAAATCACCTGCACTGTAAAACAATACTAGTTGCCTTAAATCTTTAAGCTGAATCAAATTAACCTTATGAGTCTATTGAACTTATATTATGTTAAACTGACTTAAAAAGCTTACATAACATGTAAAATTAAATTAGAACATGACCAACTTAGTTTAATAAACCTAAAAACATATGTTGTCATGACTAATTGATCATATAATTCTTTACAGTGTGTTTGCCCAGTGCACATTTCAATCCGAGATGTGTTAAACATGTCTTGAGAGAAAAGAAACATTACAGGGGATCAATTATAATGCTGTATTTTCCTGAGAAACTCCTATATCGTCGCCCCCACCTTTTGCCCACACGACCTGACACAGAATTAGGGTTAACCTAGCACTGATGGCAACAATCTCCCTCAGCCCAGTTCAGACGCACGATATGGTCTTGATTGCTCTTTCATATGTTCTGGCTGTCTTCAGGGAACTACCCCACATACTCCCCTCAATAGCTAACCTCGGTTCAGAGGATTCCAGCACTTTTAACTAAATGGGTTCCAATCATCTCGAAGTCAAATTAGAATCTATTTTTTGATTCTCAGAGGTGTTGGGTTCATTAAGACGTGAGATTGGCAGGATAATGAACAGGGTCATGCAACTAAAGCGAACAACCCCCTCCTCTTTATACCATTACTGGGCAACCACTGTTTTTTTTCTGGCCGTCTTTGGTTTCTCATCTTCTCTGCATCTCCCTTTCATTGATTGATCTTCAGGATTCCTCTGACAGAAGTGTCAGAGTTTCAGTAGTGGATATTAATGGTGGAATTGCTGTGCTGATGCATATACTGCATGAATATCACCAATCAGCATATTTATTATACACCCATGTGACTACATATGGGTAGATGATAAATAGGCAGTAAAAATGTTTTGTGTGTGTGTGTGCGTATGTGTGTGTGTAAAACACCATTTTTTTATTTTAAGTCTGATGTTTGAGGAAAATATAAGGGGTCTCTTATTTTAGCACTTTTCACTGTTGTTTTGAAACGTTTTTCTGAATTTTACCTTAAATATGTTGATTGGTGTGACATTGAGAAAAACAACTCTTACTATATGGCGACAAGGTGGCTTAAAAGTTAGCACTGTTGCCTCACAGCAAGAAGATTGCTGGTTCGAGTCCCAGTTGGGCCAGTTAGCATTTCTGTTTGCATGCTGTCCCTGTGTTCGCGTGGGTTTCCTCCAGGTGCTCCGGTTTCCCCCACAGTCTAAAGACATGCTGTAATGTTATGTGCCTCCCCTATCTAGGCCCTGTCTAGAGGTATGATTATTGCTTCAGGTGCGAGAGGTCCCGGATTCATATCCCGGACGAGCCCCCAATTGTTGCATGTTTTCCTGACCCTAGATAGAGGAGGCACGTAACAATTTAGGTGAATTTCAATTTATTCAGAGATGTGAAATACAGAGCGCAGTGAGACCAAGAGTAGCCTTACCTCTTACACTTTTTCTGGAATCTACCGCTGCTCTTATGTGTGTCCTGACAGCAACTGACTCTTTGCTCTCAGTACTCTACTATAAAATCATTTTGGCTGAAGGAAAAGTTAAGTTTCTAAAAATAATACTAATGATAATTGTTTAGGGTGACACGGTGGCTCAATGCTTAGCACTGTCGCCTCACAGCAAGAAGGTCACTGGTTCGAGTTCCAACTGGGCCAGTAGGCATTTATGTGTGGCATTTGCATGCTCTCCCTGTGTTTGCGTGGGTTTCCTCTGGGTGCTCCGGGGTTTCCTCACAGTCTAAAGACATGTGGTATTGTTATGTGCCTCCCCTATCTAGGCCCTGTCTAGAAGTATGATTCTTGCTTCGAGTGCAAAAGGTCCCAGGTTCATATCCCGGACGAGCCCCCAATTGTTGCGTGTTTCCCTGGTCCTAGATAAGGGAGGCACGTAACAATATAGATAAATTAGATAAACTATATTGGCCATATTGCATGTTTGTGAATGAGTGTGTATGGATGTTTCCCAGTACTGGGTTGCAGCTGGAAAGGCATCCGCTGTGTAAAACATATGCTGGATAAGTTGGTGGTTCATTCCACTTGGTGATCCCTGATGAATAAAGGGAATAAGACAAAGGAAAATGAACTCTTAATAGCATAAGAGATTTATCTTTATTTTTGATATTCATTTTTGAGATTTATCTTCAATTTATCATCATAAAATGCTATTTATTATTTATGAAATTATGAATAATATATATTTTTCTCCATAATATTTTCATTAAACAGAGGTGGCTCACCGAAGTACAACAAAACGTAACAATGTTATTGTCATTCCCAGGGATGGACAAAAATTGAAATGTATTTTAAAATAAAATAACAAATACCTCGTTTTTACAATAAACTACAAAATACAAGAGCCGCAACAAGTATCAAAATAAATTCTGTATTTTGTATTTTGAAAATACTACAAAATACTTTTACATGGGAGTATAACATTTCTTCGCAAACGTTCCATCAATAGGCATATTTGATCAATCTCTTCACCATTAAACTGACTCACTGAAGTAAACAATGTTTGACAGCAACAGCGTTTCTCTGAGCAAGTTTAAGTCAGCCCCTTGTAGGACTTATTTTTATGTTGTTTGTGTTGTTTTCCTGGCATCTACATCAGCAATTAATCCAAAACTAAAATTACATGTGCAGTTTACTCATTCTCCCAAGATGTTTTCAGTTCTTCTTTAACTGAAAGAGTCTCGGTTTACCCTCTTAGTAAACACCAGTACACCATCTTTAGGTGTTTTATTATTCTAAAGCTTGTCTGGGAAACACGATGGTGCAGTAGCACAATCACCTCACAGCAAGTAGGTCGCTGGTTTGAGCCTCGGCTGGGTCAGTTGGCATTTCTGTGTGGAGTTGGCATGTTCTCCCTGTGTTTGCATGGGTTTCCTGTGGGTGCTTCGGTTTCCCTCACAAGTCCAAAAACATGTGGTATGGGTGTGGGGTAGGCTAAATTGTCCATATTGAATGAGTGTGTTTGGATGTTTCCCAGTGATGGGTTGCAGCTTGAAGGGCACCCGCTGCGTAAAACATGAGCTGGATAAGTTGGTGGTTCATTCCGCTGTGGTGACCCCAGATTAATAAAGGAACTAAGCCGAAAAGAAAATGAATGAATGAATGAAAGTTCATCTGCATTCGAGGCTGAGAATGATTATGTCCTGATATTTTATTCCATCTTATTTCTTATGCCAAAATGCAGATGCTGAATTGTACACTATACTGCCAGTACATATTACTGGTTTTAGCATTGTGCAGTATGCTATTTTCAATGATTGTTGACTTGCACTCAAATATACCCATGCCATTTGTCTGTTATTTTCTTTATGTGTGCATTACATCCATACATCCATACTCCAAGCATTGACAACCTTCTTAATGAAGGTTCTGTTCTGATCTCAAGCCTAGGCAAATAACTGAGAAAGCATCAATCCAAGGCCGCATTTTTATGATTTTATCATGTAGACTTCTTACACAGTATTTTACAGTAATTTAAAAATACTAAAATACAAGACACAAGTATTTTGGAGTGTGTATGGATGTTTCCCAGTACTGGGTTGCAGCTGGAAGGGCATCCGCTGTGTAAAACATGTACTGGATAAGTTGGGGGTGCATTCCTCTGTGGCGATCCCTGATGAATAAAGGGACTAAGTTCCCAAAGAAGGTTTCCCAAAAGAAAATTAATGAATGAATTTAAGTATTTTGATAGAAAATATTAACCCATTTTCATAATCCCTATCAAATACAAACTACAAAATACTTTTTGTATTTAAAATACTTTATCATAAATAATGCCCACCCAGCCGATTCAAATGTTATCACTTTATTGAATGGGCGTTATCAGTGGTTATCAGCTGATTGATATGGGCCAATAGAGGCCTTCTGTGCCTACTGGTAGGCTCAGGCTGTTATCATCCATCCACATGGTTAATCAGCTATAAATCACATATGGCTATGGCCAGAAGTTAACGAGAAGTATTTATATTATTTATTAAATTTCCCATTAATTGTATTTTATTGACGTGTAGCCCGACCCCAACCCTAAACCCATCCGTCACAGTAATGTAAAAACAGATCAGAATCGGGAGTCTTCGCTATTAGTATAGCTGATTAACCATGTGGATGGATGATAACAGCCTTCTGAGCCTACCAGTAGGTGCAGAAAATCCCTACCCATATCTATCAGCTGATAACCACTGATAACACCCATTCAATCGAGTGATAACATTCGAAGTGGGTGGCCCATCTCTGGTGGTTCCCAAAAAGATAAATATCCAGTGCAGGTTATGTGCTTCACAGGGGGCTTCTGTCACATGATATTGAATGGAAGTCTTCAATAATTAAAGTTTTTAGTCTAATCGTCATGTTGATTTAAATGTCATGTCAGCAATCCATGCCTAATAACACCTCTGCAACACATTTCCATTCAAACGAACTTGAATATAATTATCACTTATGCTACATGTGTAATTAGCAATTATAAAGTCATTATCAGGTTTCACCATAGCATCTCTCACACCTATTTTCTGCATTTCTCCTACTGTAGCCGAGCCCGTGACGGCAGATATCCCAGAGGACGGGGAAAGCAATCCCGGATCAGAACCATCCACCCCTAAAGGGGACCAGGACCTGCTCACCTGTGGTCAGTGCCGCTCCAGGTTTCCTTTGGCCGACATCCTGGTGTTCATTGAGCACAAACGCAGGCAGTGTCAAGGACGCCTATGCATGGACAAAAGTTCAGACCTGCCCCCGTCGCCTCCACCCGCAGGCCTGCGGCGAGCCTGCATCCCAGTGGAGGTGGCGGTTCAAGTTTCGCCCCACGGAGAGGAGCGTTTAGCCTCCACGCCTCATGGATTACGGCCCAAGCAGGAGAATTTATCAGGTAGAGTAACAGATGCTTGCGTATGAGAGGCCAAACTTCTAATTGAAAGGCCCTGATGAATACCATGTTCCTGCTCACGTTTTTTTTTACAGCCTTCCACTTTCCGCGACGAAAATAGTGTCCTCGCTGTCACTATGAATGGGCATTTTCTCAGTTCTCTCATTTGGCTTTTCGCAGATGTTGCTGTGTTTGGTGTGGTTTTCACAAGGTCGTATCTCACTCCAGTAAATGTATAGCTGCAGAGCGAGAGAAAAAGACTAGAAAATCATTTTCAGCTGTCTGAGAAAAGACCTGCCGCAGATTGTTACGGATTGTAGTCATTTTCATAAGTATGAAAGAGTGATTCTTTTTGCGTTAGCCACAGCGAGGAAAAACATGCAGCATGCATTATGGTATTATGTTGCAGTTATGCATTTACAGTTTCCCTGCTAGGATGCTAATTCATTTTGTAGGGTTTTCGTTTTAGTTTCCAGTGTGATGCTGTATTATCTTGTCCCAGATAAGCCTTTTAGTTTGAATTGGGATTATATTATCATTTATTTGTACACTCTAAAAAAATTATGAGTTGTCTCAACCCAACGCTGGGTCAAATATAGACAAATTCAACAGTTGGGTTAAAAAATGTAATTCAAATTTATTCATTCATTCATTTTTCTTTGACTTATTCCCTCATTTATCAGGGGTCGCCACAGCAGAATGAACCGCCAACTATGTTTTACACAGCAGATGCCCTTACAGCCGAAACCCAGTACTAGGAAACACCCATACACACTCATTCACATACACACTCATACACTTTGACCAGTTTAGTTCATCCAATTCACCTATAGCGCATGTCTGCACCTATAGCGCATGTGACAGTGGGGGAAACCGGAGCACCCGGAAACCCACGCCAACATGAGGAGAACATGCAAACTCCACACAGAAATGCCAACTGACCCAGTCGGGACTCGAACCAGCAACCTTCTTGCTGGGAGGCGACATTGCCAACCACTGAGCCACCGTGATGCCTAAATTTAACAATAATTTTAAAAAGACCAAATGTTGGGTTTGTCTATGTTTGACCCAACATTGGGTTAATATACCATTTTAATTTGTTAACAATTGTTAACTACTTTAATGAACATAAACAACAACCAAACCATGCTGAATTTAATAATCTCAGCATAAAAAAAAATTTATTGCCCATTGAAATCACATTAGCGTAGAAACAGTTTTCACAAACAATATCAAAGAACTGGTTACACGTTGAATCAAATGTGAAATTTAAAAAAATGGCAACACTTATTTTTCACTATAATAATAAAAGTACATTATGCATAATTACATGTACCCAAACTAAGTGCAATGTTTGTGTAATTACCTTAAACAGTGTGTAAAAAGAATATATAACAGTATGCCTATAGTACTACTTTTCATCATATGCAATGTTTCCCCATCCTGGGGTGCGTTTCTGAAAACCATCATTAGCCAACTAAGTTTGCAAGTTGTGTCGTTACAAACATAGTTGGTTGATTCACAAACTGCGTCGCAAACTTCTATGCTCTGGAGCTGTAGCTAGAAACATAGTTCCTGGCTGTGTTCTATTCCCACTTATCCCCCTGTGCCCTATTCACTTAGAACATTCTAACATTTAAACTTGGAATATTTTTTTTTAAATAAAGCCTTAAAGGCATCTCTCTTAGATGTAATGTGCAGTTCAGTTTTAGTGATCTTCATGCTTACAATTGCGCTCCCTTCGCAGTGCACTTGAAAAAACATTGATGCCATTTGGAACACAGTCGTGGCTCATGGCGAAAGCTATAGGTTATTTATTAAGTAGTCTATCTGTAGCCTGTGTATGATACGGGGCTGTTGGTTAGCACATTTCTGCAGTGGTTTACATGTGTCAAATTGTAAAAGTAGACTTTAAAAATAATATTATAAAATATACAATCTTATTTTAATATTAATAATACTACTACTACTAATAATAATAATAATATTAATAATAATAATCGTCATCATCATTAGTATTATTAATATTATTATTAAAGTAGGATTTTTTCATTTCCTAATAAATAATAAATATTAAATTTCATTTCTTGATATATAGCCTCATTATTTATTTATTTATTTATTTATTTATTTATTTATTTATTTATATATTTATTTATTTATATGATGTATATATGATATTAGAATACATGTTAGCTTTTGTAAGTGATTTTATGTTTTAGAATAGAATATGTAATGTTCTCAATAATATTTGCAAAGTAAACTATATGTGTCATTTACATATATTTCAATTAATATGGAAAGCAAGTGCAAGTTTTTACCAAAACTAATATTGGATTTTGTTATGTGTGTGCGTGTAAAACAATATCTTTTTTACAAAGAAATTATGAGTTTTTGCTCTGAAGAAGTAGTTACTCCACCCCGTTTAGAGCGTCATTATGGGCGTTTTACATTATAACTAACATGGTTCAAACAATGGATCTGCGACAGAGTTAGGTCGTTGTTTGGGAAACGCACCCCTGGTCCAGACAGGTCACACGCTCTCCCCGTTAAATGCGAAGCACACAAATATACTTACTAAAGTATTAAAGTACATCGTGCATAATTACATGCAACCAAACTAAGTGCATATTTGTGTAATTACACTGTAACAACATCACCTTAAATAGTGTGCAATAAGAATAAATAGCGCATTTTTAAATGCATACCTATAGTACTACTCATTATATATAATGTTTCTTCATCTCGATCCAGACAGGTCACAAGCTTTCACTGTTACACGCGAAGCACACACATATACTTACTCTAGTATTAAAGTACATAATTACATGTAACCAAACTACATATTTGTCTAATTACACTGTAAGAACATCACCTTAAATAGAGTGTAAGAAGAATATATGATGCATGCCTATAGTCAGGGATGAGCAAAAATACATTAAAATGTATTTTAAAATAAAAAACAAATACCTCCATTTTAGGTGCATCAAAATAATGACAAAATACAGCAGCCACAAATCTATCAAGATGAAATACTGTATTTTTGTATTTTAAAAATACAGTAAAAAATACTTTTACAAGTTAGCATGAACCGTCTTTGCAAACCTTCCATGAATAGGCCTATTCGATAGTAAGTAGTAAGTAGAAATAAACTATATTTGATGACAACAGCTTTTCTCTGAGCAAGTTTTAAGAGATTCTCTGCCACCTCGTTCACCTCTACCCCTTCTGTACATGAGTAGCTAGATATCTATAATTTTTTTACTTGTTTTTATTTAACTAAAAACTTCCATTATGTAACTTCCATATAATTTCTTCAATGCGCAAAATAAAAACATGATATCTCAAAATTACTAAAAATGGAGTTATCATTTTTTGCAAATAAACTCTTCATATACATCCTGCTGATGCCGTATAACTTGAGTCAGGTGCTTTTGACTAGTCTGTATGCATCATCAAATATTTGTCTTTCATATGCTGTCCCACTTTGACATCCTTAGGCAGATATATTTCTTCCTCATTAACTATACTACTGGCAATTTAAACAGCCGATGAATAATTGTAGGTATCACCATTTAATTTAATTAAATGTACATATCTGTTTAATGTTTAAGACTTACCATAACCCGACTTCACCACTAAATCAGTTTGTGAATATTAGAACGACTGCACACTGACCTACTAGAGGTGGTGAAAGAGGGGATTGTATTATTCCTCTCAAAAAAAGTAAATTTAGTCAGTCGGTATTTTCAGAGAAAGCTGCTAGAGAATGGAACTCCATCCCACCAACAATTAGAAGATCACTTACTTTTCGTTCTTTTCAGTCTCATGTTAAAAATTGGTTAGTGACAAATCAGCATTGTCAGCATTAGTACTGTATTCTTGACACCTTTTGCTGCCATCAGTCTGTTGTTTTTTACTTTTTAATTGTATTTTATATATCAAAGTGTGGTTTATTTATAAACTAATTTCAAGAGGATCACGTGCTTATGATCAACACGGCTGGCTCCTCATTAGCTCCGTAATCTGACCCATTAGATGATTAGGGAAGCATTATAAATAACCAGAGTTTTTCACTCCAGTTATCTTCGTCTTGAAGCTTCCACCCCTACTTCCTCCCCCTTTTCCGATAGGGCGACACGGTGGCCCAGTGGCTAGCACTGTTGCCTCACAGCAAGAACACCGCTGGTCCAACCTCCTATCGGGCTGGTTGGTGTTTCTGTGTGGAGTTTACATGTTCTCCCCGTGTTCGCGTGGGTTTCCTCCGGGTCCCCCGGTTTCCTCCCACCGTCCAAAAACATAAACAATAGCCAATCGACTAAACCAATTATCACCTAAAACAATACTAGTTTACATTTCTCACGGAGACAAGCAGGGGAGTCCTCGAGACCTACCTGAGCTCGAACTCCGCTCTCGCCCTTCTAAGGGGAGGGAGCCCCGGGCTCGAGGATATTACGAGCTCAGGGCTCTCTCCGGGACAACATGCCAAATATGCTTTATTGATTATCAGCTAAGTGTGAACTCTTGAATTGTATTTTATGTTATTATTCTGTGCTTCTATTTTAGGTCTGACTTTTTAACATTCTGTAAGGGGTCTACAGATGAAAAATAGCCATTCTTGGCTAATTCTGGCACATTTTACAGTAATGTTTATTAATGTGCCTTGACCCTGTAAATAAATAAACTAAACTAAACTAAAAAAAAAAAAAAAACATGCTTCCATACTCCAAGCATTATCCACCTTCTTCAATATAAATCAATTTTCTTTTCTGATCTCAAGCCCAGGGCAAATAACTGAGAAAGCTCCAATCTAAAGCTGTATTTCTCTGATGTTATCAAGTAGACTTCTCACAAAGTATTTTAAAAATACTAAAATACAAGACACTTACGTATTTTGATACAAAATATTAAGCCATTTTCATAAACCCTATCAAATGACAAAATACTATTTTAAAGACATATTTGAAATACTTGTATCATAAATACTGCCCATCCCTGCCTATACTATTTCTCACCATATACAATATTTTCCCGGACTAGTCCAGACAGGTCACACGCTTTCGCCGTTACATGTGAAGCACACGCGTGATCTGTCGCGTCCTGCAAGCAGATGCCCATCACAACAGATGGAATTCTGTATCGGCTGTAAATGGTGAATCCGTTAAAGGTTCACGCTTGGAGAAATTTGCATGATAAACAATTTAAGATATGCATGTGGACACTGAAGCTTTTAATACCTACCCCCTGCCCCCCCTCCTTAAAAACACCCCATCACACCCCTATTTTATTCAAGTCTGAATGCCCCCGAGCGGCCAGACGATGAGCTCAGGCAATAACCCCCTTCTGCAGACCTCCATCCCCTGCCCCCTTATCTGGTATCTCTCTGGGGTTATTTTCTTAAGTACGTCCATGTGAAGCCATGATATTTCAATGCCTCATGAAGCTTTGGGGGAATTATACAAGCAACCCCCTATTAAAGGGACAGTACACCCCAAAATTAAAACGACTCATTTATACTCCCTCGTGTGTTTTTAACCCTAATTTCTTTCATCTGTTGAACACAAAAGGATATATTTAGAAGAATGTTGATGGCTGGGATAAAATTTTTTATGCTGTAAAAAAACGATATGACAAAAAGTCAAGACTACAAATGTGTTATGTTAAATATAATCAGGTTTCAACTACATATTTTAAGTTATGCAAAGTTTAACTTAATATTTTTAATTAATATAAGATGAGATGGCAACAAAAGATAACTCTCCTGTCGTGTTTAGCTCTCGCCCCTTACTTTAGTGTTCCTGGTCAAAATTGACCGGTGTCTTTTAAATTCTGTTAAATTGCTCTAAAAACATTCTCTAGCTGTGAACAATGTCTCAAACTAGTGTTTAACATGAATGTATAGAATTAGACATCAAATAATTGCAGTGAAAATACAAATAGGCACTGAAAATGTATTACAGAATGAACATGTAATGTCATAGAGGTAATCACGTGAGAGGATCGGCACATGAGCACAGGAAAGAGATGTGTACCCACGAAAGTCATTGTTCAGTCTGAAATGTGTGTGTGTGTGTGTGTGTGTGTGTGTGTGTGTGTGTGTGTGTGTGTGTGAGCGAGTGAGTGACTTTTGCTTGTGTATGGGGATATTTTCTGTTTGATGGTTGAATACAGATCATTCATACCCTTTCATTTCCTATGGCGGTCACATTTGACCGGGAACACCACAGGTGTAACAAGGTTGAATAAAACACTCAAAATTCAATGAAAGAGATGATCATCAGTTTTACATGTTTAAATGCATAGTGTGGAGGATATCATAAGGCCTTGCGGCAATTAGATGTAAAACACAATATTTACGAGTGGTTTAAGTTGATAGTTGGTCAGATTGGACCCGAACACGACAGGAAGGTTAAATTTGATTCAACTAAAAAATGAAGGCCGCAAGAATTTCTTAAAGTGCATTGGAGGAATTAAAATGACAAAGGAATCAATGCTTGAAAGCCAACCCAGGCTCAATCTGAGAACGTAGTCCTGTGGACGTTTCTGGAGACCGTGAAATAGATCCCGGGAGGTACGTGTTTTTGCAGCTTTTGTTTTCGCGAATCTGCGAGAGGCCGCTGTGCGCGCTTTTTCACGTCTTGAACGTCTCTCGCGAGCGCCGTTTGCACCCGCTCCATTCTCGCGTAAACCCGCTAGAGGCCGCTGTCGAACGACCTTCCACCTGTCTGCCTGGATGACAGAATGATTGACCGTGCGACCGGCCAATCGGCTGACCCACCCTCCTCCTTCCCTAAACCCAACCAACGACGATTCACAAAAGCCGTCCAGAAAAAGAAAAGCCCTCATCTGATTTTTACCACGTTTTCAGATTTTGCACCTCGAGTCTGCCAACGTACACGAAGAGCTAACTGGACAAACTGGTTGCTGCGGGAAAGCTTATTTTCTTTTGTCTTCAACAGAAGAAAGAAATTAAGTAAACAGAAGTAAAAATTTATTGTTTTTAAAGGCGACGCAGTGGCGCAGTAGGTAGTGCTGTCGCCTCACAGCAAGAAGGTCGCTGGGTCAGTTGGCGTTTTTGTGTGGAGTTTGCATGTTCTCCCTGCATTTGCGTCGGTTTCCTCCGGGTGCTCAGGTTTCCCCCACAGTCCGTAGACATGCGTTACAGGTGAATAGGGTAGGCTAAATTGTCAGTAGTGTATGTGTGAGAATGAGTGTGTGTGTATGTTTTACAGAGATGGGTTGCGGCTGGAAGGGCATCCACTGCGTAAAAACGTGCTGGATAAGTTGGCGGTTCATTCCGCTGTAGCGACCCAGGATTAATAAAGGGACTAAGCCAAAAAGAAAATGAATGAATAATTGTTTTTAGAAAATTAAGTAGATTGAACATAACACAATTAAGTTGTCCCAAACAAACTCTCAAGAATTGTGTTGTTTCAGCTCATTTTGAAAAAGTGGCAAAATTATTTTCTTTTTTTTATGTGTATAAAAATAAAGCATAACACAAACATACTTCTAACTCAGTTCTCACTATGCATTTGGATGATTTATAAAGCCTTATTACTTGAACTGTTTCAGTTCCTTTGAATGGAAGTTCCCAAAACCAGAAGTCCAAAATAAATTGAAATGCAGTAGTCACATATTGTTGTTTAAAAAATGAATATTTACTCACCATTTACTAACCCTTCTTGATTACAAATCTTTATTATGTTAAACACTAAAGAAGATATTAAAAAAAACTGAAACCCTGTAATCACTGAATTCAATAGTAGGACAAACAAATACTATGGAAGTCAGTGGTTACAGGTTTCCAGCTTTCTTCAAAATATCTTCTTTTGTCTTCAATAGAAGAAAGAAACTCCCAAACAGGTTTGGAAAAAGTAAAAGGGACAGACCTTTCAGTTTTTGGTGAACTATGCCTTTAATAAGCAATGTACCATCTCCTGGTCCGCATAGGTGGCTAGTTGTTATGTACTGTAGATAAAAGGTAAAGATCTTTGATGATGAGTTAACTATTACGTTTTATTGTGCAAATCATATTTGCATTGCAGGTTAACTGAGCGTGACTGCTAAACTCAGATGAAATGGACTCTTTCTGTTATGTTCTCCGATGTCTGCTGGTGTTCTTGGCATTGGTCTCTTGATGGCTTTGGCACTGATCCACCGTTCTGTTAACCAGAGAGAGTTATGGATCATTAGCTGGAAGAGAGCAAGTGGAACGGGGGGAAGGAAGTGTGGGGATCCCCAATAGTGCACCATCACTGAAGAGCTTTACAGGCTTTTGAAAAACAAAATCAGAAATGACAGATCATTTTCAATAGATTCATGTTTGTCTTAGAAAGCAAAGACTTAAATAAAAAGAGTAACTTGTTGTATTGAAGACAACGTTTTACTTTTCAACATGAAGACTTTTCTCCAGACAAAAAAAAAAAAAACAGACGTGTTTTCTTCTCTAGTTTTTTATTGTGCGTCAAGGACTTGATAAATGTGTTCTAACATATTTTAGACACATTTTACGCACATCTTGTCCTTTCTATCCTGTATTTTTTAAATGTGATATGCCAAAGCATGCATAAAAATGTGTACAGTAGATAGAAACACAAGTAATGTTTCAAATCTTGCTCACATTTGTCAGAGATTTCAATAGCAACTCAAAATTTCCAAACTTAAGTCTTAGTTTACTCTTAGTTTAATCATTTCTTAAAGAGATTGTTCACCAAAAAATTTTAATTTGCTTACTATTTTCTCGTCCTCAAGTGGTTGTAAACCTTTATGACTTTCTTGCTTCTGTTGAACACTAACGGATATGTTTTGAAGAAAGCAGGTAACCATTGACTTTCTTAGAGTGAAAAACAAATGGAAGTCAATAGTTAGAGGTTTTCAGTTTTCTTCTAAATATCCTTGTAGAAAATAGAAAGAAGAAATAAGACTGAAAAAACAGAAGAAGGGAAAAAAACTATTACTATGTAGGAAAAAAATAAAGCTACAGTGGTTTCCCTGGTTGCAAAAAAGAGAGACTGAAACAAAGATTTGAAATGGTTTGCATGCATGAATCATGAGTTTTTTATTGTCCATCAAGGACTTGATAAATGTGTTCTAACATATTTTTAGACACATTTTATGCACATATTGTCCTTTCTATTCTGTTTGTTTAATGTGATATGCCAAAGCATACATAAAAAATGTTTACAGTTGATAGAAACACGAGTAATGTTTCAAATATTGCTCTCATTTGTCTGAGATTTCAACACCAAATCAAATTTTTCAAATTCAAAAGTCTTAGTTTAGTCTTAGTCTGATTTATATCAATTTATAAATCATTTCTTAAAGGCATAGTTCACCCAAATATGTAAATTTGCTCACTATTTTGAGGAAAACTGAAAGCATGTAACCATTGACTTCCATAGAGTGAAAAACAAATGGAAGTCAATGGTTACAGGTTTTCAGCTCTCTTTAAAATATCTTCTTTTGTGTTCAACGAAGACAGAAATTCAAACCAGTTCTGTTTTGGAGCAAGTAGTGAATAAAGAGTGACAGAATTTTCCATTTTGGGTGAACTAACCCTTTAAGACAAAATGAGTTGTTATTTAGGGGTAATTTGATGCTACACAAAAGACAGATGAATTAGAAGGGGGGAAAAGTGTTTTATTTTTTGCGATTCTGTGCAAGAGCTTGTGTGTGGTGACACAACATGACAGAGCATTTGACTTGGCAGACGCTGCCAAGGGGTTTCCTTTCAGTGGGCATATGGCAGGACATTGGCACAGAGCAGACGAGAGCGTGTATTGTGGTGAAGTTTATGTATTTGTAGCTGACATGGCATTTTGAGCACTAACAGCCCTGTTAGTGTCCTGCAGTGCGACATGCATACTACTTGTGTTATTATTTCTATTTTGCATGAGGGTTTATGACCTCATGAACCTGATTGAAGGATAATTGGAGGACATGTAATAATATTTCAGTCACACTATTTTATTTTAAAGTAAATTCTTGCTATTAATAAACCATTAACCATGGCTTTTGCCTCTATTAACTCCTAATTTGCTGCTTATTTAATAGTAAGGTAGTATTTGGGTTTAGGTTAGGACATTGTTAGGACATTGGCACAGAGCAGACAAAAGTGTGTATTGAGGAAGTTTATATATTTGTAGCTGACATGGCATTTTTGAGCACTAACAGCAGTGTCTTGTAGTGCTACATGCATAGTTGTGTTTCATTATTATTTTGCATGAATATTTATGACCTCATAAAACTGACTGAGGGATAAATAGAGGACATGTAATGATATTTCGGTCACGCTTTATTGTAAAGTACAATTCTTGCTATTAATAAACCATTAACTATGACTGTTGCCTCATTAAACTCCTAGTTTGCTGCTTATCAATATCCAGGTAGTATTTGGGTTTAGGTTAGGACATTGTTAGGACATTGACAGAGAGCAGACGAGAGCATGTATTGTGGTGAAGTTTATATATTTGCAGCTGACATGGCATTTTGAGCCCTAACAGCAGTCTTCTGTAGTGCTACATGCATAGTTGTGTTTCATTATTATTTTGCATGAAGGTTTATGACCTCATAAAACTGACTAAAGGATAATTGGAGGACATGTAATGATATTTCACTCACGCTTTATTGTAAAGTACAATTCTTGCTATTACTAAACCATTAACTATGACTGCTGTAAAGTGAACCAATCTTACATAAAATGACAGGATGGTTAAAACTGGATAAATATAGACCTTTTTTAGTTATGTTCATATAAATATCAAAGTTCGTACAGGTGATGGAAATCCTTGAAGATGCTTGAATTTTAATCTAGAGTTTTCAAGGTTTAAAAAAGCTTAATTTTTGTGGTTTTTGTAATTATTTATGTTAATAAATAAGTAATGTCGGCGACAGTGGTGTAGTGGTTAGTGTGTCGACACATACACTCCTGTGCTCACGGCGACCTGAGTTCAATTCCTGCCTTGTGGTCCTATGCCCATCCTTCCTCTCTTTCTCACACTTTCCTGTCAATACTCTCCACTGTCCTATCAATTAAAGGTGAAAACCCATAAAAAATAATTATAATAAATAAGTAATAATAATGAACTATTTAAATAAAATAAAATAAATCACTCAGCATCACTTTGCATTAAACGAAAACTCTGGAGTCTGTGCATGTGCCTGTAGAATGATCGGTCTTTTTTAATTTTACCAGCATCTTTTGAAATTGAAAATAAATATGAATTTATCATGAAAAATGATACAAGTTGCAAAAGATGAAAGATTTAAGATGCAAGTAAATGACGGTAATTCAATAATGGACTTGGGGCAAACATGCCATCGAAAATTTCCTTACAATACAATGCTATGCTATGCTATGCTATGCTATGCTATACTATACTATACTATGCTATGCTATGCTATGCTACGCTACGCTACGCTACACTATACTATACTATACTATACTATACTATACTAGACTGTACTATACTATACTATACTATACTATACTATACTATACTATACTATACTAGACTGTACTATACTAGACTAGACTATACTATACTATACTATACTAGACTAGACTAGACTGTACTATACTATACTATACTATACTATTCTATACTATACTATACTATACTATACTATACTATACTATACTATACTATACTATACTATAAACTGTAAAAAAATTGCTGCCTTAAATTTTTTAGTTGAATCAAAGGAACTTTTCAGGTCATCTCAACTTACATCAATCAAACTGACAAAAAATTAAGTTTGTATAACTTAAATAATGTAGTTGAAACCTGATTATTAACTTAAACTTATGTATAATAATATTACCTAATAATGTTAAGTCATATTCAAACATATGCAACACAAACATATTTGTTGTCTTGACTTTTTGTTATTACATTTTAGTGTATACTATACTGTACTGTACTGTACTGTACTATACTATACTATACTATACTATACTATACTATACTATACTATACTATAGAATTAAGTAACAATTAGCATCTGAATATGCATCTGGAAAGTGCTTGAAAGCTGCTTAAACTTGACCTTAATTATAGCTGAAACACTGTATACTGTAGATGTGTGTGGTTTTTTGTGTGGAAGGGCTTGCAGACAACATAAAAACACATTTACCCACCCCCCTTTCAGTATAAAGTTATGCAATCATCAGATCTGTCAGGGAAATCTGATTTTTGACTCACCTGTGTGTATGTATGTGTGTGTGTGTGTGTGTGTGTGTGCGTGTGTGTGTGTGTGTGTGTGTGTGTGTGTGTGTGTGTTTGTGGCTATAGTGTCATGCCCTGGGAATACAAAATTGCTTGCAGGTCTGTGTTGATATATTGCAGGCGATATGTGATATACAGTAAATGATTTGTACTGTACTAGCTTGAATTTGGCTTTAGCTTTGGCAAAAAAAGTGTCAAGCATAGGTATTAAGCTGTAAAAAATTAGCGCTGTCAGGAAAATAGTTATGGGAAATGGCTAAATGTGCCCTTCTAATCATCTATTTGGTATTTATATGCCCTAAAGGAAACCCATACCGCAGTGTTGATTCAAAGCTAATTTGGAGATTAAATGTTCTCGTGTTAATTGTGGGTATTTCCAGGGCAAGGTGTTATAATATGATTGAGGCAATATATATGTGTGTGTGTGTGTGTGTGTGTGTGTGTGTGTGGTCTGCAGCTGGTGTGTCTTATCTGTGTTCTATAGAATGAGATAAAGACCCATGAGGCCCCTCACTGTCTGTGTCTAGGGTCATGGTTTCCTGAATGTGTGTGTGTGTGTGTGTGTGTGTGTGTGTGTGTGTGTGTGTGTGATTTCATCTCTATTTTATTTTTAATTCTTTATTCACACTTTTGCATGCAAACTGGATTCCTTTTGGGTCATTTGGTTGCACTGGAGTCGAACAACATCTGTTGTTTTTGCCGCACAGTGAAACGAAATGAATTTATAATGCGAGGAGTAAAGTCAGTGTCAATGCGCATCTGTAAAGATACTTACAGCGCTGCTCTTCAGCTCTTGGAGCATTGGAAGTGGCAATCGACAATGCATAGGAGGGCAACTAATCATCTGATAACATGTACAACACAATACACATAGCTGGGCAAAATGGCAGAT